>NW_027551568.1:2314237-2325934 GCF_008692635.1 Crocuta crocuta
CAAGCGTCCTATAAGCGGAAATGCCCCTTGTTTATTTACACGGCTCCCGGCGGGCTCCGGGTGATAGCTGAGATGTAGTTTGGGTCCATGGACACCAAAATGAGGACCAAACAACTAAAAAGCCCTGGAGTGTCCCCGCCGTGTGCAGATCGGATCAGCTGGCAGAGAGCCGGGGACACTGGTACGTCCCACACCCCCAGCAGCTGCCCGCCTTTGGCTGAGGGCCTCAGGCGCCCTCTTGTTTACATTTCCTGAGTCCCGTGTCAGAGTCCGGACCACACTGGACAGAGAGGGACGCAGCCTGGGCTCCACCCAGCCTCCCCGCTCTTCCTCCGAGATCTGAGCCAGGGCTTCTCTGCTCTCTGCCTTAGCTGCCCTGTCTATAGAGGGGGCTGGTCTTGGGCACGTCTCCTGGGCTTGTTACTGGGTGAGCTGCTTTCTGGCTACCGAGACCCTCATGGGAAGAGCGGGTCGGCCGCCCCAGGGCTCCGGCCACGGAGAATTCTTGTGGCGTGGGTTGTGACAGACGTGGCGTCTTCAGTGAATGGGGCCCACGCAGGCGGGGAACGTGGAGACAGGACAGACCTGCCAGCCGTCGGCCCATTTCCTCGTGTCTGGCGCCAGTCGCTCTGGCCTGGCATCTGGTCGCTTTTATTGTTCTCTCGACTGATGGAACTCGGGAAGGCACACTGCAAGTTCAAGTCCCTTTCTTTGAATAGCGGTGTGGCCCGGACAGCAGGTGGCCTCCCCGAGGAGAGAAGGGCAGGCCCCACGGCCACGGTCAAGGCGCCGCCCCAGGGCCTCGGGTGGCTCCGTGAACCGTCGCCTCTGCCTGCTTGTCTGCAGAGGAGACGGGTTGCTCTCGTCATCTGCCCTCCAGCCACGTCCGAGGGCCAGGGAGGCGGGTTTTCACGCTCACCTCGTCCAGGCGAGGAACGGTGTGCAGAGTCAACGCCATGTTTAAAACGTGGGGTCTGTGGACTGAGGCGTCCGCAGGGTTCAGCGAGCGCTCCCCCTCACCCCATTCTGGTCTTGTTCCATGAGGTGCCGGCCGGCAGCCCTGCACACGCACATCCCTCAGGCCGCCAGCGTCCCTGAAGGCTGGCCGCCGCTCAGAATCCGTGGTACCCATGTCAGGAGCGTGTGGCCGGCCCCGGGTCAGGCCCCTGTGCGTTGGCTGGGTGCCTACGGAGCGCCCTGAGGAAGCCCTGCCCAGGTGACAAGACCTGGGGGGGCAGGATATATCTGTCAGCAGCTGGACCACACACAGCTGTTCCAGAAATTTCCGACCCAGGTGAGTTACTCCACGCACGATCTCTGCTTCTAGAGTGGAGAGAAGGAGCCCCTGGACCTCGGCGCCCCCATATCCAGCCTGGACGGGCAGCGGGTCATCTTGGAGGAAAAGGAGCCCTCCAGGGGAAAAGGTAAGTGCAGGTGAGGCCCTGAGGCTTCCCCTGGTGGCCCCTGAGCCTGCTGGGGTCCCCTTCGCTCTGCCTCCCGAAAGCCCCCAGCCCTGCTACCCGGTGGTGTCATCCGGGGCCTCACAGGGCCTTGCAGCCCCCTGCCGTGGCGGCGTTCGCCCCCAGCCTGGTTCAGCCCTGACCGCGGGCAGGAGGGCACGGGACCGGGGGCCACGGTGTCCTCTCCGCTGTCAGAGGGGGCAGCAGGCCTGCCGGGACCCCCACAGGATTGCTCCGAGGCTCCACCACGCCCCGTGTCCAAGCCTTCGGCCGGAGAGTGCTCCCCTCTGAGAGGCCTCAAGGTGCTGTGCACGAGGGACGCAGGCCAGGGTCCCCACAGCCGGCTGCCCCCTCGGGGTCAGCAGTCCATCCCCCACACTTCGCCCTGATGCCTCAGGGGCCCCTGCTGTCCTCAGGACACCCAGCCCCCCTCTAGGGGAGGACAGTAGGAAGCACGCCTCCCGGAGAAGGCTTTCTGGAACTGTCTGCCGAGTCCCCTGGCAATGAGATAAATTGCAGGGCGCTGCCGGATGCAACTTAGGGCTGCAGCTTCCCTGTACCAGCTCCCGCCCGGCGGGGGCGTGTTCTGCTCTGAACCATGGCTCGGCTCACATGTCTCTGTCCCCTGGGGTGGCCGCTCTGCCTGCAGCGTCCCCTGCTCCTCTTCCCCCTTGCTGCTGAGGAGAGATCGTTGCCCCCCCCCGTGCTAGAGAACGCCGCGTCCTCTCTCTGGGGCCTGAGCGGGTGGGATGACGGTGGCGCTCCGGGCAGGTGCGCCAGGGTGTGTGCGGAGCTGCCTGCACGCGGGAGCGCGGCTACTGCCCGAGCTGCTCCTGGGCCAGCGGCCTCGGACCTCTGGTGGCGCCAGAGCCCGGCCCAGCCCTGACTTGGGGCAGGGGCCATATTTGAAAACTCACCATGAATGGGAGAATCTCCTGCTTTCTAGAGAATTTTCATACCAAAGAGTACCTGAAAGGAGCTTTCCTTTCACCACATCCCCAAAGTCCCCATAGCTGCAGGGTGGAGGCGCCATGCCCCCTGCCCCCTCCACCCCCGCACACCGTCTTCACACCACCCTGCCCCAGATGTGGTGGGTGGGACAGGGTGGTCTCCAAACCAGTGGTCTGGCCTGTATGTGCCTCTCAAATGAGGCGTCTCTAATAGCTTTGGCTTCTCTACAGCCTTCTCTCAAAACGGTGTAAATGTGATTGTAGTTAAACGTTCGGGCGGACTTGCAGTTTGCCGTAATTGTAAAGCCTGTCTCATTATGTTCAGTTTCCACAGACAAACAGAAAAGTGTACCAGGCAAACAGAACACGGCAGTAAATTCCAGTTCCAGAAATCACTCGGCTACGGTAATTCCCCCCTGGCCTTGCCCGCCAGGTCTCCTCGACCCTGGATGGTGCGGCTCCGGCCAGGCCCCTCACGCCCCTCTGCCTGTCGCCCGTCCGTGTCCACCAGCTCTCTGCTCGGGCCGGCCCCGCACCCCTGCTTCCCTGCAGGGGCCCGGCTCCCCCCAACCCTGGGCCGCCGGCTCTCCGTTCCCCTGTGTTGGGGGTGGGGTGTTTTTGTAATCGTCATCACTGCGACCGCCTTTCCCACAAGGCACGTGAAGCGTGTGTCGACGCGGTGTGTCGCAGGGGCCCTCTCTGCCTCGAACTGACGGCTTGTGTGTACTCTGACTTTCCTTCTAATGCAGGGAGAGGAGAGAACACTAGGCAAGTCTAATTCTATTAAAATAAAAGGAGAAAATGGAAAAAATGCTAGGGATCCCCGGCTTTCAAAGAGAGAAGAATCTATTGCAAAGATTGGGAAAAAAAAATATCAGAAAATTAATTTGGACGAAGCAGAGGGTATGTGTACTTTTTAAAACTTCTGCATTTTCTAGTGAATGCGATGCCAGTTTTCCAGGGCAACCGTTAGAACCTTCTCGAGTTAGTGAGATCAGAAGGACGCTGCCCCGGCCACACTGAGAAGGCCCCTCACCCCTGCGTCGGGCCGCAACTCTCGGTGTAACTCTTCCCACTTTTCAGACTGGGCATCGGGCCGTTAGGAGCCAGGCACTGCCCTCGAGGGGTGCAGCGTGGGGGCCCGGGCCGGGGGGGCGGGGACAGCGGGGAGGGCCCTGGGCTCACTGACCTTGCTGGCCAGAGCCCTGGGGAAGCCTGTTGGGCCTGATGCCCTGCACTCCCTGGGCCTGCAGGGGAGAGAGGAAGGGTGGCCCAAGACCCAAGGACAGGGGATCTGTTACGGAAACTTCTTTTTCTTCTGAAAGCTTGTAACAGCAGAATCAAAGCTAACAGCTGTTACTGTGCTAGAAGTTTGACCTGGGGAGCGCTGCNAGATTTGAGATTTTAAACTCCTGGTCGTTATTCAAAAGTTAAGAGTGTAATTTACATGCTGGAGAAAGTTCAGAGTCTTAGACTCGTCTACCTTGAACTGTGAACTCCAGCGACAGCTGGCAGTCGGTCCAGGTGGGAGGGCCGGAGCCTGGGAGGAGGCAGCGAGGAGGCCAGAGGCAAAGGGCCGGCGGCCGCGGCCCCCAGGAAGGTGGGAGACGGACCACCTTCTGCCAGCGGTGGTGACCCCTTGAGGCCCGGCTTTCTCTTGCTGCCCTTCTTGGGGCCGCGGGCTCGCTCGTGCCCCGGGCGGCTCCCCCTAACCGTCAGGAGGATAGTCAGAGTATGGGCAGCAGACCCACCGCTAAAGCTGCCCGCACAGTCTGTCTGAGTCTAGACCTCACACGACTTAGTTTTCGGGGAGGGGGCTCCCCCACAGCTCTGAGGGTGCGGATGGCAACGGGTGGCAGCGCCCGGTCGGCCCGCGGCCTATAGTTCAGGGCAGTGGGACAGCCCACGACCAGAGCCTTCCAGACGGTGAACTTTTTGCTGTGCGTGCCTGGCTCTGAGCCTCCCTAAACCTTGGTCAATGTGGGTTTGTTGTTTTTTTCCAATAGAGTTTTTCGAGCTCATTTCCAAAGCTCAGAGCAACCGAGCAGACGACCAGCGCGGGCTGCTGAGGAAGGAGGACCTGGTGCTCCCCGAGTTTCTGCGTTTGCCTCCCGGCCCCATGGAGCTGGCGCCCTCCTCGCCCACCGGGGCCGGGGGCCTCGGCAAGAGGAGCCTGACCACCAACGGCAAGGAAACGGCTCCCCGGGCTCAGGAGCTGTGGGGGCCCGTCCGAGACTGCCACGGGAGCCCGGGCACGAGCCCCAGCTCGGCCGGCAGCCCGCCTGCCAGTGCCCCCCAGACCCCCTCGCCCCCCGCTCAGGAAGCCGAGGCCGGGGGCGTCCAGACCATGGAGGGCGAGCACGTGGCCGACCTGACTCTCACGGGGGAGGGGGACATCAGCAGCCCCAACAGCACTTTACTGCCGCCCACCCCCACCCCGCAGGACTCGGCCGGACCTCCGAGACCAGGTACCTCCAGGTTTGACCCCCCTGCAGACCCCTGACCCTCCGTCACCCGCCGCCCGCCCGCCGTCGCCCACTCAATTCCCGATAAAACAGAAACCGCCCCGGCCGCTCCCCCTCTACCCGCAAACCTGTACCTGGCGAGGCGGCCCCACGTGGCCTCTGCTGCCACAGTCCCGTGGGCCCCCTCTGCCTTTCCTAAAAGGAGCGCATGTGCGTGTGGCCAGGACGGGTCACCGAGAGGCTCCGGGCAAGCGGTCAGGGCCATGTGATGTCCCAGGAAAGGGGGCGCGTCCGAGCGGTGGCTGCTGGGCCCCCTCCTGCCTCTAAGCAGGGCCCGGGGAGTTTCTGAAAACATATGCGCTCTTCCTAAAACGTGCATTTTTAGCGATTTGTTTTCGAGACTGAAAACCAAATAGCCATTGTCTTGAGCCACTGGTCGAGCCCCACGTGGCCTCGAAGAGCATCCGGGTCCTCCGCAGGGGGCGCCGTGTGCGCTCGCCCAACTCCGTGAGGCCGCGGGGTAGGAGCCTGGGGCTCCCGGGCCTGGAACAGGCACAGCTGTTCCTCCCGACGGATGCCCGAACGAGTGGGCGCGGAGGTGAGCGGCGTGGGGAGGCCACACGTGTGCGGTGTGCGGCGGGGCTCCTGGCCCTCGGGAGCGGCTCCCCCCACGCGGAAGCGGCGTCAGGACATGTGCGTGTGCGTCCCTGGCCCCTGGCCCCTGGCCCTTGTCCCTGGGCTGTAGACGAGGAGCCTTTTCAGTGGACACTGTGCTGGGGCCGCTGGTGGCTGTCTTCCTCCGTGTGCTCCGTGCTGCGCAGCCACCGGCTGTCGGGGGTGACGTGACCTTTGCTTGGGCCCCTGGCCGACGGCCGCCCGACCTGTGCGCAGGACCCGGGGCCGGGAGAGCTTTGTCGCTGGGCGTTCTGTAGACTTGTACATATCGGGGCGCTTCAGAGGACGCGAGCCACGTGGGCAGGGCCCCCCGGGCACCTGTCCACTGTCGTTGCACGGACTTCGCACGGACGCCCAGCCAGGAGAGGCCGGGGCTTTCCCTGCGCCGCGCCCCTGCACGCCTGCGCGCGGCTGCCTCTCTTGCTCTGCTCCTTCTTCCCAGCTGCCTTTCCAGGAGTAATAAACTCTGCACCCTGTCATCGGACTCTGCCTAACGCTCTCTTCTTTCTCTTCTGAAAATTTCTTTCCACTTTCAATGGGTTTGCCTTAGTATATCGGTTCGTAAAGATGTGCCACTCACTCCAGAGATACTCTTGAGCGCCTCCTGTATACCCACATTCACAGCCGTTTAACAGTGAGCATGGCGAGGGGGGCAGTTTGAACGAGGGCTCCTCGAGGCAGGGGCGGGGTGCGCGCTCCCAGGCTGCGCCGCGGCGTCTGGTCCACACCGCTCACCCCGCTGCGGGCTGTTTCCCAACAGAACGCCATCAGCTCAGGAAGTGTGCCCGGGCCAGGGGCCCTCCGTTCCCTGGACGTGGCCCCCAGGGATGTCACACCTGCCGTGTCCCCCGCCAGGCCTTCCCAGTGCCTGGCGCTGCTGAGAGCGAGGGTCTCTGGCCGCAGGGACGAGGGGCGGTGAAGGGTCTGTGAGCGCTGCCCGTGCCTTCCTGGAGGCCGTGAGCCTTTCTGCTGGGAAGCGCCTCTGGCTTCCTCCTGTGCGACTCCAGCTAACCCGGCGTGAGGAGGGCCGGCCTCTCGGGGGCCTCCCCATCAGGCTCCCCATCACAGCCTCCCCATCACAGCCTCCGCATCAGCCCCCCATCAGCCTCCCCATCAGGCTCTCCATGGGCTCTCTGTACCCGAGAACCACTGAGCCACAAGCCCGGTGTCGGGCGCCTCCCCGTCGCATGAGAGGAAACCCACCCCCGAGGTTCCTCCATCAAGCGAGTGAAGAGCATCTTTCACGAAGCACCGCATTTTCTTGGGGCTCAGAGGACAAGTTTCATCCAAAGTCGCTCACAGATTCTGACCGTTGCCATGAAGTGTCTCTTAGCAACACAGTGGCCACTGGCGTCCGCGTGGGGAGCAGCAGCGTGCTGATGCCCCTGCGGCCTCGGGCTCCCCAGCTCGCCGCCACATCCAGGCCGCCCGGCCGGTTGGCGCCCCCGAGGAAGGGGGGTGTCCCTCTGAGGACCGCACCACCCGCCCCCCGGCCCCCCATCCCCGGAGCCCGTGCACCGGGGCCGTCAGAGGACGTGTGGCCCGAGCACTGAGTCCCTGCAAAGCACCCCTCCCGTAGGCACAGCCTGAGGATGAGTCCTGTGGCTGCTTTGACCCTAATTCCCAAAGACACCCCGGGAGGTCGTGGGCGCCCCTGGGCGCTTCCCATCCTGCAGAGGACCAGTGGGGGGGGCAGTGTGTCCTCGGGTCGCAGCAGGGGTCTGATTCCGGGCATGGGCCCTCGAGGCCGTGCACGCGCTGTTGCCAGTCTCTGCCCTGGTGGGAGAAGGTACCGTGTGCGCACACTCGCGGGGGGTGAGGGACACGCCCCACGGGGGACCTGCCTGCGAGTCGGCAGGACATGTCTGTCGACATGACTCTGGCGAGGGCGTCAGAGCCAGTAGGGGAGCCGTGTCAGCGCTGACTGGCACCCCCACCAGCCAGCACGTGGGCGGTGCTGGACCCGTGGCCGAGGTCCACTCGCAAGGACGGGGTCAGAGGAGCCCCAGGGAACAGGGCTCGAGCACGTGGGATTCGGGAGAGGTCTTTGCGAGGGCACATCTGGAGCCCATCCCCGACGGCCTGGCCGGGAGGGCCCCACGCCCCCACCCCTCACCCAGGTGCCCGGCAGTCACGGGGGGAGCGCGGGGTTCCTCCTCATTGCCGTCTGGCCGTGCTGGCAACGGGGGTGTGGGTCAGGGTCCTGGCTGAGCCCCTCTCAGACCCTCCAGGGGGGCAGGCTCCCAGGGACCCTCCCCAGCCAGCTGCCTTTAGCAACTGTGGGGCCCCTTGGTGACCACATGGCCACGGCCAGTAAGCCTACACACCCCCGTGGAGGGGGCCCTGCACGGCCATTCCAGCCCAGAGTCCGGTGTGAGGGGACACTGCTCAGCGGCTGGGGCAGGAGGTGCTCGCTCGGACACCTTGCTCCAGTGTTCCAGTGTCCAGGGTCCCCAAAGGCACACAGCTCTCGGGAGCCCACAGCTCACTTCCCAGCAGACGGGTGTAGCCCTCTCCACTCACGTAGCCATCCAGTGGGGGTCGCTGTGGCCTCATAACGTGGTTTCCATGGGAGTGAGCTGAAGCGTTCATCAGAGGCCTTGTGCGCTTGCCAGGGGCCACGGCCTTGACCTTGACAATGAAGGTAGCCACGACCCTTGATGTGTTCCTTCCAGCCTGGGAGCCTGGCTGCACATAGCTGCTCAGTGGTCAGCCCCTCATCCCCAGCCACAGTCAATGTGTCACACCTGCTCTGTCCCAGATGACGCAGAAACGCTCTTATTCCAGCCGTGTCCAGGGAGGCCTCCTGGGATGGCCTAGGGCCCCACCTGCTTCCCTCCCCCCGTCCCCCCCCCCACGGTCCTCACCTCTGCACTCATCCTCTCTGATGCTCTCTCTCTAGAAGCCTGTCCCATCTGGGTGACCGAGGGATCCCACACTGAGCACACTTGCCTCCTGGGGGGCGGACAGCCCAGTCCCCCCAGTACAAACCGTGGTGTGCGTGGAGGTGACAGGCTTCGTCAGGGACACGTCGCCGCTGGGCCCTGCCACCAGTACCTGGCTGCGAGCCAGAGGGAGGCCTCTACCAGGGCCTCGCCGGAACCCCCCTTTCCAGAGGGGTCGTTCCGGCGCCGTGGCCTTGCCCTGCCCTGGCCGGCATGGCCCCAAGCAGCCCCTCCAGCTGGATGCGGGGCGGGAGGCCTCCACAGGCTCCCCAGGGCTGACTGTGCCGGCCCAGCCTCTCCCCGCAGCCCAGCGGGGCTGGGACAAGTCCCTCCTCCCGGCTGCCGAGTTCGAGATGCCTGGTCCCCAGCCCCGGTCTGTGACCCGCTTTTCTGTGCGTCCCTCCCGCCGTGCGTGCCTTGCCTGCTCCACCTGCCCTCTGGGCCCTAGTGGAAAGCTCCACGCCTGCGCCCCGAGTGGCCCCCATTCTTCCTGAAGACCTCCCCTCCCCCCACCGCGTGCTGCCATGTGCAGGTGCTCCGTACAGACCTGCCGCGTGAAGAACTTTAATCCTGTAACCCCCACCCCCCACCGCGTCACATAGCCCAGCGGGCCTGCGGCCCCAGGCAGACGGTCCCTTGTGCATCATGGGCTGGGACCAGGGCTCTGGTTGGGGACCCAGTCGTCCTCTGTGAAAGTGGGCGGAACAGGGAACCCAGGGCCTGGAAGGGCCAGGGACCAAGGTCCCCTTCCCTCCCCCGAATTTTCCAATTCAGCGGTGCCCACGCTTCCTTGTGCTGTGGGGGCTTCCAGGGGGCAGCCTCGCAGACGATCCGGAGCACAGGGGCCACAGGTCCCAGCGAGGTCTCTGGAGAACAGAGAGGGTCCCTCTGGGTCAGGAAGGGCCACGGGACAGGCCACTTGGCTTGGATCCTGAAGGAGCGCTTGGAGGTGGCCGGGGGGTCAGGCCAGGCCCCGGGACCCGACCCCTCCGTGCAGCCTGTGCCACGCTGTACCCGAGAAGAGGGACCCAGCCCGGCTCTGCCGTCACAGTGTCCTGACTCGGAGCCTCGAGGACCAGAGCAGACCTGGCTCTGCTGGCACAGAGAACACTAGTGGACAATGAAGGGCGGCCCAGGGACAGATGCACCACAGACAGCCCGCGAGGGGCGAGGGGGGGCTACAGCAGGGTCAGGCTCGGTGGGGTGGGGGGGACAGCCGGGGGCAGGGTCCCCAGTGCCCTGGGAAAAGGAGACCTCAGCAGAGCAGCCCGAGTGAGCAGGAGACAAGCTTCTGGGTGTCGGAGGGACACGGGACAGAGGACCTAATGAGCCTCGCCAGGAGCGGACCTCACACACAGAGCAGAACCAGGCTCCCTTTGGAAATGGCAGCCGCAAAGCCCTGTGGGTCCCCACGCCACTGGCCCTGCTGGGGAGCCAGCTGCGTGGGGCCAGGTCACAGGCAGGGGCTGCCACTCCCTCCGGACAGCAGGCCGAGCAGGGTGGAAGGGCCTGGACCGCGGCCACCCTCCCTGTGACACTCGCGTCCTTGGCCCGTGGACCGACCCACTGCCCTGTCTCCAGAACCAGTCACCCTTCCTCCCTCCCTCCTGAGCCCACTGAGTGGCCCAGGGTTTGGGGGCCCAAGGCCAAGACCTGACCGCCCCCCACAGCTCTGTCTTCCCAGGGGTCGATGTGGGGCTGGGCAGGAGAAGCCTGGGCCCCTGAGCCCTTTGCTCCAGACAAATGCCCAGAACGGGGGCAAACAGTCAAGGGGGGCATATCCCTGCCTCTCTACGCACCCCAAGTCCCAGGAGAAGACCAGCCCTGCTTCATTGCCCCTGGGCCCTGCAGCCTGGTGCTGGGGCCATGGGGACCCAGTGATGAGCAGGGGAAGGCGGAGATCCCGGCAAGCCCCAGCGGGGTGTCTGCTGAACACCTAAAGGGCTGTGCCGTGTGGACCTTGGACCTCAGGAGGGCCCCCCCCCATTGTTCGGCTACTGCTGGGCCTGCCTGGATGGGATGGGCTGCCCTCTGTGGGGGTGGGGGTGACCCGTGCCGACCCAGCGCCTGATGCTGATACGCGTGGACGCCGGGATGAAAGGCCCTCTTTGGGCTTCCTTGACTGGTCACTGAGAGGTCGGGCTGGACGCCCTCACAGGGGACGCGCCTCTGCCTGCAGGCCCGGACTGGCCCCGGGAGGCCGTGGGAGGCACCTCCAGAGGTGTGGGGTGTGGCGGGGTCGGGTGACCCTGGGGGCCGCAGGGCAGCTGGGAAGCCCGGACTCCTGACCTCCACAGGCATCCCCACTCTTGCTTGTGGGCCTCAGAACCGGGGAGGGAACAATCTTCTCCTCCACCCTCAAGGCTGGGGAAACAGGCCCAGGGACGGGCAGTCAGCAGAACAGGACGCCATGTCCCTGGGGGCTGTCCTCTAGCCTGTCTACCGTGGGCCGGGGCTTGGGCCTTGGGGCTCCCCCTGCCCCCCATAGGCACCTGAGGGTCCAAGGTCACCCTGCAGATAGGACAGGACTCCTGCCCACCCCAACCAGACCAGGGCCCTGGAGTCCCGCCTGCAGAAGTAGCCCTGGCGGCACCACTAGGTACCCCCGCCCCGAGGGTGAGCCAGGGAGCGCCGTGAAGGGGCTGAGGCTGAGCACGCCCACGGCCACCCCAAGTCGGTCCCCGGGAGCTCCAACCAGGGGACACAGTCTGCCCTCCAGTGGCTCTGCTGGGAGACACCCCCCCCCCCAGGGTTCTAGAAGCTTCCAAGGTGGTTTCAGGCAGCTCAGGGCTGGGGTGGAGGGAAGGTGACAGGGGTGCCCAGGACCTGGAGGAGAGGCTGGGAAGGACTCAGAGTTTGTGAGGGTGAAGACGTGTCCCCGAGGCCACAGTTTGGAGGACAACCAGGTGACCAGGATGGGAGGGCTGGGGGGGCGCTGGGGGCAAGGAGCCAGGCTTGGGCCCCTGCCCGACTCTGGCCTGAGCCCCGGCCTGCGGAGAAGCCCCACTGTGAGATCTGCAGGTGGAGGCTGGGAGCGCCTGGCGAGGGGCCTTACCTGAGGACCCGGCCCGACCTGGAACAGCCCCCACCCAGTGTGGGGTCCTCCCCACCAGCCTCGGGAGAGCCCCCCCCGAATCCCCTGACAGGGCCAAGGGCCGCGTCCCACCCCCGAGGTCCCCCAGCCCCGCCCCCCCACCGCCCG
>NW_027551568.1:2325969-2327537 GCF_008692635.1 Crocuta crocuta
CGGGCCACGGGAGTGTCTGAGGGGAACAGGTGAATGCACCCAGGGCCCCCGCCTTTGCCGTCCCCGTGCACCGGCCTCTGATGACTCACGCCCGCAGCCGCCTTGGCTGGGCCCTCCGCACCGTGTGGCACGCCTGCTGAGAGTCCCCACCGTTGCGGGCGGCAGGGGGGCCTGCAGGCTCTGGGCTCCCACTTACTTAGCAAGAGGTCGAGGTCGGTGCCCTGCAGACAGCTGTGCTGCAGATGGACCTTCCCGGCACCTCTGCCCCCCGCCCGGGGTGCCCAAGGTCACAAGTCATCTGTGCCTGCGTGAGGGTGGGGTGCGGTCTGCAGCTCGGTGACGTCTCTCTCTTCTCCCTGTGACAGGGGGCGGAGCCAGAGGCAGCCAGGGCCTCCCCACCACCGCCATCATCGACGTGGACCGCGTTGCCGGCCTGGCGCCTGGACGGGGCAGCAGCGTCCCCAGGGCGCGGACAGCCCCCCAGAGGTCACGGGCCGGCGGGAGCCCTGTCCCAGGTGGGCCCACCAAGGCCAAGGCCACCCCACACCACGCAACCTTCGTCTGAGGCTGCCCCAAGCCCTGACCCCATGTCGGAGCTGCCCCGTGGAGGCCCGTGGTCTGGTGGGGACAGGTCATCTGGAGGGCCTCAGAGGGGCCACCTTGGCCACCACAGCCTCGGGAGCCAAACTGGGGAACGGCAGAGGGGCCGGGCCTTGGATGCTCGCCACAGCCCCCTCCGCGGCGTCCTTGGTCTCCGTCTCCTGCTGTGCCTCGGCCTCCGGCCTTCCCTTAATAAATCAACTTTGGGGACCCCCTGAGTGTCAGCCTCGTGCTGGGTGCTGGGACCATAGACCCTGCCCTCAGAAAGCCCTTGTCCTGGGGTCAGGTCAGGGGAGGGGGCGAGGGGAAAGCGGCTCTTGGTGCTGAGGTCAAGGTGGGCAAAGAGAAGCCAACCTATCGGGGCCCAAGGCCACGGTGCCCCGGAGGGTGAGAGGAAGGCGTGTCTGCTTCGTGCCATGCCCTGCAGGTCAGCGCGGGGCTCCTTCTGGGGGTGCCGCCGAGGGGGCAGGGCTTAGCCTGGGAGACCCACCGGCTGCAGGCACAGGGGAGTCTGCAGGCGGCCTCGCCCCAGCCCCCACACCTGCCCCATTAGGAGGGTGGGCTGGCAGGGTGCCTGCCGAGGGACCGGCAGAGAGGAAACCTGACCACCCAGAAGGCCTGGGCGCTGCCAGCCAGGCTGTGGTGAGTTTGGTTAGAGACAGGCATCAGGCTGGGGGGGGGGTGGACCAGGCTGCCAGGGAAGGCCACCAGATGGCGTTGGCCAAAGCCTGCCTCCGTGGAACCCCAGCACGGAGCAGCTGAGGCGCCCCGCACCCCTCCCTCCAGAGTTGCTGGGAGGGGCCCAACCCGCAAGTACGCAGCAAGGCCACTGGGTTGGTTCCGGATGCTTCCAGGGGTCAGCCCACAGCGAGCAGTACTCTGGGCCGGGCCTTGGGAGGTGTGAACAGGGAGAGCAGGGCCCAGCATCCACTGCACCCTCCACCCCAGTCCCCGACTCCCACACCCAC
>NW_027551568.1:2328033-2334340 GCF_008692635.1 Crocuta crocuta
CCACTGAGCTCCCCCCGCCACGTCCCCTGAATCCCACACCCCCACACCCCTGCGCTCCAAGCCGGGCGCCTACTCAGTTTCCACTCTCCCTCCTTTTGTGCAGATGGCTAAATGGGGGCCCTGAGAGAGAGTGGTTTGGGGATGCACGGCAAGGTGGCCACAGTGCCCGGCTCACCCCTGGGCCGAAGAGGGCCAGCCCTCGCCTCCTCCGTTGTGGGCAACTGATCTGATCCCCAGGGAGCCCGGGGCAGCTCTGCCCAGCAGCCCCCAGTCACATGCTCTGGGACCCGCAGGGGTGGGGGCGGGCCCCTACCCCAGGTCACAGATGGAGAGCATAAGGTGCGTGCAGACCCGGGCAGGACCCCAGGCCAGGTCTCTGTGGCCCTTGGGGGGCCCTGGGTGCCTGGCTGGGGCTCTTCTGGGGACCCGAACTACCCAGAGAGCTGGCCCCAGCCAGGGCTCGGGATGGGGTGGGGGCACACCCAGACCCTAAAGGGGACAGCATCAAGTCAGCTAAGCCGTGAAAGGGGGGAAGCCCAGGGCCGAGGGAGTCCAGGGGTGCAAAAGCTTCCTGGAGGAGGTGCCCAAGGGGGTCCAGGCCAGGTGGGGGAGGGGACATTCCTGGGCATCCCGCAGCATTAGGGCAGGGGGACTCCGGTGCTGCCCGCCTCCCCAGCTCTACTCCCATGAGGCCCCCCACCCCATGCTTATCCTGGGAGGGGCCAGGCTGGAGGGCTGGGGACAGCAGGGATCCCTGTCCTGGGCTCACTGCCGGCAACACAGCCCAGTGCACACACCCTCCTCTGGGCTAGCACCCAGCCCCCAAGCCTGGGAGGCTCAGCAGCCGTGGCCACTCCGGTTATCAATAGTTCACAAACAGACCGTGACCACCCCTGCGGAGAGGTGGGGACTGGAAGCTGGGGCCTAGAGTCCAGGTCCCCACTGGCTGTGTGTCCTGAAAGACTTCCTGGAAGTGGCTTCTAAGCTGAGAACTGAGGACGTTGTCAAGTCCAGGACTGATCCCAGAGGGGACAGCTGGACCAGGTGGGGTGAGCGGGGAAGCAGATACGAGGACCATGTGGGCCCAGCATTGGAGGCAGCCAGGGTTAATCATTTCCAGGCGGCCTTGACCCCCCACCTGCCCTGGCCGCTCCGTCCCCGCTTCCTGCTGCCCCTCACGTCCGCTCAGGAGGGCCCGTGGGGCGCTGGGCCTGGGTCCCCAGCCTCTGCCCCCTGCCTGGAATGGCCCTGCTGCTGCTGCTGCTGCTAGTGCCCTGCGGGGCCCAGCCCCAGGCTGGCAGGGTGAGCGCTGAGCCCACGGCGCCGTGGCCTCCCTGTGCCCACTCGGGGTCCTGGCGCCGGGGTGGGCTGTGGAGCGGCTGAGGGGTCTAACCTGGTGAAAGCTGGCCTTCGGCAGGTGGGGTGGGCTTGCTGGGCTGGCCCAGGGGCCGGGGGGCTGGGGGTCCGACCTGCTGGGCCCCCCCGGGGGCATGAAGGCCACTGCCTTGTCCTTGGGTCCCACTGTTTGAGGAGGGGGTGGGGGAACCTCTGAGGGCCCCATGGCCACTCTCATCCACTCCCCAGAACAGAAGGCGGGGGTGCCCCAGCGTGGCCAGACGCCGAGCCCCCTCCCCGGCTAACCCTGTGGTCTCGGCAGGAGGGGAGGGGGTGGGGCTGGGCTGAGGCCTCAGGACAGCCAGTGTCCCCTTGGTTTCTCCTCCAAGACCTGAGGGCCCCAATATGGAAACTGAGGCCAGGGACTGCGACCAGCCCAGCCGTCGGGCCTGAGTGTCAGGGGCGCCCATCCCACACCGACACTGTCTCAGCCCTCCTGGCTCCTCCTAGAACCTTACAGAACCCCCAGAACCTAACGCCACAGTGACCCCAGGGACCCTCACAATCCCCGTAACCTCGGTGACCCCCGTGACCCCAGCCACGAGTGCTCCAGAGGCACAGGGATCCCGCAGTAGGGGACTGAGCCCCCCGCCCAGGGCAGCACCCCCCAGCAGCAGCCCTGGGAGCGAAGGTGGGTTGGGAGAGCTTCCCGGAGGTGAGGGNNNNGGGGGAGTGGGGTGTGCAGCGTGGGGTCAGGAGGTGCATGGCACGGGAGCCCCTCGACCGCTCGCGCCTCCGCCTGCAGTGCTCACAGAAGATGGGAAGCCCTGCAGATTCCCTTTCCGCTACGGCGGCCGCATGCTGCACGCCTGCACCGCGGACGGAAGTGCCCACAGGAAGTGGTGGGTCCCGGCTGGGGCAAGGCCCACACGCACAGCCCGTCCCCACGGCCCCTGGTCCGCTCAGGAGACCCTCCTGCCCTCCACCCCCCTCCTCCAGACAGCCTGGCGCACAGCAGGTGTAGGGGACCAGCCCCAGGGCGGTCAGAGGGGCCTCCCTGCAGCGCCGCCCTGGGGCGGGCTGACCCCTGGCCCGGGGGACCCAAGTGCCTCCTCTCCCCCAGGTGTGCCACCACTCACAACTATGACCGTGACAGGGCCTGGGGCTACTGCGCACAGGCCTCAGCGCCCAGGGAGGGCCCAGGTGGGTGCCCAGGGAACGGGGGCTGGGGAGCCCTGAGCCCAGGCTCGGAGGGGGCTGGGGGCGGTGAGCGTAGGGGAGCATTAGGTCAACGGCCGACAAGGGGACAGGGCTGACCTGGGACCGGGGGCCTGCTTGGAGTACATGAGGGGACTTTGGGGTTGACCCCACTGCAGCCCTGGGGGGCTGGGAGGGGACCGAGGACGCATCAGCCCAGGGCCCTGCCTTCTCTGAGCCACGGTGCTGCCTGGGTCATTGGTGGGATTGGGGCGCCCCCTGGTGGTCTGGCTGGGCCCTGTGGCTGCACAGGCCGAGTCCTGGACAGAGAGGAGGGCCCCTAGCGTCTGCAGGGCACAGGGGTCCCAAGGCACCTAAGAGGGGACTGTGCTGTGGACACTGGGCTTCCAGGGTGCCCGCTATGGCACCAGAGGCCCACTTGCCCAGGGTCTGAGTGCTGGGCAGGGGTGCTGGGAGGAGAGGGAAAGCCTACGCCCCTTCCCGGGACGCGTGCACCCCAGGAACCCGGAAGGGGCAGCTTTAAGGTGGTGAGCCCATGGAGGCCCTGCCGTCCTGGGCAAGCAGAGAGAGTCACAGGACTTGGGGGTACACCTTCCCCCCTACTCTTCCCGCGTGCCCCCAGCTGCCCTGGATCCCTGTGCCTCTGGCCCGTGCCTCAACGGGGGCTCATGCTCCAGCAGCCAGGACCCTGGCTCCTACCACTGCACGTGCCCCATGGCATTCACAGGCAGGAACTGTGGCACAGGTGAGCGGGGCCGCTGGGGCTGGGCCGGGTCCCGGCAGATGGGGGTGGCCGCCCAGGAGCAGCGGGTGCAGGGCCGTCTGTGACCCCCAGAGAGATGCTTCGACGAGACGCGCTACGAGCACCTGGAGACGGGCGACCGCTGGGCCCGCGTGAGCCAGGGTCGGGTGGAGTGGTGTGAGTGTGCAGGGGGCCGGATCCGCTGCGAGGGCGCCCGCCACACAGGTACGCGTGCCGGGGGGCGGGGTGCCGGGCCCCCCTGCGGCAGGCACCCTCGAGGCCCGAGGCCTAGCGTCTGAGCCCTCCCCCCAGCTTGCCTGAGCAGCCCGTGCCTCAACGGGGGCACCTGCCACCTGATCGTGGCCACTGGGACCACCATATGCGCCTGCCCCCCGGGCCACGCTGGGCGGCTCTGCAACATCGGTGAGTGCCTGTGGCCCGCGCCCCGGGGCCAGCGTTGCTGCGGCCCGCCTGCCCCGCTCACCGCCCACCGCCTGCCCACAGTGCCCGCCCAGCACTGCTTCCTGGGGGACGGCGCCGAGTACCGGGGTGTGGCCAGCACGGCGGCCTCGGGGCTCGGCTGCCTGGCCTGGAACTCCGACCTGCTGTACCAGGAGCTGCACGTGGACTCGGTGGGCGCTGCGGCCCTGCTCGGCCTGGGCCCCCACGCCTACTGCCGGTCAGCACCCTACGTGGGTGGGGTCTGTCCCGGGGCAGAGGGCAGGCCATGGGGCCCAGGGCCGCTGCGTCCATCCCCAAGCAAAACACCACCGGGAGGGGGCGTCGGGGGCCCCACCCCACAAGGCTCCCCCACTCCCCTCACCGCCGCCCACCCGCCTCTCCAGAAACCCAGACAAGGACCAGAGGCCCTGGTGCTACGTGGTGAAGGACAGCGCCCTCTCCTGGGAGTACTGCCGCCTGGCCCCCTGCGGTGCGCCCAGCGGGCAGGCAGCGGGCAGCGGGGCGCGAGGGCGGACACCCCGGGGCCTCCCCGCCCGGCTCCCGCGCCTGGCCCCCTCTTTGGAGGACCACTGCCCCATCTTGGAGACGGGGACCCCGCGGCTCACGGAAGCAGGGCGCATACTAGCCCATGCGACCAGGGGTCAGGGCAGGTCCCCTGGCGGCCCCCACTCGGCCTGCACGGCGCCCGATGGCCCCGAGGCAGGGAAGTGCCGAGGGGGAGGAACGATGTGGCGGGAGGTCCAGTGGGCACCCCTGGGAGCGGGGAGCGGGCGGTCTGGCCATCCCAGGCTGCGGGGAGGGACAGGGGCACCTGCCGGCGTCGGCGCCACCTGGGTTCCCACGAAGCCTGTGACTGGGTGCTCCCCACCCTACAGAGGAGGGAAGTCGTGTAGCTGTGAGGGCAGAGCCGGGCCGAGCCCTGGACCCTGTTCCAGACGAGCTGCCCGGGTGGGGCGGGAGGCCGCGGACTCCGGGCGCTGAGGATGGCAGCCGGGACCCGCCGTGGCCCGGGTGTGACCGGGTGACCTGTGCTCCCAGAACCCCTCTCCAGAGCTGACCCCCTCCCCGCCGAGGCCCTGCTGAGCCTGCCCGAGCCCGCCTCCGCGGGACGCCAGGCCTGCGGCAAGAGGCACAAGAAAAGGAGCTTCCTCCGGCCGCGCATCATCGGTGGCTCAGCCGCCCTGCCCGGCTCCCACCCCTGGCTGGCCGCCGTCTACATTGGGAACAGCTTCTGTGCGGGGAGTCTCGTCCACACCTGCTGGGTGGTGTCTGCGGCCCACTGCTTCTCCAACAGGTGGGCGGCTCTGCCCACGGCCCGGTCCCTCCCACCGTCTACACCTCCAGCCACCCAGCCCCCGTCATACACCCACCTTCCATTCCACATCTCTGCGCTCGCCAACTGCCCCCCNCCCACCTGCATGTAATCCCCACGTTCGGTCCCTCATTTGACCATCTCGCCACTGACCCAGGGGGACGCCTCAGAGACCACCAGGCCTACCCCTGTGCCCCAGGGAGCCCCGGCAGTCCTCCGCTGGGGGGGGGGGCGCTCTCGGAGGCGTGGCCAGGTGCAGTGAGGGCAATGGGCGGAACCGTCTTCTCTGAAGATCCCGCCCCTCCCCTCCCCAAGCCGAGCTGTGGGGGTGCGCGGCCTGGGGAGTGGGGGTCCCAGGTGTGGGGGACCAGCCCCTCCTCGGCTTCCACCCCCTGTGATGGGGACAAGGCTCCCCATCTGGGGATCCAGATTGGGAGGCTCCCTCCTGGGAAGGGGGGTCCAGTGGGAGGGGATGGGCCTGATAGTGGCATCCCAGGGATTAGGGGCCGGGGGAGGTCTGGGGGGTTTGGCAGTGTGAGAGTCTGGCACTGAGCCCCCCTCGGTCAACCAGAGACTACTGCTCAGGTGCCGAGCAGTGGGCTCAAGTCGGGGGAGGGTTTAAGAGGCTGGGGCGGGGGCGCCTGGGGGGCTCAGTCGGTTAAGCGTCCGACTTCGGATCAGGTCATGATGTCACCGTTCGTGGGTTCGAGCCCCCGTCGGGCTCTGTGCTGACAGCTCAGAGCCTGGAGCTGCTTCAGATTCTGTGTCTCCCTCTCTCGGTCCCTCCCCTGCTCATGCTCTCTCTCTCAACAATAAGTAAATATTTTTAAAAGTTAAAAAAAAAGGCTGGGGCAGGGGAGCAGGGCCCCACTCCTCCCATCCGGGGCAGGGCTGGGGTGGGCCGGGCAGGGGCAGCGAGGCAGCGGGGGGTAGGGGCAGCGGAGGGGGCTCCGCAGGGGGCCTGCACAGCCCTGCACGTCCAGGATGCTGAGCCGCAGTGGGTGGTGGGGCGAGCTAGCCGCAGGGGCCCTCGGGGAGGCGGGGTCCTGCTGTCACCAGCTGTCACCAGCTGTCACCTGCTGTCCTGCGCAGCCCCCGCAGGGAAAGCGTCTCAGTGGTCCTAGGCCAACACTTCTTCAACCAGACAACGGATGTCACGCAGACGTTTGGCATCGAGAAGTACGTCCCGTACCCCATGTACTCAGTGTTCAACCCCACTGACCATGACCTGGGTGAGC
>NW_027551568.1:2334439-2337174 GCF_008692635.1 Crocuta crocuta
CTCGGCCAGGCGGGAGGAAGGCCTGGGTCTCCCAGTGCTCAGCCCCTCGTGCCTGGAGGGACCCCCGTGCCCCAGGCTGACCTCTGGTCTGTCCACTGCCCAGTCCTGATCCGGCTGAAGAAGAAGGGGGACCGGTGTGCCGTCCGCTCCCCGTTTGTGCAGCCCATCTGCCTGCCTGAGCCTAGCAGCCCCTTCCCCCCGGGACACAAGTGCCAGATCGCAGGCTNGGGGCCAGGATGAGAGTGAGTGGGGGCGGGGGGGGGGCCAGGATGAGAGTGAGTGGGGGCGGGGGGGGGGCCAGGATGAGAGTGAGTGGGGGCGGGGGGGGGGCCAGGATGAGAGTGAGTGGGGGCGGGGGGGGGGCCAGGATGAGAGTGAGTGGGGGCGGGGGGGGGGCCAGGATGAGAGTGAGTGGGGGCGGGGGGGGGGCCAGGATGAGAGTGAGTGGGGGCGGGGGGGGGGCCAGGATGAGAGTGAGTGGGGGCGGGGGGGGGGCCAGGATGAGAGTGAGTGGGGGCGGGGGGGGGGCCAGGATGAGAGTGAGTGGGGGCGGGGGGGGGGCCAGGATGAGAGTGAGTGGGGGCGGGGGGGGGGCCAGGATGAGAGTGAGTGGGGGCGGGGGGGGGGCCAGGATGAGAGTGAGTGGGGGCGGGGGGGGGGCCAGGATGAGAGTGAGTGGGGGCGGGGGGGGGGCCAGGATGAGAGTGAGTGGGGGCGGGGGGGGGGCCAGGATGAGAGTGAGTGGGGGCGGGGGGGGGGCCAGGATGAGAGTGAGTGGGGGCGGGGGGGGGGCCAGGATGAGAGTGAGTGGGGGCGGGGGGGGGGCCAGGATGAGAGTGAGTGGGGGCGGGGGGGGGGCCAGGATGAGAGTGAGTGGGGGCGGGGGGGGGGCCAGGATGAGAGTGAGTGGGGGCGGGGGGGGGGCCAGGATGAGAGTGAGTGGGGGCGGGGGGGGGGCCAGGATGAGAGTGAGTGGGGGCGGGGGGGGGGCCAGGATGAGAGTGAGTGGGGGCGGGGGGGGGGCCAGGATGAGAGTGAGTGGGGGCGGGGGGGGGGCCAGGATGAGAGTGAGTGGGGGCGGGGGGGGGGCCAGGATGAGAGTGAGTGGGGGCGGGGGGGGGAGCGGGGCCAGCGCTGGGCCTGGGAGCCCAGCCCAGCCTGAGGGCACCCTGTCCGCAGACGAGCGTGGCTACTCCAGCTCCCTGCGGGAGGCGCTGGTCCCCCTGGTCGCAGACCACAAGTGCAGCAGCCCCGAGGTGTACGGGGCCGACGTCAGCCCCAACATGCTGTGTGCGGGCTACTTCGACTGCAAGTCCGACGCCTGCCAGGTGAGCCGGGGGCTCAAAACGCCACCCCCCCCCCAGGAGCTCAGGGCTGAAAGGGACCTTGACCCGCAGAGCCAGCTGGTGAGCTGGGCAGAGAGTGCCCCTCCCAGTCCGTGGGCCGCGCCCCCAGGACGGGCACCCACGACCTCTGCAGGCTGTCCCTGTCCCAGACCCGGGAGAGGAGCCCCTCTCACGTGATGGGGACACGGAGGCCCAGGGAGGGGCGGGGTCTCAAAGCCGCGGGTGGGGCTCCACGTGACACCACAGGCCAACCCCCGCTTGGGACAGGGGGGCTCAGTCCGTCAGGCCCCAGAGCTGCCATTTAGCGAGGGCTCCACACGCACCAGCTTCTTTAGGCTACACGTCCACCCTGAGACGGAGGGACCGCTTTCCTTCCCACTTTATACACTGAGAAACTAAGGCTTGGAGAGGTCCCATCACCCTTCCCAGGTCACACAGCTCGGAAGTGGAGAGGGTGGGGGGCTTGACACTGGACCACATGATCAGACAAGCACTTTTGGGGGCAGTCAAGGATGGCTTTCTGGAGGAGGGGGCCACGTGCACTTATTTTGAGGACTGAACAGGAGATTGCCAGGCGGCTAGGAGAGCATTTCAAGGGGGGGCGCGCGCCTGACCCAGGACACAGCGGCCACCTGGCCACCTGGCCTGGGTAGAGGAGCACATCGCCAGTCGTGGGGCTGAGAGGGGTCCACAGTGCAGCTTTGGGAACGGGGACGGCTGGTGAGATGCTGTCACGGTGGCCCGGGAACGAGGGGACTTCGTGTCTAGGAGGGCGGGGAGGTGAGAGAGCCCCTCCGCTCATCCCTGAAGTGGTAGGAGGTCTGCGGGGAGTCCTCACCACAGGCGGCTTCGGGGACCCCCTGGAGACATTCTCGGGGCTGGGGTGCAGGAGGCGGGCGCGGTAGCTCCTCTGCGCTGCCGGGGAGCTGGCCGGCCTGCTCTGCCGCAGGGGGACTCGGGCGGGCCCCTGGCCTGTGAGAAGAACGGCCTGGCCTACCTGTATGGCATCGTCAGCTGGGGCGACGGCTGCGGGAAGCTTAACAAACCTGGCGTCTACACCCGTGTGGCCAATTACGTGGACTGGATCAACGACCGGATACGGCCCCCTAAGCGGCCTGCAGATCCCTCCTGACACAGCCCCACCCCTGGCTCCAGCGTCCCGCCTCCCCCCACACCCCATTCCCAGACTCAGGCAATAAAGACGTCTCCACGAGCCCGTCCACACTGCCCGTGCCTCTGCCCCGGCTCCGCCCTCCGTCCGGGGCCTTGACCCCAGGCCCACATAGATGGCGTGGCTTCAGCAGGGGGTCCTGGAGCCAGCGCCCCATCTTCCCTTCTCAGTGGAGCAGGGAGCCTGAGACCCCCCTCCCCCAGGAGGGTCCGGCCCTG
>NW_027551568.1:2338537-2342262 GCF_008692635.1 Crocuta crocuta
ACCTAGTGTGGATAGAGCGGAGCCTGAGCTGACTCCACACCGCGTCCAGGCCACCCCCGGGCAGGTAGGGCCGGGCCCGGGCACCCTGCACTGTCCCAGGGCAGAGTCCAAGCCAATAGCTCGTGGGACGTTAAGACAACAGGTTATTCTGAAATACCTGCTGGCCTTCATTTTGCTTCAAGAGGGCAAGCTGCTGTGGCTGCCCCCAGGGGGAGGGCCGGGACTACCTCTGAGAGAGACCAGCAGGCCCAGACACCGGGTGGGTCCAGGGCAGTGGGGTGCTGCTGCTGGGTACCTCCTGGAGCCAAACTGCTGCAGGCAGCTGGCCAGGATGCCCTGGGGAAGGACTCATAGGTGCCAGGAAGAGCCCAGGATTCCAGGCAGAGAGAGCGAGCAGCAGCTGCAAAGGTCCTGAGGCAGGGGGTGTGGCTTGTTTGAATCAAAATAAGGAAGTGAGGCAGGAGACCAGAGCAGGCAGGGATGGGGGCTGCTGTGGGCTGCAGCGAGGCACTGGGTGTGCCCTGGGGTCCCTGACCAGGCTTCGACAGGGTGGACACGTGAAGACATCTGTGGCCGGGGGAGAGGCCTGTGGGGAGGGCAGGACGGGGAGCTGCCGCCGCACGGCCCGGTGCCCAGCAGCACAAGCCTCAGGAGCTGGGAGCCCTGCGCTCGGGGAGAGGCCCGGAGACGGCCCCACGTTCAGCGCATCGGAACCCACAGGGCGGGGTCCTCCATGCAGTCCCCGCCCACCTCTCCTGCTCCTCCTTGACCCCCAAAGCCTCTGTCTCCCCTGTCGTCCTGCAGCCCCCACCTTGGACCGGGTCTCGCCACCTCTCTCTGAAGTGACCAGGGCTTTCTGTATGTCACTGCCCCCTACCTCGGAGCCTCCCCTGATCCCTGTGGCCCGACCCCACCTACCTCCAGCCCCTCCTCTGTCCCCGCCCTGCCCTCCAGTCTGTGCTCTGGCCACGCTGGCCTCCCTCTGTCCACATGCCTGACCGGAGACCTTGCTCGTGCTGTTCCCACTGCTTCTAGAATGTTCTCTCCCATGCCTCCCCTCCCCCTTTCACTCAGTAGAGCTCAGGCTTACTCGTGGAGGCTGCCCCTGAGAGGCCAGGCTAGTGGGCCCTGCCCCAGTCATTGTCCCCATCCTCAGTGTGCACATGGGTGCAGGGGACATGGGCTTGGCCAGCCACCTCTGCTGTCAGCCTGCGTCAGGACCGTGTCGTGAGGCTGGACCGACACACCGGAACAAGGCAGCTTTGTCATCCTCCTGTGATGGGGGCCCGGTGCTGAGCCGCTTGCTGACATCGGTTTGCCAGCATCTGTCCCCACACGGAGAGAGGAAGGCTCCCGGGACCCCCTTCCCTGGGGCTTCTTGCACAAGCTCTCACTTGCCCAAATGGGGTCCCAGGGCCACACGTAGCTGCAGAGGAGGCTGGGACAGCAGGGGACTGGGTTGTCATGACTGGATCAGAAAAATCACGAAGGGCACGCACCGCCCCAAGCCAGACCAGAAGAGAGAGCCTGGTCCTGAGGCCTGGTCCCTCTCCCCACGGCGCCCGTGCTGTGGGTGGGACTCAGAGCCCTCAGGCTGGCGGGAAGGCGCTGCCGCGGCCCCACCGGGTCAGCCCAGCCCAGGGCCGCAGCGTGTGGGGCCACCGCCACAGGAGCTGGAGGCGTGGGGGACGTGGGGCCTCGGGCAGCCCGTGCTTAGCTTCGCCCCACCGTAACCCCAGCTCTTCTCCCCGTGGGTGTCGGGCGTGGGTCTCCCGTTAGAGGTGACTCTCGGTTATCGACCGTCTAGCGCGAAGCCAGCCTCGCGTTCCTGGAAGGCACCGTGCTGAGTCAGGGTGTGAGCCAGCCTCTCCCGCTTGCTCTGCAGATGGGTGCTTACACCCCGCCTTCTCCACCTGGACGCTGGTCTCCACGGACGGCATCAAAGGGCTCCCGTGCCCACTGGGTGTTTCAGGACACTGGGGAGCCCCCGCGGCAGGTCACAGGAGGGAGGACATGAGGTGGGGGTACTGATTTTCCTGGCTCCCTCCTTTTGGGGTCGCCCAATGTTATAGGCTGAACTGTGTCCTCCTCACATTCACATGTTGAAGTCCTAACCCCCAGGAACTCAGAATGTGATCTTATTTGGAGGGAGGGTCTTTACAGAGGTGATCAAACAGGAGGTCACCAGGGTAGCCCTGCCCCAGCATGACTGGGCCCCTAGAAGGAGGGGAATGTGGACAGACACACACACAGAAGTGCCGCAGGGGAAGGTGGCCATCGATCTTGGACTCTGGGCTCCAGAACTGTGAGACCATCGATTTCTGCTGTCTCAGCCCCTGCCTGGCACCTCGTTCTGGGACCCCTAACGGACAGACACATCCAGATCCCTTGACTGAAGGTCACCACTCCTTTCAAAGTTGGGAATGACCGTCTCCTTTGTGGATCCGTGACCTCTTCCTCTGGCCTAGAGGCGGTATCCACCCCACCCCACCCCCGGCCCTGGGCCCTGGGCCACCGAGTTGCCCCTGGTGGCTCCCTCCAACACCACGTGTCCGATGGTCCTAATATTGTGCCAGCCCGTTGGGACCCTGCCTTACGTTTTACAAGCTTTTTTGGATTTACTCTTATTTTTTTAGGACTTTATTATGCTTCTGAGTGAGGTCGGCCTTTCTTGACTCACAGAATGAGTTCAGGAGTATCCCTTCTTTGATCATTCCCGGGAGGACTCTGGAATGATCTATCTTTGAGAGTTTGGTAGAATCATCTAGGAAATTCCCTGGGCCCGGTGTTCCCTTTACAGGACGACGCTGGTTCAGTAGCTGCTGCCCTGAGGGTTCTGTTTCTTCTCGTACCAGTTGTAGGAGGTTGCACTTTTATGAAGTTATCTCTCTACATTGCACATTGGTTGCCGGGGGCTGCTGATGGTGTCTCCCGTCACTTGATCTCACACGGGCTGGAGCCCTCACTTTGAGCCGGCTGCCTCCTGGCCTCCCGCACCGCGGTTGAGAAACGTGCTTTACGTCAGTTGTTCTTTCATAAACACCCTCCATCCTCTGGTGGCTTTTAGGACCCCCTTCTCTCTGAGTCGCTGTGGGGTCACCATGACATGTGCCCACGTAGGGCTCCTCCCTATCTCCCACCTGGCTTGCTGTCTGTTAGACACCTCGCTCAGCTTGGAGGTGGCTGGCACCCTGCCGGGTGGTGACTCAGGGATCCAGCCTCCTTGTATCTGGAGCTTCCGGTGTCCACCGGGGCTTTGAGTCCACCCCCAGACACTATAGCAGAAGGCTTTTTCTGTGTCACCACTGACCTCGGAACCCAGGGTCCTGTTCCAACAGTCACGTACTGAGATCACCATTCTGTGGGCTGCTGACTGGGCGTGGGCGGGGCTGGCAACGGCGTGGGCGTGGCTGACCGGTTTTCTGGGCGGAGCTGGCTGGTTCTCTGGGCGTGGCTGACCGGTTTTCTGGGCGGAGCTGGCTATTCTCTGGGCGGGGCTGACCGGTTTTCTGGGCGGAGCTGGCTATTCTCTGGGNCTCACCATTCTGTGGGCTGCTAACTGGGCGTGGGCGGGGCTGGCAACTTGGCGTGGGCGTGGCTGACCGGTTTTCTGGGCGGAGCTGGCTGGTTCTCTGGGCGTGGCTGACCGGTTTTCTGGGCGGAGCTGGCTATTCTCTGGGCGGGGCTGACCGGTTTTCTGGGCGGGGCTGGCTGGGTCTCTGGGC
>NW_027551568.1:2343260-2345839 GCF_008692635.1 Crocuta crocuta
GGCGGGGCAGGCCCCTTCTCTGGGCAGGGCTGCCTCCTCACAGCTGGAGGCACCAGCTAGTCTTGGGCTATTCTGCTCCTGGAAGTCAGCTGGCCCTTGGATCCCGCCATGGGGTGACGAGGCCACATGTCGCTCCTCATCCAGCGGGTCAGCCTGGACTTGATCACGTGGTGGAAGCCGGGCTACAAAAGAAAGGAGTGGATGTGAGCATTTCCTTTGTGCTTCATTTGTCGAAGCCAGCCAGATTCCACGTGGACAGACAGACTCCACCCTCAGTGGGAGGAGGTATATGGTCACATTTCCAGGGTGCGGGTGCGGCAGGAAGAGTCACTGCAGCCATCTGTCCCAACGATCTCCCACGTTCTCTGTCCCAGCTCAGGCTGCCGCCAGCTAGGGCTTAGACAACAGGAACTTATTTCTCACCGTTTTGGAGGCTGAAGTCCTAGATTAAGGTCCCGCAGGGCAGGTTTCTGGTGAGGCCTCCCTTCCAGGCTGCAGACGGCCACTTTCCCACTGTGTGTGTGCTCTGAGAGAGGGGGTGTTGCTGTGTCTCTCCGTCTGCTAGGAAGGCCACAGTCCTGTGGGACTGGGACCCCCCCTTATGATCTCATTTAACCTTAACTGCCTCCTTAAAGACCGTATCTCCAAATACAGCCATGTGGGGGGGTTTGGGCTTCAACCTAAGAGTTTTGGGGGACACGATTCAGCCTGTGACATGCCCCCTCACTGTGGGGTGAATGTAAAGTCTGGGAGATGGTGCCGGTGCCCTCGGCTGGGCCTGGAAGTGGGGCTCATCCCTTCTGCCCACACTCCACTGGCCAGGACCCCTTCGTATAGCCCCGCCTAACTGAGGGGCACTGAAAGACGAAAGGGGTGGGCAGACACAGGGCACCGTGTTTGCCCCTGTCAGGCGGTACTGAGCACCTGGAGATCCCAGATGAGGCAGCCCAGCCCTGGTCCTGGCCATCGCCATGATCATTCTCTGAGACCCTCACACAAGCCTCATGTAGGGGCTCATCATCGTAATATGAGTCAAGAAGAGGAAACTGAGACCAGAGAGGTCACGCGGTGGTTGGAGTTCATTTGGGTGGTGAATGGCAGGTGCAGTCTGGCGCCGGGTCCCGTGGCCTGAGTCTGTGGCAGTGGCAGTGGCAGTGGCTCTGGCTGTGATGTCCAGCAGCAGCACCCCCAGCCGAGTGGTCAGTCGGGAATACAGCTGTGGTTAATGGCCGTGGGGTTCTGGGGAGGGGTTGCCGGTGTGGCATCAGGTCTCAGGAAGGTGGCTGTGCTTCTCTACCGCCCTGCCTCCCATAGCTCCCACTGGCTCCCCAGCCTCTCCTGGGCTCTACTAGAGGCCTGACACTCTTCCGGCAAATTCCTTCCTGCTCCAGTGGCCAGGTGGTCAGTTTCCACCAGCAGCCGTGGCTGGAGCAGCTGGGGAAATGGTCTCAGTCCCCTGGGGCTGCTGTTTCTCACAGAGCTGCAGGCCAGGCACCGGCAGGGCCGGGTTCCGGCGATGACTGCTTCCGGGCTGCGGACGGCCACCTTCTCGCTGGGCACTCATGTAGCGGGGAGACCATCTCCTTGTGCCTCTTCTTACAAGGACGCTATGAGGACACCATAGATTCCCAACTTCCGATGAGCTTACTCTGGAAATACCGTGAGTCCAAATGCACTGCATACATTGTAACCTAGTGAACGGCGCAGTTCAGCCTGGCCTGCCTTTCAGAGGACACGCACGTCAGCCCACAGCGGGGCAGAATCGTCAGCAAAGTCTCTTATAACAGTGTGGACCGTCTCACGTGTCTCATTGAAAGTGAAAACCGAACGGTTCCATGGGTGTAGATGGCTGTCAGTGCACCGATTGCTCCCCCTGTGACTGGGTGGCTGGCCAGGAGCGGCTGGCTGGGGGCCACCGGCCTCACAGACTCTGCACCACAGGTCGCTAGCTCGGGAAAAGATCCAAAATCAAAATCTGAAGTACAGCTTCTATTGGATGTGTATTGCCTTCCCACTGTCCTAAAGGTGAAAAATCGTAAGTCGAACCATCTATCATTGGGTCATGTAGGCTCTACCCTCATGACCTAATCGTGTCCCAAAGGCCCGACCTCCTAACTCCACCCCACTGAGCGGGGTAGGGGTTTGATCCTCAACACGTGAATCTGGAGGGACACAAACGTTTGGACCACAGCAGGAACTGAGGAGCAGAGAGGCCCAAGGTGTGGGAGCAGGAGCCGGCCGGAAGCTCTCCCACCCGTGCAGCCGGGCAGCCGCGTGGAGGGGGGGCTGTCTGCCCGCATTTTCCGGGGCCGCTGCGGGAGCAGGTGCAGCTGCCGGGCGTGGCAGGAGCCTGGGTCGCGGCCAGCGCTTGGGAATGTGGCAGCGCACTGCCCCTCCCTGCAGGGAGGCCCGCGTGCCAGGCGCCTGGGGCGGCGGATGTGTCGCTGGCCGCAGCCCCCAGCCGCCATCCGGCTCCGTGCCGGCTGTCCCACACCGGCCCCTGGGGGCGTGAGATGTGTGGGGGCATGAATGGGGCTCTGTGGCTAGGCAACTGCTCCGCAGAGGGCGGCTGGCAGCTG
>NW_027551568.1:2345978-2347116 GCF_008692635.1 Crocuta crocuta
GGCCCACCGGAGACCCACCCTCTGCCTGGTCCCCAGGGACAGTGGGGAGGGTGTGCCCAGAGGGGGTGAGCCTGGTCCTCTGCGCCCAGCACCCGAGCCAGGGCTCTGCCAGCCCCTCCCCCCCGCTGCCCCCATCCTCTGCTGACCTTGTCAGTCATGGCCTGAGACCCTCTGGCGCTGCCCCGACATTAGATCNGGCGGCGGATGTGTCGCTGGCCGCAGCCCCCAGCCGCCATCCGGCTCCGTGCCGGCTGTCCCACACCGGCCCCTGGGGGCGTGAGATGTGTGGGGGCATGAATGGGGCTCTGTGGCTAGGCAACTGCTCCGCAGAGGGCGGCTGGCAGCTGNGATCCTCCTCAGTGAGAGGCGGGGCCCAGTGCGAAGGGCCCGGATGGGGTGAAGACTCATGTCCGTGCTCCACAAACGTCAGCCCTCCTGCCCGCGCAGATTGTGAGTTAATAGAACGGTGTTCGTTCCTCACGCTGAGTAGGGCCCTCCGCGCGTCCTCGCCCTCCCAGGGCACGGCCCCTCCCCTCCGCCGCTGTCCCTCGTCCTGTGATGCTCCTGGAGGCATGGGCATCGGAAGCCATCTTAGAAATGGGGGCAGATGTCCAGAGTGTAGGCCTGTGGGGCCCCCGAAACCACCTGGGCTCCGGAAGAACCAGGGGCGGCTGGACCGGGTCTACAGGGTGGAGGAAGAAAAATGCGGAAGCTCAGAGCCCCCCGCCTCCTGCTGTGAAGGGGGCTCCTGTGGGTCTTCCACAGAGCAGCAGGGCCGGTGTCGGGGAGACCATACACAGACCCCTGGGCGACCCCCGCACTGGGGTCCACACTGCCCCCGACATGAATGGACTCTCCCTCCACTACCCTGCCTGGGAGAGAGGAGGGGGCTGGAGGGCCGGGGTAGCCTAGGTCAGTGGGTTTTCAGGGGTGTCTGGTGACAGCCTCGGGGCGGTGGGAGGGGCAGGTACCAGAGAGCGAAGCCAGGTTGGCCGAAGACACCCCGTGAACGTGTCTGCTGCTAACCGTTGCTTCCTCCGCTTGTGGATGAGAAGCCCCCCCACGCCCCCATCGGGGCGGTGGGTGCGCGGCGTCTGACCCAGGCGGCCCGGCTCCGGCTCCGGAGGGCAGGGGCGCA
>NW_027551568.1:2347197-2348282 GCF_008692635.1 Crocuta crocuta
GCCTGTAACCGGAGAGGCGCCGCGCGGGCCTGCTCCTGCCCCAGCCGGGACCCTCCCGCACCCCCCGCCTCCCCGGGACGGGCCGCGGGGCGGCCAGGCTGGAGGGTCCACCAGGGCGAGTGCGGGCCGTGCTCCCCTCCCCCAACACGCAGCAGGGCGCCGCGGGGGTGCCAGGAACCCAACCTGGGCGGACCCTCCGGACCCAGGGGCCCTCCTACCTTCCCCAGGTCGGCAGAGGCTGGGCCACCAGGTGCGAACAGTGTTGCTTCCGTTCCCCGGGCAGAGAGCAGTCTACCCTGTGTTGGGGGGAGCAGCCCTGGGAGGAGGCAGGGCCGGCACAGAGCCCCGGACTTGGGCATCTTGGTCTCAGTGAGCTGCTCTTGTGCATTCGGCGCCGGGAGCCTGAGGCTGCAGCTGTCTGGGGAGACAGGTGCCCTGGAGCAGGCCCAACCAAGCACCCCGGGGTCTGCGTGGGGTGCTGCGGGTGTGCATGCACGCCGCCTCACACGTGTGGGGCCACCGGGATGTCTTCCGGGTGCCTAGGGCATCTGGCATTTCCCTGGAGGGGTGTGGGGGCGCCCCCTGGGCCCCCTCCTGGGCCCGCGCCTCCTTCCCTCCCCTGGGCCTGCCCACGTCGCAGTTCAAGGGCCTGGTTTTGGTCATGGACGCGCTCTTCCTGCCTGGGCCCCAGCTGCCCCTCCAAGGGGCCCGGGGCTCGAAGTACCGCGCGTGCAGCCAGTCAGTTCTTCACGCAGAGACCCTGTGCCTGGGGCCCTGGGGGTCTGGTCTGGCGAAGCTCCGGGGAGGCCCGGTAGAGAAGGTGTAGGGGTGCGGACACCCAGCGGCCCCTGGGAGGCAGGGAATGGGGAGGTGCGGCTGGGCTGAGGGCAGCGGGGCAGAGGCCCTGGAAAGGTTGAAGAGGCTCCGGCCAGCCGTGCCTGGGGCTGGCGCAGGTTGCTGACGGTGGGGAGCAGGGGCCAGTGTGGGCCGAGGAGGCTCTTCAAGGAGGCGTCTGCGCCCCCTCCCCCCCAAGGCCTCACAGGTGGTCCTGTGGTCTTCCTCCTTCTTGTGGCCACGGTAGGGGA
>NW_027551568.1:2348477-2353601 GCF_008692635.1 Crocuta crocuta
GTGATTTGCAGCGGGGGGGGGGGCGGTGGATTTTATCTCAGCATCTAAGAGAGCTTCCTGCTGTGGGGCCGGGCTGGCGGCCTGCCTGCGGAGGGGGTTGCTTCTGCGCTGCAGGGGGAGGGCAGGGTCCCCCACATCCAGAATCTGGGTCTGTAGGACTTGGCCATCGCGCCTTTCCTGGGCCTTCCCACGTGCACAGGAGCATGGGAAACGGGGGCCGGTGTGGAGAGCACCGCAGGAGGGGGCGGGAGGAGCCTTCTGCAGAGGCAGTGGATTTGAGGGGGGCCGTGGGAGGAGAGAGGGCGGAATGCCCCAGGCCGGGAGGGGATTAGGGGTGATGGAAGGTAGGCTCCTGCCCCTCTGAGCCCTGCACCTACTACCTCGTGTCCCTGAACCCAGAGCACCCCCCCGCCCCCATCCCTGCCTGCATCCTCGATGGCAAAGACCCCCAGTCACCACCCCCAGGCAGCCTGATGGGGGGCTGCGAGCCCAGCGGCTGTGGGCAGCACCTGGGGCCATGCAGACTCACCAGGAGCGGGGCCTCGGCACGTGGCCCGTGCAGCTGGTAGCTCCTCTGAGGCGGGCCCGGCACCGGGTGATGGCGGTGGGGAGGGTCTGTGTCCCACGGGAATAGGAAGAGTCTCAGTCCCAGGCTGGGCAGAGAGTGTGAGTGGTGGCCAGGCTTCCTGTCCCCGTGGGGACCTCGAAGAAGGGGCCGGGGCTCCCCACAGCCCCGGGGTCAGGACCAGGAGTTAGGGAGCCCCGGGCTCGGAATGCACTGAGTGCTGCTGCCTAAATGCACTGCGTGGCCTGGACCAGCCCGGACGTGGCCCTCACCGTGCTCCCTGCTGAGGGCACACGCATGGCCCACCGGCCGGAGGGCTGAGCACCTACAGCCTGTGTGCCCGCGCTGAGGCCTGCACTCTCTGGGTGGCCTGTCCTCGGGAGTCACGCAGCCCTGCACCTCCCCCCCCCGAGCACTGTGAGTGTGTTTCCTCGCTGAGTCGGATCCAAAACAGGCTGGGTCCACGCTCCATCCTGGGCCTAGTGGTCAGCGGGGGGCCCTCCCTGCTTTGGCCCCCCCCCCGCTGCTCCCGGCCCCCCCAGGCTCCCACCCCCTGGGGGGGGTCCCCTTGGGCTCCTGCCTGCTGCTGTNGAGGTCCCGAGGGGAAGGTCCCCTCAGGCTGTCATCGTGGTTATGCAGAGCCTGCGCCTGGCCCCCTTTCCCCGCCCGGCCTAGGCCAATAGCCCTTCTTGCCTGACCAGCTGCAGGCGCCTGGAGGCTTCTGCTCTTACCCCGCGTCTCTTGTAGGCAGTCAGATGAGCGCCCACTGCTTGCCGCCCTCAGGGCTCACCAGGCCCTCCTGAGCAGCAGACACAGCAGGCCACTCTTCCCTCCTTTCCTGCCCGCAGGCCCTTTGGGTTCCTACCTCTGGGCCTTTGCACTGGCTGTTCCCTGTAGCACAGCACTGATCCCTGTGGGGCTGCCGCACTGCCTCCTTGCATCACTTGGGAGTGTTTTTGTTGTGGCCTCTGGGAGAGTCTCAGGCCTGCTCGGGTCCCCGCAGCCGCCCTGTCCCCTGAACGGTACTTCCCATAGTGGCCTCCTTTGACCCTGTGCCCTCTTGCATGTCAGCTCCGTCAGGGCTGGGCTCTGTCCCCCGGGTGCCCTGGCTGCTCACAAGCACAGTGACCCAGGCCGAGGGCTTCTGGGGAGACGGACCAGGCTGTGGGGCAGGGCACCCCCACCCCGGGCTTGCCAGCAGGGTGGCGTTCGCCCAGGGCCCCGGCTGTGTTAGCCCTGGAGCGGGCCGGGCGGGTGGTGTCCAGTCCTCAGCTGGGAAGGCTGGGCTCTGAGGGCTGAGGGCGGGTCTGCAGTCGTGGACGCAGGGATTGAACAGCAGCGGTGAGCCTCCCACCACGGAACCCGTGCATGCGGAGGTGGCCACGCAGTCACGTGGAGGTGTGCGTGTGCGTGTGTGTGTGTGAGTGAGTGTGTGGATGCCTGTGTGAGTGTGTTTGGTGGGTGGGTGCGTGTGTGTGCCCCGTCTGTGCCCCTGGCGGTCCCCGATGCCTTGGTTTACCTCATTGCCTCCTCCTTTCACACTGCGGCGGCCCCACCTGCCCCACTGGGCCGCCTGCCGCCTGGGCCAGACCCCCTCGCGCCCCGCGGACGGCTCCGTCTCCCGCACCTGGAGCCGGGTCCCAGGGCCCCTTCAGCCCTCCTGCTGTGTGTGGGGCGCACATGGCCCGCGTGGGGGGGAGCTGGACAGGGGCCCTTAGGGTGGGGCGGCCCCGTGTGCTCCCTGGGTGCCGACCCGGGGGCCTCACCGCTGGGCTTCCCGTCGGGGACGCGGCCGTGGTGCCTGGGGGGGCTGGGGGGGGGCGGGGGAGCTTCCTGGACCCGTGTCTGCGGGGTGCTGAGCTGCCGGTCCTCCCCCGCCCCGTTACCCTGCTTTGTCTCTGGCCCGGACCCTGGAATTTCCCCGGAATTTCTCCCCGGGGTGGGGGCTGGGGCAGCTGCAGTCACAGGGCCCCACAGTCACTGTGTCCACACAGCGCCTCCCACAGTCCCGGCCCTGCTGCTGGGGGGCTTGGGGCGCCGAGCGGGGGTGCACCCGAGCTGCGCTGCCGAGACGGGGGCGCGTCCCCGCGGGTCCCCTCGCCCTGTTCCGCTCGCGCTGAGAAACGCAAGCGGTGCCTGGAGGACGTACCAGGCCCCTGGGCGGCAGAGACCTGCTGGCTCGCAGTCCCCAAGGCGGCAGGTCCAAAATCTAGGTGTCGCCAGGGCTGCGCTCCTCGCTGAAGGCGCTGGGGAGCCTCCCGCCGCCCCTTCCAGCTTCTGGCGGCTCCAGGCGCCCGGCTCGCGGCCCCCTGGCTTTGCGACTGTCTTCACGTGGCCTCCTCTGTGCGACTGTCTTCTCGCCCCACCCGTGTCTGGAGGCTCACCGTTAGGTCAGGGCCCCCCAGACAGTCCAGGACGACCTCACCTGGGCCCTTAACTTGTCAGGTGGTGTTGCACGCTCTGGGGTCAGGTGTGGACAGGTCTTCTGGGGCCTGATCGGCCCCCCGCGGGTGGGCAAGGTGCTCACGGCTCCGTTCGTCCGTCCGCACAGGGTGGGGGGGCGGCTGCGCCTCCCATCGCGGCGTCCCTGGCGACTGGACCCGCTCAGGGCCGCGTGTGGCGCTCCCAGGCAGGCCCGGAACCCGTCCCGCAGGTGTGAGCCTCTGGGGTGGGGGCGCCCGCCCCGCCGAGGGAGGCAGCAGGAAGGCGCGGCCCTTCAGCAAACTGCCTAGACCAGAGGCGCCGGACCGCAGCCCCGAGCCACATCCAGCTGCTTGCTGTGTGTAGAGTCGTACCGGAGCCTGGCCGCTCACTGCGCGCTCCTCCGGCTGCTCTCGCCGTCGGGCGCTGTGACGCACCTTGCCCGGCCCAGGAAGCCAACACAGTTACTGTCCGGCTCTTCACAGGAAGGTTTGCTGACTCTGCTTGTGGTTGTATTCCTGGGAGCATGACTCCTAGAACAAAGGAGGTGACAGTCTCACTCTGCCAGGCAGGCCAGGCCAGGTCTAAAGTGGCCTTTCGTTCAACAGATCAGCCTGCACCGTCCCCATGCTGGGTCCTGGGACTGTCCCTGCGCAGGAGCGGAAGGGGGGCCGCCTTCCAGAGCCCGCCCTCGGGGCTGGTGGGGGTGGGGACAGCAAACAGACAAGGCACAGACTGCCTCGAGGGGCCCTGGATCCTGCGGCAGGGCAGGGGTGCAGTGGGTGTGAGTGGGCCTTCCCCGGGGCGCGGTGGCAGGGCTGTCCCCGCATGTGCTGCCTCCTCCCTGCAGCCCTCCTGGGCTCCCTCTGTCCAGTGAGGAGGCCCTTACCTTGGCTCCTTCTTAGCCCACGGGCCTGACTTCTCCGGTGAAACGTGAGGGGACATATCAGCAGTGACACATGCCCTTTGCAGCCTGTGGCACTTCTCTCTCCGTGGCCCCTCCCCAGGCTGCTCCTGGCAGAGAACTCGCCGGAAGCCTCAGAAGACCACATGGGGTTCACACATCTGCGTTTTCCTGGTGTGAGCCCCTCAGACACGAAGGGGTTCGCAGCGGGGGGAGCCCGGCCGTGGTCCCCCTGACGTCGAGGCCACTTCATGCCACAAGGGCAGAGGCGTTGAGGGCTGACTCTGCCCTCTGGGCCTGACTGGGGAGGTCTGGGCCCCCCGTGGCCCCCCCTTGGAGGGGCCGTCACTGAGCTTTGCTGGGCCTCGCACGGCGGGAGGCGTGTGGCATTCAACACCATGGCTCGTCCCCGATCCGGCTGCAACGATCCGAGCGCGTCAAGTTCTGGTGGGATCTGGTTGTCACGCGGGTTGGGGGGGCCTGCTCTCCGAGGTCAGAGTGGAGGTCACTGCACCCCTTCCACGGAGCCTCCCCAGCTTCCTCTCCCTCCTCTGCGGCTCGCACCAGGGGCCGAGTCCTCCAGCTGTCTGGTGGGGTTTGGGGCGCCTCACACTTCCACGTGCTTCACGTTCACGTCGGGCCCCTGAGCCCTCCACCCTCGCGGAGGAAGGCGCGCCTGGGGCCCAGGTGCTGCCGAGGGCCTGGTGGGTGGGGACGCCCTGTTAGGCAGGCCCCAGGGAGGGACAGGGACCATCTGATCCACCGTGGTGCGCCCGGGGCCGCGTGCAGCCTCAGCGGCTCTGGCTTGCCGGCCGCTGGGGTAATAGTCAGCGACTACGAGCGGGGACTCCAGGGCAGAGGCGTGTCCCCTGCCGTGGGTGAGGCAGGGACATGGGTCCCGCAGTGGGACCTAAGGCCAGGGGCTCCCTCCCCTCAGGCTGGAGAACGAGAGATCCAGGAGGCGCCGCAGGAACGGGGCCCGACCCTAGGCCACCGGCCACAGCTGCCGTAGGCCCCGCGACCCCTGAGGGTGGCCCCCGTGGGTCCCAGATCCTGGGGCAGAGTGGCTGCCCTGCTGGGGGACGGGGTCAGGCCCCGCCGTGAAGTGTCCTGGGCCCACTTCTGCCCACATGGCCCGTGGGCCGTGCAGGTGGGCGACGCCACTGGCTGGGTGGCTGGGTGGCGTGCTCGGGGTCCCACCTCAAACCGGGGCTCTCCGGGCCCCCCGGCCTCT
>NW_027551568.1:2353703-2355134 GCF_008692635.1 Crocuta crocuta
CTCTGTGCGGGAGGCGGGGGGCGGGGGGCGGCGTCCGCGGCCCCACCGTGCGTCCTGTCCGGCGCCCCCGCAGACTGCCTGCTGATGCTGGCCTACAAGGACAAGTCGGAGCGAGCCAAGGGCCTCCGGGAGCGCAGCAGCCTGACGCTGGAGGACATCTGCGGCCTGGAGCCCGGCCTGCCCTACGAGGGCCTGGCCCACACGCTGGCCATCGTCTGCCTGTCCCAGGCCGTCATGCTGGGCTTCGACAGCCGCGAGGCCATGTGCGCCTGGGACGCCCGGATCCGCTATGCGCTCGGCGAGGGTGAGTGAGGCCGGGGCGACGGACCCCGTGTCCTGGGGTGCCCTGCGCTCGGTGAGGGTGAGGCCGGGGCGACGGACCCCGTGTCCTGGGGTGCCCTGCGCTCGGTGAGGGTGAGGCCGGGGTGACGGACCCCGTGTCTGGAGGCTGCAGGGCCGTGCCGTGATCCAGGGCGCGGGGCCCACAGGTTTGCCGAGCACCTCCCCCCAGCTGCTCTGAGGCCCCCGGGGGTGTGGGGGGCTCTGCGCCTGAGCCGGGGAGGCTTGTCCTGGAGGACACAGTGCGGGCTCTGCGGGGTGGGCTGGCCGGGCGCAGGGGAGGGGCAGGATGGGGGTGTGCTGCCCTCACGCCCGACACCAGGAAACACGGCCTTTAGAGACCTCAGTTTCGATGCCTGAGCCCGGGATGCACACGATACCAGCATTTAGGGTGAAGACAGGTTTGGAGCCTGACGACCCGAACCCACGAACCCAAGAGCAGCCTTGTCTTTATTTAAACATTTGATACTTTGTTCCTCACGGACTTTTGCATTTGCTTAAAATAATCGTTACAATCTCACCAGCCTGGTGCTGAGACACCGGTGCCGAGGCGGGGCTTTCTCCGGAGCCTGGCTTGTGAGCAGGGGGAGGGTGGGCAGGGCGGCCCCCGAGGGCCTGGTGCCCCCAGACTGGGGCAGTGACTGGTGCACAGGAGGGGAGTGGAGGGCTGCCCGCCTTCTGGCCCAGCGCCCCTGCCCACCCTTCTCCCGCCCCCCTCCCCGGGCCTCTGCTCCAGTGACGGCGCCCTCTCACCCCTGCCGCCCTCAGTGCACAGGTTCCACGTGACAGTGGCTCCAGGCACCAAGCTGGAGAGCGGCCCCGCCACCCTTCACCTCTGCAACGACGTGCTCGTCGTGGCCAGGGACATCCCCCCTGCCGTCATGGGGCAGTGGAAGCTGTCTGACCTGCGGCGCTACGGGGCCGTGCCCGGTGGCTTCATCTTCGAAGGCGGGACCAGGTGTGGCTACTGTAAGTATGCGGCCGCTCGGAGCCCCGCTTCACCCTGGCTTCACCCCGAAACCCTCGGCCTGGCGCCCCCCGCCCCGTGCGCGGGCTCGGAGGGTGTCTTGGACACGGGGCTGGTGGGGGTGA
>NW_027551568.1:2355850-2361542 GCF_008692635.1 Crocuta crocuta
GGGTGGGACGCCAGCTGTTGCCCCTGCTGGATGCGCCCTTGGGGCACCGCGTTCTGCCACCCTCGCGGTCCCAGCAGTCTGGGGTCCAGAGCAGGGGCGGGGGGCAGGGGACCGCCACCCAGCTGTGTGGGTGGTCGGAGCTGGGGGCCACGGTGCGCCGGGTCTGGGGCAGCCCTCCCCACCAGACCCCCCCGAGGAGCGGGCATCACGTGGGGCTGCTTTGAGGACGGGGTGCAGGCCGCCTGGGGTTGTGCCGGCCTGTGACCTCAGGGAGGCGGGTCAGGGGGACTCCACCGGACATCACGTAATAGACGGCACTGGATGTCTTCCTACTGAGGCCTCAGATTTAAAGTTCCCACTCGGTGCGGGTGGCTCCTTCCTGCCGGTGAGCAGTGCTGGGCATTGGCCTTGGCTCCGGTGGGGCAGGGGCTGGCGCTCGGGCTGCTGTGATTTCCCTGGGCCGCCAGCGATGCAGGGGGAGCCCTTCTGGGCTGTCCTGGGGCTGTGCCTGTGCAGACTGGACGCTCGGCCCCTGCGGGCCGCTGACCCAGGAACACAGACACGCTGGGGGTTCCCTGCTGCCCCCCAACACCTGGGGGCACAGGTCCCGCGGGGCTCTGTTGTTCAGGGACAGTTTGCTTGGCTCTGCCCGTGTAAACTGGGTGTTTCCCTGGCCTCGATGCAGGGCTGCGTGTGGAGGGACAGTGCACCCTGCACGTGTGCTCAGACCACCAGGCCGCTCAGGACCAGGCGTCCAGGAGGAGGGCGAGGCCCAGGCGGGACGGGAGTCAGCATCCTGGGGCTGCCGTAGCAAATGATCACCAACTGGAGGCTCAGAGCAACAGAAACGGTTCCTTCCCAGTTCTGTCCACAGTCAGGGTGCAGGCCGTGCTGGCCCCCTCCAGGGCCCCCAGGGGGGCTGCTCCGGCCTCTTCCGGCCTCTGGTGGCCCCGGGAGGCCCTGGGCTTGCGGCCTTGTGGCTCCAGCCTCTCCCGTGGTGTCACACGGCCATCTCCTCGGGTCTTCCGACTCCAGGGGACTCTGGTCATTGGATTTAGGGCCACCTGACAATCAGGGTGCCCTCGCCCCACCTCCCTCCGTTATACCTGCAAAGACCATTTTTTCGAATAAGGTCAGGTGACACATTATGGGATGGAACGTAGCCTTTGCGGGTTCAGCCCATGGTGTGAAAGCTCTAGAATTTGGGTCCTGATGGGCCCATGGGCCTGGGTGCATTTAATCCGGAGGACAGGGAGCTGGGCTGGAATCAGGGGTTAACGTCCTCTCCCTCCTCTGGTTCAGCCCGAGCCCGCCCCCGTGCCCCCCAGGACCGCACCCCCTTGGCCCTCAGCCACAGACAATTCCCCAGAGAGCAGGAAACGGTGACCCCAGCCCTTTGCCCACCCTGAGACATTTGATGTGACTGCCAGGGGTGGGGTCATGGCCCCGGGAGGCGTAGAGAGGCATCGGGGCAGGTGTGACCGCCCTAGTTTGGCTGAGGCCTCTCAGGGCCTAGCCACGCAGGTGGGGGGCTCGATGTGGCTCCGGGCACCTTCCAGGTGGGCGTTTTCTCCCTGTGGCCTGCGCGTGGACAGTGGCTCAAAGTCAGACGGGAGTGAGCTTGTTGGCTGGGAGTCCGGGGTCTCCCGTCTGGCCTGATTCTGTCTCTGGGGAGAGCCCACTGTGTGTGGTCAGGGCTTCGGGGCGTCAAAGAGAATGGGAGAAGGGGGGTCACCAGAGCCCGGGGGGGCAGCGAGCTGGGCCTGGAGGTGGGTGGAAGCCTCCAGGAGGGGCCCAGAGGAGGTCTCCGCCCCCTGCATTGGCTACCCCCCCACCAAGGGCATCTCAAGGGCGTTTTCACAGCCACATGAGCCAGCTGCCTGAGCGTCCTCGGATGCTGAGGAATCCAGCCGGTGGCAGAGGCACCTTGTGGCCGGTGACCCTCAGGAGCGCCCCACCCACGTCCTGGGAGCCAGCCTCCGCCTGAGCTCCCTTCCTCCGTGCTCTGCCCGGCTCTCTGGGGCCGGCCCGCCACTTCAGCCTCTTGAGGCACAGTGAGCATTTTCAAATGGTTTTTTTTTTTAAGCAAGTAAAGGACGAAGACTTAAACCAGGAGAAACTCTTTGCTGCGTATTTAAGGCACTAGCGTGTCCGGCTCTGAGAAGTCACCTGGGCCTCCTCCGGATCAGGTGGTCTGGATGCCGGGTGGTCCCGGCAGCGCTGGGGGAAACCCTGGTCTCCGGCCCAGGAATGTGCGCAGAGGACGGAGCGTGTCCCGTGGCCTCCGTGCCCAGTGGGGGTTGGCGCTGGGGAGCACGTGGCCAGACGGGGAGACCTGGGAGCCGGGACAAGACCGGTGTGAGATGTTTCCGGTCCCAGGGTGGCTGGGGGCGGGGCGCAGTCCCCAGCGGGGGGTGTCGGGGAGGCGAGCTGAGGACGGTCTGGAGCAGGGTCAGGGGCCGGGACAGTGGGTGCCAGAACCCCCAGGGGGGCCCGAGTCCCGCTCTTCCAGGGGGAGACCCCTGCGGTAAGCCCGCCCCTGCCCCCGCGTGGACTGGGGCGCTGGGGCCAGCCCCGCCTTCTGCGCTGGCTCTAGGTCAGCAGGCCGCCGCTGGCACAATGTTCCCGGTGGCCGAGAGTCAATCGGAGTCTTCCAGGCTTGGCAGGGCCCTGGGCTCCATGGAGAGAGCAGGCCTGGGGTGCAGTCTCCGCCCACGGCTCCCGGCCCACAGCTCCGCTCCGTGTCCACAGGTCCGTGCCCACGGCAGGGGTGGGGAGGACGCCGGCGGCCGCAGCCCTGAACGCCGACGCTGGGGCGTGAGGGCTGCCTCCGGAGGCTGGGAGGGGCCCCTGGCCTCCCGGTTCACTGGGTCACTCAGGGCTGGTGGACAGAGCCCTCACTTGGCCCTCGGGGCGCTGAAGAGACCCCAGGCCTGCCCCGAGGAGCTCCTGCCTGAGCCGGGAGTGCCCAGCGGGGCTGCCAGAGAGGAAGACGGGTCACTGAGGAGCGGCCTCAGCCGGACCTCGCAGGAAGCGGGGTGTGGACAGAGGCTGAGGCCACCCCTACTTGGCTCACCCAGCAACGTCCCTACACTGTGCTCAGGGCGGTGCTGGGTCCTGCTTGGGCTTTTGTGCCTGGGGAGATGTGTGCATGTGCATGTGTGTGTGCGCACATGCACGTGCTTGTTTGTGCACATGTGTGTGCACGTGTGTGCCTATATGTGCCCTGTGTGCATGCGTGCACGTGCATTCGTGTGTGCACGTGTATGTGGGTGCAAGTTTGTCACAGTGATTGAGGCACGTGCCGGGCACTTAGTGGGGGCGGCTGCAGTGCAGGCTCCTCCCTGCAGTGGTAGCCGTGAAGGGGGTGCGGGGCCCCCCCAGGCACGGGCAGGACAGGGCCTGCTTCCTGGAGGGGGTGTTCGTTCTGTTTGTTTACTGGGGTAAAACATACACGGCACAGAACTGACCATCTTTGCCGCAGTTAAGCGGACAGCTCCGGGCATTAGGTGCATTGGGGGTCGCGCAGCCATCCCCACCCGCCGTCCCCAGAACTCTCCCATCTTCTCCAGCCGACACTGGCCCCAGGAAGCGCTAACGCCATGTCCCCTCCCCCGGCCCGACACCCTCCTTCCACTTTGTCTCTATGACCTGACTCCTCCAGGGGCTTTGCAGACGTGGGATCGCACAGCATCCGTCCCTTCCTGACACCGCGTCCTCCGGGCCCACCCCGCGGCGGCAGGTGCTGTGCGGAGGGCCAGGCTGTGTCTGCCCCTTCCTCCGTCAGGGCACCGGCTTCTTCCTCCTCTGTCTCTTGCGAGTGACGGCGCCGTGACTGTGGGGGTGACAGTATCTCTTCCGCGTCCTGCTCGCAGGTCCTTCTGGGGCACCCGGATGTGGGAGCGCCGGGCCGCCGGCTGGTTCTGTGTTCGAGTTTCGGAGGCGCCGCCACGCCGTTTCCGCGGTGGCTGCCCCGGTTTGCATTCCCACCGACGGTGCCCCACAACCTCGCCAACGCCTGTTCCTTGCAAAGGCCTTCTGTTTTGTTTTCAATCGCAGTCTTCCTAGCGGGCGAGATGACTGGGTGAAATTGAAAACTTGACTTCAAGTGAACTTCTTTTGTTGAACTTGGATCCGTTCTTCCAAAAAAGAGCAGAGAAACATGAAATTCTAATCGGTAGAGGTTTGACTCTGTCAGGAAACAGGGCATTTCACGGGTGAAAGTCTAACACCGGGCAGGTTTGGTGCTGCCTGCACAGAGCTTTCTAGAACCTTCTCAGCACGGAAGTCCACCAGATGCTTTCCGACGCTCTCTCCCCAACAGGACTTCCACCGTGTGGTCTTTGTGTCCACGGAGCTGGGATACCGACCGCTGGCAGAGGTCATCTGAGGACTAACTTCCCGCAGGCGTCAGCCCACGGAAGTGGGTGCACTGAACGTTTGGTTGGACGAGTGATTTTTTTTCCCTCGGGGCTGGTGACCCTTTCCGTGGGGTGGGACAGCCGTGCCATGGAGATCGTGTCCTGGGGGTAATTGCATTTGTAAGGCCGGTGAGGTCGCCTGCGGCCCCTGAGAGCCCTCAGCGTCTGCCTAGAGCAAAGGGGGGCCGTCCGCCCCCGCCGCCCCTCCTCCTCATCCCTGTCTCCCCATGTTAATTATCGCGGAGCGAGGAGGGACCTGGGTGGGGACGGCTCGCCCTGCGCCGTGTGGCGGACAGGTCTCTCAGATAGCGGCACTCGGTGGGCGGCCCTGGCTGGGGGGCCAGGACCGTCTCGGACACGGACCCTGCCTCGGGCGGGGCTTCATGAATGGGGACGGAAGGAAGTGCCGGTGCTGTCTTTGTGGTGACCACGTGCTAGACAAGAGATTCAAGCAACACTTTGGGGGGGGGGGCGGTCAGCTTGCCTCTGCTTCCCTCTTTCCATCCCCNGTCTTTGTGGTGACCACGTGCTAGACAAGAGATTCAAGCAACACTTTGGGGGGGGGGGGCGGTCAGCTTGCCTCTGCTTCCCTCTTTCCATCCCCCTCAGTGCTGGGGGTCCCCAGGGCCAGACACTGGGGCCACAGTGCCTCAGAAGTGGTCCCTGCCTGTAGGACGCCGGGCTGGGCGGCCAGAACAGCACCCAAATAAGGGGGTGTCACAGGGGATGCCCCAGAGGAGGCAGCCCCTGAAAGAAGCACCGAGTGAGTGCTCTGGGGTCAGGGGTCCGGGGCGGCAAGGTTAGGTGAGCAGAGTCCCTGCAGGTGAGGTGACATTGCAGGGGGCCGGGGGTGGGGAGGGTGTGCTGGCTAAGCTTAGGGAGCCCCCGGTGTCCCAGGGCCCGGGGCGGGAGAGGGGAGCCCGAGCTCCCACTGCGGCCAGCGAGCTGTGTCCTGGAGCCCTGCCTCCCTAGGGACGGGAGACTGTGCCGACCCCAGGGAACCTCTGCCGTTAGCTCGCGGGCGCGTGTGGGGGTGGAGGCCGGGCTCCCAGGCCTTGCCGGCTAGGTCTCAGGGAGCGTGACACTCAGCAGACGCCCGGTGGAATGCCGCCGGCTCCGCTCCCCTCGTAATGTGGTTTTTTATAGTCGGGGGACGGGCTGTGCTGTGGCCTCCGCCAGCTGACTGTGAGCTCGGGATTAGAGGCCCGGCCCCTGTGCGCTGGCGGCCCGGCCGGCTGGGGCGGGGACGCCGGGCTCCGGCCTTCCCCTCC
>NW_027551568.1:2361671-2365127 GCF_008692635.1 Crocuta crocuta
GGCGGCCGGCAAGTGCCAGCTTGGGGGCCCGTTTGTCTGGCCTGAGGTTCTGTGGGGCTGGGATGTGCCCTGATGGCCCAATGGCCTCTCTGGGCCTCAGTTTCCTTATGGCTAAAGCAGGCGTGTCTCCTGGTCCAGGGGCGTTGAATGGATGAGGCTCGACAGCTGGAGGGGGCTGCCCCCCAGCCCTGGCACGGCTGCCGAGGGGCACGCGGGCCCTGCCACGTGTGGGGCTGGCCTGCGTCCCTGGGAGCCCGAGAGGCAGGCAGTGATGGTGGCTGGAGGCCCACACAGCCCCCTTCCCACCCTGGTCCGCCTGTGGCCCAGGGACCAGCCGAGCCTGCCTTTCTTCGGGCGGTGGGCGGGGCCAAGGGATTCCTGTGCGGTGACATCAGTCGAGTGTCCACGTGGCCCGCTGTCCCCATTCACTGGGCAGGCGGTGAGGGATCTCATTCACCCTGGCGGGGCTCCGGCCTGGCGGGGGCTGTGGGCTTGCTGACTCACGCAGCCTGCCCTCTGCTGGCGGGGAGCCCGTGGGCACGACCTCAGCCTCCGCCCTCACACTGTGGCCCGTTTCCCGCCCCAAAACAGCCAGGAAGGGGGCCCATGCGGTGGGCGGGACACGGCAGTGGCCGCCTGGTCTGCAGGGCAGAGGCCTAGCTCGCGCCTCATCTCACCCTCAGCAGCCCCGGGTCAGGGGAGCGTCTCCTGGGTGTGAAGCCCATCCCGGTGGCCCCGTCCCTGGCCCCTGCAGTGGCCAGAGGGGCAGAGCTGCCGCCTGTGGCTGGGACGCCCTCACGGGCCTCTTCCCACGGCCAAATCCTCCCAAAGCGGCCAGCCCCTCCTGCCGGCCCGTGGAGCCCAGCAGGGAGAGTGGGGACGGGGCACACAGACACGCCGCGTGGGTTGGAAGGACGGGGCGCGGCTCCCGGAGACTCTGGGCCCATGTGGGCCACCGCGGGCTTGCTCCAGGCTCCTGCGTTGTTCCCCGGCGGCCGCTGGGCCCACCCTGCAGCGTCGTGGGCTGGGCTGACAGCAGGGTCTGTCCCCACCCTGCAGGGGCCGGAGTCTTCTTCCTGTCCTCAGCCGAGGGAGAGCAGATCAGCTTCCTGTTCGACTGCATCGTCCGCGGCATCTCCCCGACCAAGGGCCCCTTTGGGCTGCGGCCGCTTCTCCCAGGTGCGTGTGGGAGCGTGGCCTGGGGTGGGGGGCGCCAGGGCGGGTGGGCCGACCTCGGTGAGGGGTCGTGCTGCCGGGCTCTCAGGGGGACAGCTTGCACCCCCACTGCCCTTCTGAGCCAGACTGGGGTGGGGGCGTGGCCCCGTGTGACCAGTGTAGTGGGTCCCAGCCGGAGTTGAGGCTGCTTTGTGAGGTGGCCTCATAGGACACTGGGGGGTTGGCGCATCTCGCCCCCTCTCTTGCCTGGTTGTGGCTGGGGTGCATTCGTCGGGGACCCTGGGCCAGGACTGGGCTGGAGCCCAGACGGGCCACGCTACCCCAGGCACTGGGGGGCTCGGAGCAGGGCTGGACCCCTAGGCTCTGGCCCCTCCCTCCCGCTGGAGGAAGGTCTGGGCTCCCCCAGGGGAGGGGCTGAGGCTGGTCCCGGAGGCCACAGCGGGTGGGGGGCCCTTGTCCCATCGCTGGTGCTCCCCACAGCCCATGAGGTGGCCCTTGTCTCGCTGTCCAGGTGGGAGACGACAGCCCCTGGCCACGCAGCAAGTGGTCATTGAGCTCACATCCATGGCCCCCTTGTGAGGGCAGCGCAGCCAGGGCGCGGGTACTCACGTCTCCCTTGTCCCAGCGCGGCCCCTCATCCCGCCTCCACACCCCACACAGGCCCAGCGGGCTGGGGACGGGCAGGGGACCCAGGGCGTGGCGTCTGTGGCCTGAACATCCACAGTCTGGGCTCTGCTGGACGGCGTGTGGGCGCCCTCTGCTGGCACCCTCCTGCCTTGCAGCCATACGTGTGGCTTAGATAATGGGTGTGGATGGGCAGGTGTGGACAGCAGTGTGGGTGGCAGTAGTATGGACGACAGAACAGTGGGGACAGGGGTGTGTGGACAGTACAGTGTGGATGGAAGCGGTGTGGACAGGCGGTGTGGACAGGACAGTGTGGACGGCAGCGGTGTGGACAGGACAGTGTGGACAGGCAGTGTGGACAGGATAGTGTGGACGGCAGCGGTGTGGACAGGCGGTGTGGACGGTAGCAGTGTGGACAGGCGGTGTGGACAGGACAGTGTGGATGACAGTGGTGTGGACAGGTGGTGTGGACAGGAAAGTGTGGATGACAGTGGTGTGGACAGGTGGTGTGGATGGGCGGTGTGGACGGCAGCGGTGTAGACGGGCGGTGTGGACAGGACAGTGTGGACGGCAGCGGTGTGGACAGTCGGTGTGGACAGGACAGTGTGGATGACAGCGGTGTGGACAGGTGGTGTGGACAGGACAGTGTGGACGGCAGCGGTGTGGACAGGCGGTGTGGATGGGCGGTGTGGACGGGCTGCCCTCTGCGTCTGGGCCCTGTGGTCACTAGGCTCTCCTGAGGTGTAGCCTCCGCTGTGTGCAGCTCAGGCTCCAGGCTTTCCGGAATGAGCCACATGGTCACCACGGCCAGGGAGGCCCCTCCTCACGCTGACAGTCGGGAGGGGAGGGGACGGATCAGAGTTCCAGGCCCGCCCTGCCCTGAGCTTACCCCCCGAGTTCCCGGCCTGGTCCCACTTTGCAGACGTGGACGGAGGTCTGATGCCAGTGTCCCACTGTCCCGTCGGCTCAGACAGGAAGTGGGCACTGCCCCCTTGTAGGGCCCGGGGGCCTGCCGTGGCCTCGAGGCGGAACCAGCACGGGGCGGCCCCAGCGGTGCTGGTCTCCTGTGACGTCCTGGGCGGGCTGCAGCCTCTGGGGGGGGCCCGCGGGACAGGGCTGCAGCCTCGTTTCTGCGGACTCTCCTCTCTGCCGCAGACCCGAGCCCGGGGGGGGCCGCCACCGCGGAGGAACGAGTGGCCCAGGAGGCCCTGGAGGCCCTGAAGCTGGAGAAGCGGCTCAGCCTCCTCTCCCATGTGGTCCGGCCGGGCAGCGGAGGTGGGTGGGCCGCCCCTGCTGGGGGAGGGGGCGGCGGAGGTGGGTGGGCCGCCCCTGCTGGGGGAGGGGGCCGACCTCTGGGCGCCTGCTTGTTTGTTCCTCCCCTGTGCTCATTCATTCGTTCATTGCCCCTGCTGCGCTCACTCATTCATTCCTCGCTCATGATGCCACAAGCACTGCCTGCCAGAGGCGTGGTGCTGCCCCAGAGCTGGTGAGGGCTGGGTCTCAGTCCCACCAGCCAGGTGGCCTCTCCCGCCTCAGCGTTACCGTTTGTGCTAAGGCCAAAAAGCTCCTTCCCAGCTCCCAGCGACTCTTGGTTTTCGGGAAAACAGACAGAAGGTGGGGGCGGCCGGCCAGCGGCCTGCCTGGGGGTGGGGGCGG
>NW_027551568.1:2365296-2365625 GCF_008692635.1 Crocuta crocuta
GGCAGCCCCCACGCTGGGCCTCCTCCGGCCTTCTATTCCACGTGTCCGGTCTGTGGAGGACTCAAGGTAAACCCCCCTCCCTGAGAGCTGCGGCCGGGCCGCTGCTGCGGGGCTGGCTTTGTCCCTCCTGACAGGAGGAGAGGGGTGCCCTTCATGCCGCTGGCAGAGGCGCAGTGGGGAGGGCACGGCAGTGACAAGCGCAGAGCCTGCCCTCTGGGCGTGAGGCCTGCGGGGAGGGCCCACGGGACTGACCGGGATGCAGCTGGAAGTATGTTCTGGAAAGCGGGCTGGGCAGGGGGCTGGCAGAGTCCCGGAGCCCAAGGTTCATG
>NW_027551568.1:2365655-2368840 GCF_008692635.1 Crocuta crocuta
TCCTAGCTGGCTCGAGCCGTGTCCTTGGGGTGAGCAGGGCTGGGGGTGCCCCTCCCTGGCCGGGCCGCCTCCTGTCGTGTGCCACTGCCTGCCTGGTGGACGGCCACTCTCACACCTCAAACCCGTCCCTCCAGTGCACAGTCACCCCGCCTGAGAAAAGTTAGCCCCCCCTGCAGCCGCCGCAGACCCCCGATTCCCGGGACAGGAGCTCGGCACGTCTCGTGTTCAGGAGCTTTACCGATCCGCCCCGCCCCTCCTCTGCGAGGCGGCACCACAGCCGGCCCCTCCACCGGGGAGGAAACTGAGGCTCAGGAGGCGCAGGGGCGTGAGGGTCTGGGTGTCTGTGGCTCACCCACCCACTAGCCTTTCCCTGAAGCTGCAGCCTCCCTGAGGGCTGGGCAGGGCGGGCACGGCCGCAGCCCCTGGGGCGGGGGGCGGGGGGCAGGGTGGTGATGTCCTCCTACCGACCAGCCCAGCAGGGCCTGCTTGCCCACACCCCCCGCCACCCCCTGGCAGAGCTCTAGGCTGGCGGTCAGGCCTTCTGGAGGGCACGCGGGTGGCCTTCCACGGCCGCCTCGCCTGCATGGGCTGCAGCTGCGTCGCCTGGTTTGGTAGCTGCGCTCTGCGAGTTCGTGCACCTGTGAGAGGCGGGCGCAGCCCGAGCAGCTGCGTTGGCGCCGTCCCGCCTGGAACCCGCCCCCACCCGGGGGGCAAACGGCTCCCCTGTAAATATCCCGCTTTGTACCTTCACCGTCGGCTGACGACGCCTGTCGCTTTCACACTTTTAAAGTCTGACACTGTTTGTAATACGTTCTTAGACTGGAAATAAAATATTCTTTTCTTACGGTCTGTTCTTTTCCACCTGCCCGCCCTCTCCGCCGCCGGCCTGGCCCTCCCGGCGGGGCCCCGGTCTCTGAAATCTGGGGGCCCGAGGGTCACAGGAAGCAGCATGAAGCCTCGCCTGTGTGGTCACCTTAAGTCTGAATGCACCGGAGGCCTGAAGAAGGAAAGGGGCTCCTGACAGCCGCAGGGCCTGTGTGTGCGTGTGCATGCATTTCCACGTATGTGTGTCACGCATAGTGAGTGTAGCGTATGCGTGTGTGGTGAGCATGTTGCACACATTTGCATGCATGTGCATGCATGGCGTTTGCACACATCTGGTGCGTAGTCTGTGCCTTCACGTGTACACACACATTTGTGTGACATGTGTGAGGTGATGTCCTCGGTGGTCCCTTGGGCTCATCAGGTGGCTCCCTGTGTCCACGGGAGTGTGGAGCCGCTTCTGGGCCAGTGAGTCCCGGCTCTGAGCCTGGCCCCCACCCCCTCCCATCCCCCTGCTTTGGCGGCAGAGCCCCAGGGGCCCCCGGTCACGTCTGCGCATCCCGGGGGCCGCGCGCTGCCATGTCACTCCCACCTCCGCACCTGCTCACCACGCTGTGGGGGGCCAGCCCTGCCAGGGGAGTCAGGAGGACCCGGGTCCCCCTGGAGGCCGGGCTGGGCGCCCCGGCCGGGGTTCCCGCCACACCGCAGTGTGAGGAAAGCCGGGCTCTGGGGGCTGAGCGGCACCCCGCCCCTCCAGCTGGGCGGCCTCAGGCAAGTTACTACACCTCTCTGAGCCTCAGTTTCCTCCTCCATGGATGGGCACAACAGCCCCCACTCCCCTGGGCACTCGGAGAGGGTCTGGCGAGGTGACAAACACAGGTGTGCAGTGGGTGCCTGTTACCGGGCACCGTACCCCATGGTCCTCTCCACCCCTGAGGCGCCCCGGCCCGTCTTGCTGCAAGAGAAATAAGGCTGGGAGCGGGGTCTGTCCCTGCCAGGGCCCCTCGCCGTCCGGGCTCAGGCCTGCCGCCCCCACCGGTGCCCTGCCCCACACGGCCAGGGTGGGCCGGCGTCCCTCAGCCCAGAGCAGACAGAGACCCCAGCGGTGGAGAGGTCCGCCCCTCCCCCCACCTGTCCCTTTCCGCATCCTGGCTGTGGCCCCGGTGTCCTCGCCCGAGGCCGACCGCTGAGACTTCAGGGAAAGTCCGTTCGGGGGGCGAGGCCACAGGGGCAGCTCAGCCAGGTGCCCGCCTTGGTGTGCGGCTTGTGGCCGCGGACCTGGGCTGGTGGGGGCTGGGCTGTGGCAAGAAGTCCTCAGGGCAGGGGCCCGTGGGGGCGGCCGTGGACCTCTGCGGTGGCTTACGCATCTTGTGCGACCGAGTGACTCAGGAGGAGCAGGGCCGGGCCCTCCAGTGTGCACCCCAGGGTGGTCCCGGGGAAGGGATGGGGGCGGGGCGCAGAGTGGGCAGACGAGAGCCAGGAGCCCTTCCTCCGGTCTCTGTGGGGCCGTGTGTGCCCGGAGGTGAGGGGTCCTGGCCCCCAGGAAGGGGAAGGGGCTCCTCATGTGCTCGTGTTCCACGGCGCCCTCTGCAGCCTGCCCGGCCCGGAGGGGGTTTGAGGCTGTACCTGCAGGTCCGGCCCCGGGCGTGGGCGCGGTCTGCAGGTGGGGCTGTGAGCACTTAGCGTCTGACCCTGGGCCGGCTGTGGGGGGTCCGGGGGGCACCTGGCCTCTGATCGAGGGCAGGAGGTCAGACATGCCTGCCCAAGTCCTGGGCCCGCACAGGGCTCCAAGGTGGCAGGCTAGACCAGCTCCATGTGCTCGGGGTCCCTGGAGCCCGGCCCAGGACAGGGTGGGGCACTGTGGTCCCCAGGAGTGGCGTTTGGGGACCCTGTTCCCACATTCCTGTTCACAGCTGCCCACCAGGGCCCCCCGCTGGGCTGTGACTCCCCAGACCACTGGGAATGCCCTTGGCCCTGGCGGGGGCCTGCGCCTTGAAGGCTTCCAGAGACTGAAGCCCAGGGTGGCTACGGATGTGCCGGCCACGGGCCACCGTCCCTCCCTCCCGGTCAGAGCCTGTCCTTAGCTCCGAGGCCACAAAAGCCCCTTCCTCCCCGGGCCCGCGTGTCCCATCGGACACCACCAAGGGGCCACTCAGCGGTTCTGGGGGGCCTGGCTCCTCTCCCGTGGCCTCCATGGCCCCTCCACAGGTGGGCACTGCGAGCGGGCCGGTGGTGCCTCGGGGAGTTCGGGTTCCAGCCCCTGTGCATCCAGTGGCCACACGCCCTGCGGCGCAGCCCCGGGTGGGGACTGTGAGCAAGACTGGACTTATCACAGCAGGCGGGGGGGGGTGGGGGGCAGGGGG
>NW_027551568.1:2368919-2376232 GCF_008692635.1 Crocuta crocuta
CTCTCCAGAACAGGGCAAGTGGGTGCGGGCTGGTGGGCCAGCTGGGGCCCCAGGGAGATAAAGAGTCTGGGCCTGTGTCCCCGGTAGGTGGCCCGACCCCGGCGCCCGGTGTCACACTTGGGTTAGCGTCCCGGCTCTCGGGTTGGGTGCGGGCTGAGCGTGAGCCAGATGGACAGACTGACATGTGTTCTCTCTGGTCCAGGGAGCAGCTGCCTCACCCCCCGGGCTTCTGATGACACACTCAGGTAGGCCCCCAGCTTTGCAGCGCCTCGGGACGGGGGGTGGGGGTCATGGTGGCTGTGGCTACGGCCCGGCCAGAAGCTGCACCAGACCGGGCAGCGCGTGTTAGCAGACGAAGGGCGCTGGTGGATGGGATGGAGGATGATGCGGGCAGTGGGGGGCCCAGGAGGCCCCGGCCGCGAAGGGGGGCAGGCCCGGGCAGTGAGGGGAGGACAGTGTGGTGGAGTGTGGCCAGCTTGCCCAGAGAGGTGTGTGGATGCAGTGGGCAGGGTCGGGCCACCTCGGAGCCTCTGCCTTCGGGAGGGAGCCCTGTCCTCGAGGCGACAGAGACGAGAGGCGAAGGTCCAGTGATGGGCAGGGAGTGGGGGTAAGACTGGGGGTCTCCCAAGCCCAGTTAGAAGGCGAGGGTGGGCAGAAGCTGGCTGTGACCCGGGGAAAGGCCTGGGAAGTTGGGGGAAGCTGAGCTTTGGGGAAGGTTGGCCTCAGGCGGGGGGGGGAGGGGGGATAGCTGGAGGTCAGGGGTCAGCTTTGTGCCTTATATTCTTGGTGGAGCCTCTGGGCTGGGGGCCCCTAAGGGCTCAGGTCCTCCATCCTCCTCTGGAGATGCAGGACACATCGGGGCCGTTGCCCGCAGGCTGACCCGGTGTGGACATTTGGGGGCAGGAGGGGGCGGGCACGGCCGTGGGAAAGCCCCGCGCCAGCTGGCCTGGGTGGGGACAGGGTCCCGAGGACCAGCCCTGACCCAACCACCCCTGACATCCGCTCGCAGACGGTCCTGGACACCTCCCCCCGCCATCCAGCCGCCTCCTCATAGGGCCTGTGGACGCCTTTAACCCGGACACGGGGTGTGCCCGCAGCAGCAGACCAGGAGGGGGCCCACGTGTCAGGATCCGCTAGAGGGTGTGGGTCCTTCCCAGTGAGGCCAGGGGCTGGGGACTGGGGCCCCGAGTCCGGCAGGGACAGAGACGAACGGAGCCCAGGGTGGTGTGGTCAGAGCCTTGGTGATGGCGGGGGCACCCAGGGCAGGCAGACCAGTGAGGCTGGGGGAGGTGGGGGGCAGGGCAGCACTCATCGATGATCTGCTTTGTTCCGGAAAGCATTTGAGGAGCTTAGAGGAAGTGGGANCACTCCTTGTCCCCCACAAACACCAGTTAGAGGTCGAGGCCAGGAAGGAGCAGCCAAGGGCAGTGCTGGACTTTCTGGAACTTTCCACCCCTCTCCTGCCTCCTATCCCCAGCAGACTGTGAACTGGGGAAGACATGGGTCCAACCTTAGAAGTAGCTGCGGAGTCTGAGGGACTTGTCCATGTGACCCCCGGTCAAGGCCCAGCCCCCTTCTTGGTTTCGAGGAGCCCCTGCGCAGGGGCCGGGCTTCCTTCCTAGTCTCCCCTCAGACCCCTTGTCAGCCCCTGAGGGGCTCTCCCAGCTCCACCCAGGCCTTTGCCTCTATCTTTCACCTGTTGTTATTCCTTTTTGTCCTCTGTTCCTCAGTATATGCCTCCTACTCCAGGCAGCCTGCCTTGATTTTTTCTGGCCTCACTGGTCTAGGTGTCTCCCTGGGTGCCTCTGCCTGTCCTCTTGGGTTAAGTGGGAAGAGGGTGTGCATCCGCCCCTCTGTGTGCCATGGCCCCCTCCAGGTTAGCGGGGGGAGAGCCCCACGCTGATGGCATACAGATGGGTGTGCAGAGCCCACACGGACATGGTGTGGCCGGATCCTTCCTTGGTTCCCTGCGGAGGGAGAGGGCCCTCACTGAGCCACCTGCAAAGGCCCACCTTCCGCTAGGAGGAAGCCCCGCCCACCCGCTAGGAGGGAGCCCCGCCCACCTGCTAGGAGGAAGCCCCGCCCATCCGCTAGGAGGGAGCCCCGCCCACCTGCTAGGAGGGAGCCCCGCCCATCCCATCTGCTAGGAGGGAGCCCCGCCCACCTGCTAGGAGGGAGCCCCACCCATCCACTAGGAGGAAGCCCCGCCCATCCGCTAGGAGGGAGCCCCGCCCATCCGCTAGGAGGAATTCCCCGCCTACCTGCTAGGAGGGAGCCCCGCCCACCTGCTAGGAGGAAGCCCCGCCCACCCGCTAGGAGGGAGCCCCGCCCACCTGCTAGGAGGGAGCCCCGCCCATCCGCTAGAAGGCATTCCCCGCCCACCTGCTAGGAGGAGGCTTCCTGTCCAGTGGCAGATTCTGGGCGACAAACGCAGCAGGGCCACAGAGCCCCTCGCCTCGGAGCTGAGATTTCCTGAGCACTGAAAACAGCCCATCGCTTGCGTGATAAGGGCACGCACTCTTCGAAGTGCCAAACGGAGCAGGCCCGGTGGCACGACCTCGCTGTGCCCCGTGTGGGTCCAGGCACCTGGTGCCCTAAGCCCGGTCTGCAAGCTGAGTGTCTGCAGGGCCCTCTCCGTGCCCCTTGGAATCAGCACGTCCTGCTCTGCCCAAGCCAGGAAGGTGGCCACCCCTCGTCCAGCAGGAACCTCCTGCCTTCCCTCCGCGGGGACCCTGGTCAGCTGTGGGTGCAACCAGAGTTAATGACCGGCACCACCAGACGCTCCACCCCTCCCTCCCTCCCTCTGCAGCGGGGCCTCAGGCCGGCGCAGTGGGTCTTCCTCATCCCCTGTCGGAGGCTCCCGCACCCCCCTCCCGTGCAGGCCTCTCTGGGGGTCTGGAGCTGCTCTTGGGAGCCCCCCCACCCCGGCCCCTCCAGACCTGCTCGTCAGCACTGGCTCTGCCTGGCCACCATCTGGTCCTGGCCCTGGCCGGAGCTCAGGGTCTCTATGGCCTCACCTCCTGGCTGGGACAGAGCAGGCAGTACAGTGGCCCCCACCCCTGGCCTTGCTGGGGGGTCAGAGGGCATGAGAGTGAAAGGCACCCAGGGTCTACCTGCTGAAGCCCCCAGCACGGGGCTTGGCTCCCTTGACTCGAAGACAGGCAGCTAAGAGACAGGAGTCCCCATTCCGAGGAGCAGGGAGCTGGCTGGCCCACCCCACGGGGACCCTGAGGACAGGAGTGTCGGGGAGTCTGCCAGACAAGAGCCAGGCAGGACATCACCCTGGGTCTCCTGTGGCCGGGCTCCTTCCCTGTGGCCTTGTGTGCAGGGCCATGGGGCCAGTGGGGGTGGGTCAGGTGTGCAGCCCGGCAGCCCGCCAGGGGGCCGCACTCCCCTCTGTCTGCTGCAGCCCCCCCAACACTTGGGGGGGGTTGCAGAGTGAAATGGGGGAGGAGCAGGGGCACATGTCTTGGGTAGGGAGGACTTGAAGCTCCTGGGGCCATCCTGGAGGAGGTGTCACTGTGGATGGGGGAGGGATTCCTGTGAAGATTCACTGGTGAGGGGGCGTGTCCCTGAAGCCTGGAGCCGGGGAGTGACCCAGGAGGACCGCTAAGGGGGTTGAGTGTGGGTGGCAGGGGGGCTGAAGATAGAACGGTGGGTCACCTGACCGCAGTGGCCAGGGGGGCAGTCATGGGGGCAGCCACGGGAGCAGCCCGCTGACCAGCCTGCTGCAGGTGCAGAGGCGTGGGGAGAGGGGCACACCCTTTCTGGGAGCTCAGCGGTGAAGGGGAGAGAAAGGAGGCACTGGGTCTGGGAGGGATGCAGGGGCGGGGCAGGGCTGGGGTAGTCCAGGAGCCGGGGGGCCAGGAGGTTCCCCCAGGCTCAGGGTGGGGGGCACAGGATGGGAGGGNTTAGTCCACCGCGTCAGCCTGGGTCTCGGCGGCCCCTGGAGACTCCCTGCCCTTCCCCCCTGCAGGAGCCCCTGAGAGAGCGTGCAGCGAGGCCCCCCTCTACGTGAACATCCCCGTCAGCCCCTCCTCCAAGACGCAGCTGCACTACATGGGCCTGGAGCTCCAGGGAGCCGGCGCAGGGGTGCGAGGTGGGTCCCCACATGGGGGCTGTAGCCCTGGGGGCCTGGGGGGCCTCCTCCTCCTGGCACCCCCCAACTCCATGCTCCTGCTGAGCTGTGTCCCATGAGGGAGTNAAAGAAGAGGAGAAATCGGCCAACCAGCTGAAAAGAGTCCTGTTTGTTTGTGTGGGTTCAGCAAGGTGGCTGCCAGCAGTCCTGCCTGGAGGCCGAGGCCGATTGCCAGAGCCACCCTAACCTCCCCTCCTCCCCCCACCCCACCCCGCCCCCGCCCCCTGCTCAGTTCCAGGCGGAGGCCTCTGCAGGGAGTGTGGGCCACATGGGGCTTACTCCAGGCTGGGGCTGCTTTCAGGGGCCGGCGCCTCCCGCTACGCGCAGATCGACATCACGGCCACCGAGGCGGCCCACAGGGCAGGGGCCCAGCACGCGCAAACCCGGGAGGAGCGGCTGCCGGAGCTGGAGCAGAAAAGGAAGGCGGCCCCGCGGTGAGGACGCCGTGCCGCCCTGGGCAGCTCTGCGCGGCCGAGCAGGCCTCCCTTCTGCCGGCGGCAGCCGAGGGCACGGGGGCACCTGTCATCTTGGCTGCATCCCCGGTGGTCTGGGCTCTGTGGCGGTGGCCTCCTGGCTGCACGGTGGCCGTGGCTGGTCCCCACGCCCTCCCCGCCCCACGGGGCACCGGTGCGCAGACCTGGCCTCGGAAAGCCACGCCAGAGCTCGGGCAGGTCAGGAGGGGCCGTGCATCCAGGCGCCAGCTTGCCGCTGGTTACCGGAGACGGCGTCGCGTCTCGGCCGCAGGTGCCCGGGGGATCGGAGAGCAGTGTCCACTGTGCTGGGACGCAAACTGCCCCCCTTCCGTGGGCGTGGTGGCCACCCCACTGATGACAGACACATCCTCGGAAAACATGTGTCCCCAAACCACAGCAAGGCCAGTCCAGGCCCCGCCCCTGCCGAGCGTCCTGTGCCGCCTGGTGCCCCCACTCCCGGGGCACCCACGCCCTGTGCCTGATGACGGTGCCGCCGATGAGCCCTGGGGCGGGAGGGCCGTCCCACCTTCGGGCCTGTGAGGCTGCCAGCGCGGACCCACGTGTGGTCGCCTGACGCACGGCTTCTTAGGGCCCATTACAGTGAGTCATGTAAATAGTTTAAAATCGTTAATGTTCTATTTTTAATACACACATTATTTTCCTGAAGGATGAGGTGATTTCTCTGTCTCATGCTGTGTCTGTAATGGGCTGTGGCTTCGCTTGACCCTGGACATGGTCTGTCACCTTGACACAGGTGCTCAGGGCCCAGGTTACCCCCACCTGGCAGGTCTGGGTGGGGTGTCCCTAGTGTTTCCTCCCAAGGGTGCCTGTGCCCTTGGGGAGGCTGTGTGGCATTTTTATGACTCAGAGAGCGGAAAGGGCGGTCATGGCTCCACTGGCTGATGGGCATCTGGGTGCTGGGAAGTTTCCAGACTTGGTGGCTTCCTGACATTCCTCCCCAGGCATGAAAGGGAGACACTGGGGTGGGCCCTCTGACCGTCATCTCAGATGAGATGGGGCTCAGCTCTGCCTGAACGGGGTCTCCACCAGAGCCTGCTCAGATGCCTCCCTCCCATCCACCCACTCATCATCCATCCATCCATCCATCCATCCACCCACCCACCCACCCACCATCCATCCATCATCCACCCATCCTTCCATCATCTGTCATCCATCCACCATTCACCAACCAACCATCCATCCATCATGCATCAACCATCCATAAGTCCATCATCTATGTTTTTTAAAATTCTATTTTGTTAATGTTTTATTTATTTCTGAGAGAGACAGTGTGAGCAGGAGAGGGTCAGAGAGAGAGGGAAATACAGAATCTGTAACAGGCTCTAGGCTCTGAGCTGTCAGCACAGAGCCCGACGCGGGGCTCGAACCCACGAACCACGAGATCATGACCTGAGCCAAAGTCGGACGCTTAATCAACTGAGCCACCCAGGCGCCCTGTCATCTATCTCTCATCCATCCACCCACCCATCTTCCATCTACCACCCATCCAATACAAGCCATGCATCCACCCATCACCCATCTATCCATCCCATCATCCATTGTCCACCCATCCTTCTACCACCTATGATCCATCCATCCACCATCCATTCTCCTTCCACCATCCACCCATCTACCATGCATCATCCACCCACACACCCACCCACCATCTGCCATCCATCATTTATCCATTACCCATCACTTAGCCACAATCCCTCCCACCCCACCCCAGTCCACTAAGGACCCAGCCTAGTGCGCATGGCTGACACTCGGCGTGTCCTCAGCCGAGATCCCTTGGTGGGTATCCAGCGCCAGCACCCTTCTCCTTGCCCCGTCCTCTGAGCCGCCGCCTGACGGCCGGGGAAGCTTTCGAGTCAAAACAGAAGGAAGGAGGCTCAGCCCCGAGCCTGTGGGGGCAAGTGTCCCGGGTGGGATGCCAAGGCCTCAGCATGGATCTTGCGAACGAGCCAGGTTCTCAGCCTAACAGGCCCCCATGAGCACGCCCTGGACAAGATTCTGGGGTAGACTTCCCTTTCAAATGACAAGGTGGGGAGCGAAGCATGGCCTGCCCACCCCAGTCCGGGGTTCCAGCAGCGAGCGGATGCCCCCTGGGTGGGAGGGGCTCAGGTGTCCACACACATCAGCTCTGGGGTGGGCAGCCGGGGGCCCTGGGCCTGACCAGTGACCCTGAGCGGTTGGCGTCTGGGGTCTGCTGTTGTTCAAAATGAAATAAGGCTGCTGTGTTTTCAGGGTCATGGACGTTAGGCATTCACAGCTCCCTGAGGGGCTCAGCCACCACGAGTGTGGGGGGGGAGGGGAATGTGTGCTTTGGCAGGGAGGACTTCGGCCAAGGCCAAGGGTGACCACCCTCCAGCCCAGGAGGCCTCAGAGGGCGCGGGGCTCCGCCGGCCATGGCGGCCACACGGGCAGTTCTCAGGGCTGCACAGCACTCGGTGGCCAGAGCCCGACACTGCGGTTAATGTTGCGGAGCAGCTGCAGCCGCCACAGGTGAGGCGCACAGGCCACTGTGTGGCCGGAGAGGGAGGTTCTGGGGACCCCGCGTAACTAAACCCAAGTTCCATCTGCCCCAGGCGCGGCAGAGACGCCCATGACACGTCGGGTTTGCAGCAAGAGAAGGGTGTTTGTTCAAGCAGCAGCCAAAGGAGGAGCCCGGGTGGAGGGAAGGGGGTGCGAGGGGGAAGGGG
>NW_027551568.1:2376280-2376820 GCF_008692635.1 Crocuta crocuta
CGTCCTCAGTGGAGGAGGGCCGGGGGATCTGAAGGCGAGGGAAAAGGTCTGGGTAGAAGCTGCAGCAGCGCTCGGGTTTACCAGGTTCACCCGGACCCCAGCTTGGGCCCCGGAAGGGCTGGCTGCCCGGCCAGGACCCCTGCAGCCCCCCCCACCTCCCCGCCACGCTCTCTGGCCTCTGTGCGCTCAGGCTGGGGCCCTGCTCAGGCCCGGCTGGCGTGAGGGAGGCCGGGCAGATGGCACCCAAGGCTGGAGGCCGAGAGCGCCGGTACCAGGTTGGATTTATTTCCTGTCTCAGCCCTGGGATACCCTCATCTTCTATTGAGGGATAATGGACACACAACTGAGCATCGGTTTCAGATACAGCAGACTGGCTACTTGTACGTGCTGTGAAATGGGTCACCAGGTGTGGCTCCTCACTCCCCTTAACCCCCCATCTCTGCACACGGTTACAAGCTTTCCCTTTCTGGGCAGAACTTTGAAGCTCTCCTCCCTCAGCGGCTTCGAAAGATACAACAGTGCTGTTACTGGAGTTCCAGA
>NW_027551568.1:2376837-2388959 GCF_008692635.1 Crocuta crocuta
GCAAGTTTGTTCCTTTTGCCCCCCTTCACCCATCTTGCCCACCCCCACCTCCCGCCCCACCTCCCAGCCTTCTGTGCCCGGGAGCTCCGTGGTCTTTCTTCAAGATGCGACCTACGAGTGACAGCATCCCGTATCCGTCCTTCTGACTTATTTCGCTTAACATAATGCCCCCAAGGTGCATCCACATTGTTGCAAACGGCAAGATTTCCTTTACGGTCGAACGTGCGTGTGTGCGTGCGTGTGTACACACTACGATCTTAACCCACTCATCCATCAAAGGACACTTAGGTTCCTTGGCTGTTTCCGTGACTTGATTACGGGAGAAAATGGTGGATGTGGGGTGCAGGTATCATTCTGAGTCAGTGTTTTTGTTTCCTTTGGATAAATACCCACAAGAGTCATTGCGACATCATGTGGTAGTTCTTGTTTTTTTCTTTCCTTTTTTTTGAGATTTGAGGAACCTCCGTCCTGTTCCCCACACAGGCTGCACCAACTTACATTCCCACCAACAGTGCACGCGGGTTCTCTTCTCTACATCTCGCCAACACTCGTTACTTCTGGTCTTTTTTACAACAGCCATTCAGACAGGTGTAAAGTGGTTCATTGTGGTTCTGACTTGCACTTCCCTGATGACAAGAGATGCCGAGCATCTTTTCATGTGTCTGTTGGCCACCTGTAGGTCTTTGGGGGGGGGGAGGGGGAAGGCTAGTTAGATCCTCTGCCCAGTTTTAAATGAAAAAAAATTTTTTTAAATGCTTATTTACTTTTTGAGAAAGAGAGAGAGAGCAAGTGTGAGCAGGGGTGGGCAGAGAGAGAGAATCCCAACCAGGCTCCGTGCTGTCAGCATAGAGCCTGACTTGGGGCTCGAACTCATGAACCCTGAGATTATGACCTGAGCTGAAATGAAGAGTCAGACCTTTCATTTACTGAGCCACCCAGGAGCCCCACCCTCCCCATTCTTTCCTGTTAAGTTGTCTGAGCTCTTTATATATTTTGGATGTTAACCCCTTATCAGACAAGGCTGTCGTCTCATTTTGGTTGCTGGTTTCCTTTGCCGCGTGCAGAAGCGTTTTTGTTTGATGTAGTCCCACTTTTTTCCTTTTGCTTTTGGTGTCAAATCCAAACAAATCACCATCGAGAGTGATGGCAGGGATACAGCCTGGGTTTTCTTCTAGTTTTATGGTTTCACGATTTACTTTCGAGTCTTGAATCCAGTTTGAGTTGGTGTTGTGTGTGGCAGGGCAGGGGTCTGGAGGCCGCCCCGTTTTCCCAAACCGTTTATTGGAGANCAGAGCCCGACGCGGGGCTCGAACCCACGAACCACGAGATCATGACCTGAGCGAAAGTCGGACGCTTAACCGACTGAGCCACCCCGGCGCCCCGGTCCTTCCCCTCTTGTATCCTCATTCTTGTGTTGTGTTCTTAGCCTTTCTGTTGTCAATTACTTGACCATATAAGTGTGGGCTTATTTCTACGCTCTTTATTACGTTGTTGATTGACGTATCTGTTTTTATGACAATACCCTGTTTTCCTACGGCTTTGTAATATAGTTCGAAATCAGGGAGCCTGACGCCTCCAGCTTTATTCTTCTTTCTCCAGCTTGCTTTAGTTCCTTAGAGTCTTTTGAGGTTCCATACAAATTAGGATTCGTTCTATTTCTGTGACAAAAGCCATTGGAATTTTGATGGAACTGCACTGAATCTGTAGGTTGCTTTGGGTAGTGTGGACGCTTGAACAATGGTAATTCTTCCACTCATGAGGACGGAGTATCTTTCCACTTACTTGTCTTCAAGTGCTCTCATCAATGTCTTGTAATTTTCAGTGAACAGGTCTTTCACCTCCTTGGTTAAATTTATTCCGACACAATTTATGTATTTGATGCAATTATAAATAGGATTTTCTTTTTTCCCTGACAGCTTGTTATTATTCTGTGACATACTGAAATTAATTAGTTTTAACAGGTGTGTGTATGTGTGTGTGTGTGTGCGCGCGCGCGTGTGGAGGCTTTAGGGTTTTCTATGTGTGGTTATCATGTCATCTGCAAATAGTGAGTTTTACTTCTTCCTTTCCAATGCGGATGCTTTTCTTTTTCTGATGTGACGGCTGCGGCCAGGACTTCCATCCGCACGTGAGCACAGTAGTGGCAGGCTTGTCACACAGGGCCTTTACCGTGCTGAGGACCCCTCATCTTGAAAAAGCAGACTCTGAGAAACTGCCCATCAGTGGGAGCGGGTGAGAGCAACGTGTGCAGCTGCTGACGGCTGCCGTGTGCCTGGATGGGAGGCCCCGCAAGACACGCATGGGGAGGAGCCCGTGTGCAGGGCGCACGAGCGGCCTTCCGTTCGTTCCCACGCCTGTGCGGGCGGGTGCTCGCTGGGGAGGACCCGGCAGGAGGGCCACGCGCCGGTCTCTGGGGCGGGGGCTGCAGGAGGGGCGAGGAAGCTTCACTGAGACGCTGGGACACGTGGACTAGAACAAAGAACGACGTGCACGCGTGTGCCCACGACCGGCCGGGAAGCTGAGGCCTCGTGCACGGGCCCCAGGCCTTCGCCTTCTCTGTCCCAGAGGCGGCGGTGCTCCGCCCCTTCCCCGCGCCTCCTCCTCACCGTCCCTTCACACGTCTGTAGTCTGTGTGAACAGCCCACGCGGCGGGGATTCCCGTGGCCGCCTTCTCCGCACCCAGCCTTCCGCAGCCCCCACCTCGAGGTGCCGGCCAGTCGTCACGGGTCCACGTGGACACCCAGGGGCCCTGCCCCCCGTGAACAGCATGGCTCCAGCGTCCCCAAACGGCCCCTGCGAGGGGGCACTCGGGCGGGCCAGGGCACAGGGCCAGGAGCGGTCGGTGGCAGCCCGTGGGCCCCGGCTTTCTGGGATTTGCCACATCGCCTTCCGAGCCGGCTGTTAACGCACCCCGAGGACCAGCCGCCGTGGTGCCCAGATGGCGTCTCACAGTCGCTCCCTCCCTATCGGCAGCGGGACAGCTGCACTCACTGGACGCGGGGCTTTCTGTCCTTGCGTTGCCCTCTTGGCTCTTTCGCTCTTTTCTGCCGAGTCATCAAGAGAGAACACTGATTTGTAGAATGTTCAAGATTTGTGTAGCCGAGATACATCCCACAGGATTAACGCCAAATCCTCCTACCAGGATCGGTACAGAGGTGGCCCCGCCCCCGCCCTTTCAAGTCCGCACTCACACCAGGTCCTCCGAGCCACCGCTTAGCCCGGCACACCGCGGCGTCTGGGCTTCTCTTCTCTCCTGCACCCACACCCCCGCAGCCTGTCCTCACCCTAAATGCACACCTACCTCCTTCCCCTCGGCGCATCTGCGCTGTGACTGTGGTCAGGTCCATATGCCAAGCTCACACGACTGTGCGTTCTGTGGGCACAGGAGGAGTCTCGCCTCATCAGTGGGCTTTCTGGAAGGCCACTTTCCACAGGGTCACCACCGCCCGCGCTCGGCCATGCCCCGTCCTGTCCATCTCCTCACAGTCACCACTGCACATGCTCTGTGTCCCTCGGTCCTGTCCGTCTCCTCAGGGTCACCACCCCACATTCCCTGTGTCCCCCGGTCCTGTCCGTCTCCTCAGGGTCACCACTGCACATGCTCTGTGTCCCCCGGTCCTGTCTCCTCAGGGTCACACCACCCACGCTTGGCTGTCCCCCAGTCGCATACATCTCAAAATACTCTAACACGTGAGGCTGCCCATCAACTTAATTTTCTTGAATAAGTCTCTTTTGGAACCTTCTGACCTGCTCCCATCAGGAGCCTCCTGTGCAGCTCTTACCCCGCCCCCATCACTGCCTCTCTGGGTCGGACCCCTTTCTCCTGGGTCCAGTATCTTCTTTTCTGACTTGGTTCCTCCTTTAGGGAACGCTCCCTCCGGTAGGAGCCTAGAACGGTGTGAGTGCAGGTCTGAGAGGCCGCGTGCTCAGGAAACATCTCCCTTCACCGTCACACTTGCCGTGAGCTGCGGTGGGTGTACGGCTCTAGGTTGGAAGGGGTTTTCCTTCAAAGAAACCGGGTAGCTCCCGCTGCTGGCGGTGCACCCAGCGCCGTTCTTCATTCTGAGCCCTGCCCCCTCCCCCCCCCGATGCTCAATATCTTGTCTCTGCCTCCACTGCTTTCAAATTTACCAGTTACGGGGTGTCTGGGTGGGTCAGTCGGTTAAGTGTCCGACTCTGGCTCAGGGCATGATATCTCAGTCTGTAGGTTCGAGCCCCGCGTCGGGCTCTGTGCTGACAGCTCAGAGCCTGGAGCCTGTTTGGGATTCTGTGTCTCCTTCTCTCTCTGCCCCTCCCCCACTCACGCTCTCTCTCAAAAAAAAAATTTCAATAACTACTTTCACATCTTATATTGGGGCCTTTCATTCTGGAAAGTTGCTCTTCAGCTACCATTCAATTAAAAGTATTTTCTAGCCTCTAATGGCATTTCTTCTTTGGCCCATGTGTATTTTTAAAGTCCCTAAGTGTTCTTATTTTAGTGGTCTCCTCGTTACTGGAGCCCTCCTTCGTCAAACTGAGGTCAAAGAACGTGATCTGTAGCCTCTGACCTCGCTGCTCAGCTACTGGAATCTGCTTCGTGTCCCGGCACACGGTCAGCTTTTAGAATGTTCCGTGTGCACTAACCACAGGTTTTTTCCAATGGGCACGGACGGGTCACGCTTACCGACTGTGGCACGTCCCTGCGTGTTCATCAGGGGCCTGCGCTGCCGTGGGAGAAGCTGGCGTGGGGACGGAAGTGAGAGGAGAAAGGAAACGTAGGGAGTAAGAGCCAAGGAAAGAAAAGTGACAAACAACGGAGGGAAATCAGCGAGGCCGAAGCTGGCTCTGCCTCAGCCGGACTGACGGGGGTGGGGGTGAGAGGGAGCAGAACCCAGCAGCCACCACAGGTCTGACAGACTTCAAGGGAATGACGACGCCAGTTGTTTTGACAACTCGGATGAAATTCCTTGACGAACAGGCACCAGGATAGAAAATCCAAACAGCCTCGCGTCTAGTCTTAAAAATCGAGTTCTCAACCAAAGTCTTGGCACCAGGAACACGGCGGCCGGGCGGCTCCCGCAGGAGGCTCACGCACGTCGAGAGAGAAGGAGTGCCACTCCCGCCCCGGCCACGGCACAGCCTGGCAAGGGATGCTCCGGCTCGCCTCAGTCTGCCATGACGGCAAGTGCGACAGACTTCACGCGGCAAGAACAGGCCCACGGGCCAGTGTCCCTCAGGGGTACAAGTGTCCCCAAGCACGCGTCAGGGAGGGGACAGCGTGGGGACCAGGGGCCCCGTCCAGGAACGCAGGCTACCTGAGCATCCGAAAATCAGTGAGCCTCGCCCGCAGTAACTCAGTCCAGATGCAAACCTTTGTGTCATCTCGGTGACAACTTTCACCGTCCCTCACGGAGAGCTCCCGGCAGCTTGGACACGACCCTCCGACCAGGGAAAGCCGCAGCTAACACGACGGGGGGAGCTGACGCGACTCCATGAAGACTGGAGCCGGACAGGATGTCCCCTGCACGGGCTGGACAAGCCACCCAGTGCGCAGAGAAGCGACACAGGTCAGCGTGCAGACACGCGGGGATGCGGGGCCAGGACGAGAGGTCATCGTGTGAAAACGGCGGAAGCAAGTGAGAACACACTGCTGACAGCGGCGCACGGCACGGAATACCTGGGAACAAGCGGAAGGGAGATGTGCAGGGTGTGTGCAGAGGGACGCAAGGCGGGCTGAATAAACGGGCTCACACACACATGACGGGCCCGAGAGACTTGGCCCTAACATGTCGACGCTCCCCAAAGTGTGCCACGTACTCACGGGATCCCTGTCAAAATTCTAGTTGGTTTTGTTAAAACCAAGAGCTGACTCGGATGCGTATGGAAACGCAGAAGACCAGGAATGAGACTTCAAAACCAGGGGGAAAATGCACACCACCTGATTCCGAGCCTTGTTCTAAAGCTACCGTCATCCAGACAGCGACAGGGTGAGGCCAGTCTAGAAGGAGCCGCACGCGTGTCGCTTGAGTTTTCACAAAGGCACCAAACCAGGAAACAGAGACGAAGACGCCCATTCGAAAACCGGTGCGGGGACGCAAGGAAACACGCGGACGCCGCCTGGGTCTGTTGGGGCCGCATTGGCGACGCAGACTGGCGGGCCGCACGGCAGCACCTGTCGGTTCCGGGGGCTGGAAGTGACGATCGAGGTGCGGGCAGCCAGCGGGGTGTGTGGCGGCGCCTGCTTCCTGGCCCACAGACGCGGACTTGTCACTGCGTGCTGGCGCCGGGGAGGGGCGCGGGGCTCTCTGGGGCCTCCTCCGCCCCTCTCTCCTGATCCGATTGCCCCCAGGTCCCATTCCTACACCCTCACCGTGGGCATTAGGTTCTGCTGTGTGGATCTGGGGGGACCCAGGCCACGTAGTCGGCTGTAGGAGAGGAGCCAGGCGGGCCTCTCCACCTGTTGAGCTGGGGTGGGTTCCAGAGCACACACTCGGGAGGACTCCCTCGGCACTGAGGGGAGCCTGGGGGCCCGACACCCTACCACCCCCTCCAGCGGCGGAGGCAGCGGCAGACCATGAAGACCCATCCGGGTCTCCGGCACCTCTGATGTCTGAGGGCCAAGAGCTCCCTCAAGTCGTCAGTTTCTCAGGTGGTAAACTGAGTCAGGCATCCTACTCTGTCTGCCTCCATGTTCTGGGTCTGACCTCCTCCCAGGCCCTGCACCCCATATGCGGGCGCTCAGAACACGTGTGTGGCCTGGAGCACGGAGTCCCACAGGCAGCCCTGCAGCCACCTGGCAACCCGCCCTCCTCTGGGCCTTGGCCGCCCCGAGTGGTCCGTCACCGTGCCCTGCCCATCGGGCCTGGCAACAGCCGTGTGCCCTGTGTGCTGTGAGGGACGCCCCGGCCAGCCCGACACGATGTGGAGGTCCAGGGAGGCTCCTGTGCTGGGGAGCACAGCAGGAAGGCTCGCCCCTCACCCAGTGGCCCAGCGGTCCACGTGGGAGCCCGTGGTGGGCGCCTCCCTGCTCGGCTTTACTGCGTCCTAACACACCCAGTCGGCACGCCACCCTTGCACTTGACTCTTCTCACAGTAACGGCCAAAGGGATGTGCTTGGTGGAGCCCAACGTTCCAGCGGAGACCCACGTATGGCAGATGCCACACTGCAGTGCTGGGACCCGGGAACAGTGTCAGGGCCCCGCGGGGACGTCTGCTGTGAAGTCAGAGAACGGTCCCCGCGGAGCATCACGTCCGAGACAGTCAGGTGCTTCTGCGGGACGCAGAGGCCCACGGCCAACTGCAGGGGTGGGCAGGGAGGGGCCCGAGCCCCTAGCAGGCCTGGCCCAGGCCACCCCTCCCCGCAGCTCCCAAGTGTCAAACCAGGGGGACCGTGGCCCTGCAGGCCCTTGGCCCTCCCACCCGCCCACCTCCAGCAGCAGAGAAGTTGGGGGGGGGCTGAGGCGTGGGGGCGGGGGTNGCAGATTCACAAGTCTGACCCCCCGCCCCGGGCACTTGGGGAATCGGAGCAGGCCTCCCCGGACACCCGGCCGGTCCCCGCCGCGCCTCCTCCAAAGTCCCGTCCATGTCAAGCGCCACCACAGAGCACCCGGCGCGTCCTCAGGCGGAGCCCGGCCCCGGCGCCCGCTCCTTCCGGCCATCAGAGTTCGTTGTGACGCGCTCTGGAGACGCGGCCCGACAGGTCCTGTAAGTGCTTCTTTACCTGGAAGCAAGAGCAGGGGTGAGTCCGGCAGCCATCTGCCCGAAGCACGACGCGCACGGTCTTAAACGTGAAGACTCCTGAGCTCCTGCCTCAGTTTACAGCTCCACCCTCCGGAAGCTGCCCAAAACAGATCACAAAAGCAGCCGGACACCAGCTGGAACACGGCCACCCAGTGCTAGCGACACCCGGTGAGAGACCGATCACCAAAAAAGAGCAGCGTTTCTGTCGTCCGCCCCGCTCGCTTTCAGAAGCGGCTGCCTCTGGGAACCCGCCTCTGGAACCTGCCGTCCGGCCCCACTGAGTCCACTCCAGGCCCGTCTCCTGCCCGGCACGTGCCCTTCTCCCACAGCGGCGAAGCACGGACCACCGCTTGCTTGCATCCCCCATGACAGCGGATCCCCCCCACCCCGGCCATCCTTGCCCCACGGTGTCGCTCTGGAACCAAACCCACCCGCCCCCCGCGGGCCGCTTACCCTCTCCCCGACACTGCGCCCCACACAGGCACAGACACCCCCCCCAACACTCATGTTACTTCTGCCCTGTCTCACTTAAAAGTTTGAGTCTGAACAGGTAGGACCTCCATGTGGCTCCAGATTCAGAGACACAGAAGGTCCCTCCTCCCTCCTTCGCTCCCTCCAGAGACAGCCCATCCCATCTGTTTCCAGAATGTTCTGTGTGTCCAAGCCTAGGCTTGTGCCCCTCCTCAGAGCATCCATGCCGCCCTGCTGCCTCTTTTTCCCGTGGAGTCTGGCCCAGGAGCTCTCCTGTATCAAGAGCCCAACCTCAGTGCCTGGAGGCCCCGATCTGCAGGTCACCAGCAGCAACCGAACTGGCCCCGGAGGGACCCGCTCTGCTCAGGCCACACCTGCCTCTGCCCTGGGATGGCTCCCATCCCCACGAGACCAAACGAGGCGCCCACTCGCACCACACCAGAGTCTCGGGGGACCGCCCTGCCACAGGCACGTGGACGTGCCAAAGCCACTGCCTCCCACATGCGCCCACGCTCACTCCCACGCAGGGTCACCCGACTGAGTACAAGTTGGTGGCACACGTGTCCCCGCTCTAAACAGGCCCAGAGAGAAGCCCTCTCCTTGGAAGCAGGCGTGTGGCTGCGACAGGTGCTCCCCCAGGCGCAGAAGACTCCTCCCCCCCAGAGGAGGGGGCGGTGCACACGCCGGGCGAGGGAAGGGGGAAAGGGATGCTGTCGGGGGGCGCAGTCCCGGCAGCCGGTCCCCGCAGACGGCGCGCCCACCTTGTAGCCCAGCTCCTTGGTCTTCTCCTCCAGCATGGCGTAGCGCTCTTTGTTCCGGCTCACGTGCTCTTGGTCCCCGAGGCTCTCCACGTGCTTCAGCTTCTGGTGAGAGATTTCCAGCTGCTTCTGGTAGTGGTTGTGCTTCTCGATTTTGGCTTCGAAATGCTTAAGCTCCTCCTAGAATAACGTTTGAACAGCCCACTGTCCCCCAGTGGACCCCCGTGCCCCTCCAGGGTCCCCGGGCAAACCTCCCTACAGCCACACGCCCTCTGAGGGTGTGCACACTGGGCCCCTCAACGTGCGGCCTGACGGGACAGCTCCAGGGCGCCATCCCCGCCGCCCCCCGATCCGGAAGTGGAAGGGAGCACTCCTACCGCTGGAGGTGCCCCGACCCAGCGGCCTACGCGGGCCACCTGCCCCCACGCCCCCGCATCTGGCTTCCTCTAGCCCCGACCCCACTTCCAGCCTGACACCTGGGGCGTGGGCTTCAACCACGACCGTGTGCGCTGTCCTCCCCTCTGTCCCCATGGCCGTCTGTCCCATCTGGAGTGGCCGCCAGCTTGGAATGGCTCTGAGACACCACCCTTCCCACCTCTCCTGCCCACACAGTGCTCTCCGATCGGGCTTGCTGGCCGGTCCCCCACATCCTGGTCTCGGCTGACTGGTCAGGACCTCCAGAGCGGGCCCAGGTGCCCCGTCCAGGGCCCACGAGGGCCGACACCACGACACCACACTTCCCTCTGAACCGGGCCGACCTCCACAACGGCGGGCCTGCCCACCCGGCCACAGACAGACGCCAATACGGGCCGGCCTCCCTGCCACCTCTCTTGCTGCAGCGTCCCGGTTCTCACGCCACTGAGGACTCCTCGGGGCCCCCTCCCTGCCCTCCCTGCCCTCCCTGCCCCCGGGACTGTGGGCCAAACCCCTGTGTGAGCTCAGCCGCGGCCTCCAGGGCCCACATCTCAGAATGAGCCCTGGCTCCACAGGCCGCACTCAGAGCCCTGCACCCCCAGGCTCCTGTCCCGGCAAATGGCAGCTTCTCGCCTCTACCCTTCTGATCCCTGACCCACTGGCCTGGGGAGGGTTGGTCACAGCATGACCCGCACCAAGGCGACACTCAGGGAACCCAAAGGCCCTTCCCTCCGGGCCCGCCGCCAGGGCCCCACGCGGGGTCTGCCGTTCTCCTCCGGGGCCTTCTGGGCCCGCGTGCTTCCACACCAGCCCTCTGTCCTCACACCCTGGGCATCCAAAGCTGAGCTGGACCCTCCATTCACTGGAGGCCGGCACTGTCCCCAGACGTGAGCACGGCGGTCCCACAGGGCCACCAGCCAGTGCGGTGGAGGGACACGGGACAGTAGGGAGAAAAGCCTGTGAAAACACCGCTCCGTGAACCACGCCACGGGGACGGGCCTCGCCGCGCTAGGACCGAGCTTAGGCGCCCAAATGCCGTGAGCCAGCGTCTCCCGGCACCTTCCTTACCCGAAAGGACTCCAGCTCCTTCTCGGTGAAGTTGGCGGACTTGGCCATGTCCCACAGATCTATCACTCGGGGCTCCTCGAACTCTGGGGGGAAGCAGAAGCAGCCCACGTGACTAGGGTGGCTCCCCTGCGACGCCCGGGGCAGCCTGCGCGCCTGGACTTGTGTGCACGCTGTGTGCTCGTGTGTGCATGTCCAGTGCCCTCGGGAAGGAACGAGTGTTGTTCCCACGTGCGCTCCGCCTGTGGCTCAAGGCACCGCCGGCATGTGGCCTTGGCGATGCTCTCACTGCCCCTGGTGTGCGAGCACGGGCCGCGTCTCTGACGGGGAGGGTCCCACCTGGTGCAGAGCCGCCTCAGGCAGGCGTAGGGGAGGGGGGAGTCTTGGGGCCTCTGGGCCAGGACTGGGTCACGCTACCCACAGTTCTGGGCTGAAGCTCAGGCCACTGCCCTTCCTTCTATCTCTGGAGCAAAACTAAGCACCTGGAAAGGACCCGGCCTCGGCCGACACTGCTGAGCAGACAGGGCGACGGGCGCCCCGCTGGGCCACTCACGTCTCCGTCCCTGGAGGGAGACCCGGAGCAGGCGGGGCCCAGCTGCCCACCCCCCTCAGCAGATCCCTCCTGCCTAGGGCCCTCAACAGGCTTTGCGGGGGTGTTCTCGAAGGACTGGGTGGGCCGCGGGAGAAGGGGAGTTGCTGCTGGACCTGATCCCTGGAGGAATGGCTCAGGTGTGGGGGGGGAAGCGGCAGGGTGGGCAGGTGCCCCCACCGCAGCGGGCAGCCCTGGCACCGTGTCTCCTGACTCGCTGCAGCCCTGGGTCAAGAAAAGCACCTGGCGCACGACGCTCCCTGTGCCTGTGATGGAGAACACGAGAACGCGTGTGCGACCTAAACCCGGGGGAAAGTGGCAACTAGGCAGGGCTCCTGAGCGGCCGCGGCGCAGCCCCCAGCCCCCAGTGGGCCACAGCGGGAGCACCCCCCAGGGAGCAGGGACCCCACGTTGGGGGGGCCACGGGGCGCCTGCCTGGAGGGGAGCGGCCCACCCCGCACTCACCGGCCTCGGAGCCGTAGCCCCGGTGGCTGACTTGGCGCAGGCGGTCGTAGCCCTGGTTGATGCGGCGCAGCCGGTCCTTCAGCTCCGCGTGCTTGCTGTGCAGCACGTCCTCCTTGACGCGGCCCACGTCCAACGGGCTGATGACGTTCTCCTGGATCTCTGCATGGGAGGGGGCCGTGAGGGGGCGGCCGTGCTGGGCGCGCTGCCGGGGACCGCAGTCCGCTGGCGCACCTGCCCGCGGCCCGGGGCCTACCCGGTGACCCTCCCCGAGCTCCGGGGGTGGCCAACTCTCAGAGGGTGGGGCCTCGTGCAGGGGTGGCTCCCAGGCCGGAAAAGTCACCGCATTGAGCAAACACCCGCGCAGCCACTAGAGGCGCCCGGCTGGGTCCCCCCACCCCGGGGCCGCAGGCACCTTCGGTTCTGCTCAGGGCGTCCAGCAGCGCGTTGTACTCGCGCACCTTCTCCCGGTGGTGCTGGAACTCCCGCCACAGCTTGGCCAGCTCCTCGTCAGAGAACTTGCCCGACGTCTTCGCCTGGAGGACCGGGCGCTGTGAGCCTGCCCACGCCCCGAGCCACCCCCAGGCTGCTCACCGGCCCGTCCCCAGACCACCGGGCCCCGCCCCTCAGACCCCCAGGCCCGC
>NW_027551568.1:2389622-2392473 GCF_008692635.1 Crocuta crocuta
CCCCCCAGACCACCGGGCCCCGCCCCCCAGACCACAGGGCCCCGCCCCCAGACCAGCCTGCACCCTGGCTCCCCTGTCAAGTGCTCAGTGCGTTCTGGCCTCAATGAGCCTCCAACCAGGGAACGTGGCAGAAAAGTACAAAGCAATGTCACCAGGCACAGCAGAGGTGTGACAGCCGCCAAAAGTGTGGGAGCTGCAGGGTCCCCAAGGAGGCAAAGTCCCCCTGCCCCGGGAGGGACCTCAGGCCAGTCGCCTCATCGTCATCCACCTGCCCCACAGGAACGAGGGGACACGGTGGCCACAGTGGACCCTCACCCCCCCACGGTCCCGATGTGGCCGCACCCCTTGGACCAAGGACAAGGGACTGGTGTGAGAATTGAATTCTTGGCCCCACCCAGTGAGGTCCAGACAGAAGCCGGACAGGAGCAGGGATGCAGGAGAGGGGAGGGACTTGCCGTGGCCCACCCACAGCTGCCCGGGGTCCGCACCCCTCAGGAGACCAGAGGCCACGAGCGCTGTCCCCGCACGCCTGGCCCCGCCGAGCGCACCTCTCTGAACCAGACACCACGAGGCTCAAACCCCAAGTGCCCGGACAGAGAAAACCACGAAGCCCATGCCGCACCGCGAGCCGGGGGTTCGCATGCGACCCGGCCCGCTCTCCTCACTCGGGGCTCCGGCGGCTACACACCACGTGGAGTTCCCTGGCTGGGCGCCCGGGGAAGCAGGGGGGCCTCGCGGAGAGCAGCCTCGTGGGTCCACAAAGAGACCACCTCCCCCGAAACGAGCTTCCACGCAGAGCAGAGGCAGCCCCAGCAGCTCCCCCAACTCTCAGCTCCAGGGCGCACGTTGTGGGGATCCCGGGGAGCGCCGAGGGTACCTTGTGCCACAGCTTCTCCAGCTTGGGGTCTCCTAGGCTGTCGTCCTCGGCGGTGTCGCTGAGGTAATTGCTGTTCACGGCCTGGGTGTCCTTTCTCCCGTCCAGGCCGTACTTGGCCAGAATCACTAGGAGAGGGACACGGGGGGTGTTACTCACGTCCGGCCACCGGCCCACTGGCACCGAGAAGACCCAGGGGCCCAGGCTCCACACGCCGACCACGGAGCAGTCCCAGAGGCCTCCGAGCACGGCGGGGTAGCAACGCGGGTGGAGGGGGGACTATGTCGCTGGGCTCGCCTGGCCCCGGCCTCCCAAGTCCGAGCCGGCACACTGCGCCGCCCCCTCTCAGGAGACGAGGCTACATTCGGCAGCCCGGAAGGCAGAAGGTTCTGGAGTCCAGTAGTGCTGGGTTCGGCACGAGCCGGAGCCAGAAACAAACGCTCAAGCTGGAAGGAGCCCCATGGAGCAGCAAGCCCAGTTCTGCTCATGGGTGAGGACCCCGGGGCCTTGCCACGTCCCCTCGTGCCCTCTGGTGGCCCAGGTGGCCGTGATGAGGGCTGGGCGCAGGGCGGACAGAGCAGGATCCATCTGCTCAGGACTCAATGTGGGACGAGGGCCCTCCGTCCAAACTGCCGTCCGGACGAGGCGGATCCAGTGTGGAAGGCTCCTTAAGGTGCTGGGGCAGGGCCAGGCGGCCACACGGCCAGTGAGCCAAGGATGAACTCGGTCACACCTGGTCCTCCCTTTCCTGCCTCAAGTCCTGGTCTGATGCTGCACACTGTGGTCCCCTAGGTGTGGCAACAGCTCCGTTGACGGTACTGGGAACGGGGGGTGGGGGGGACTGAGGCGTGCAGGGGCACCCAGGCCACCTCCGGGCCACAGCCAGCTGCCCAGGGAGGGCCGAATGCTCGAGAGCACCTGCCTCGGTGCTCCAGCTTCCCAGACCGCGGCGTCTTCGGCCACCTGGGCCCCCGCACGCACGAAGCCCGCGCCCCACACAGAAAACAGGGCTCCACAGGGAACACGGACTTGGACACCGTATGGGCCGGGAGCCACGCTCAGGAGGCCACAGGGACGAAGGGAGCCGGGAGCTGGCCCCCCTTTCTATGCCCTCCCGCTCCTTTGCCCTGGCTGTGTGCCGTCCACTGGGGACTGATTCCTTCAAGGAGGACGTGCGAACGTTCCGGGCCTCTCCAGTGCCTTCTCTCCTGGTGGTGGTGCCAGGGCAGCTCCTGTCCAGGCCCTGGGGGCGGCCCCCCCCCCACACCCGGGCCAGGGCGGCCCCCCCCACACCCAGGCTGGGGCGGCCCCCCCACACACCCGGGCTGGGGCAGTCATCCCTAGTGTCCTCTCAGCTGACACTTCTGCTACCTCACCTTGCTGTTTTTAAAATTTTTTTTTCAATCTTTATTTTTGAGAGAGAGAGAGAGCAGAGGAGGGGCAGAGAGAGACACACACACAGAATCCGAAGCAGACTCCAGGCTCTGAGCTGTCAGCACAGAGCCCGACACAGGACTTGAACTCACAACCACAAGATCATGACCTGGGCCGAAGTCGGACGCTTAACGGACTGAGCCCCCCTGGCGCCCTCGCCTTGGTCTCTTGTGTGTCGCCGCCCTCGAGTGCGGCCACGTGTAAAACCGCAGTCAGACGGCTGTCCTCCCCGCAGAAGCAGATGCGCCATGTGACCCGAACCTCCCGCCAGGGTCTCGTGGGGTCTGGCGGTCAGGGAAGCGGGCAGCTGGGGAAACATCACCAGCTGCCTCACAAGACCCTGCTCTCAACCCTGCTGAGCCCACGCCTGTGCCTGCGGACGAGGTCCCTTCCCTCTGAGCCTCTGTGCCCTGTGAGTAGGGACAGGAAGTAGTTGAGAGACCTGAGGGGACACAGAGCACCTGGTCTCAGGAAGGGACACAGAGGAGGAGCATTGCGCAGGCGGCCAGGCGGCTCAGCAAGGAGGGGGGGGGGGGGGGGGCG
>NW_027551568.1:2393220-2396562 GCF_008692635.1 Crocuta crocuta
AGCAGGCGAACGGGATGTGACTCCTGCTCTCGCTCTTCGCTACAGGGACAGCAGACCCGCCAGCTGGGAAGCGGCCCCGAGACACAGCCGATGTGGAACACACGGCGCACGGGCAGTGAGCGAGTCCTGCCCCTCCCGGAAGTGTGCCAGACCAGAGGGAGGCGGTAAAGGGGGCCGGAGCGACCTCTCAGCCCCGAGGCGGCGGGTCTTTTGCATGTGGGGAGACTGAGGCAGACGGCTGCTCCGTCTCTTCCGGGACACTCCCAGCGGCAGGCAGCTTGCTCCACTCCGCCGCAACTGTTAGAACATTATCTTGGGGCGCCTGGGGGCTCAGTCGTTAAGCGTCCGACTCTTGATTTCAGCTCAGGTCACGATCTCCTGATTCGTGAGATCAAGCCCCGTGCTGGGCTCTGTGCTGACAGTGCGAAACCTGATCGGGATTCTCTCCGCCTCTCTCTGCCCTTCCAAGAAATTATTTTCACTACAGATCTGAAGTCTACTTTCCCTTGACTGTCAGACTCTGGGGATGTCCCTACGGGCTCTTCCAGGTGACCGTGGCCAACTCGGGGGCCCCAGCCTCCGTCCCAGGCCAAGCAGCTCGGGGGTGTCAGCCGCTCGTGTGCTCATGCGCCCAGGCACCCTGCCCCGACTCTCCCTACAATTCGCCAAGAGCCTCACCAAACGGCCCAGCAGCCGCGCCCACGGCCCAAGGTGGCTCCTCAGAGGAGGTGGCCCTGCCCCTAGCCCGGCACAGACCCCCACAAGGAAAGGAAAGAAAGATACCGCTGAGGCTGCGTATGAGTTTGGCCTGCTTCTCCCCGTCTTCGTCGCGGCCCTCGGCCTTCAGCTTCTTCCAGGCGAACTCCTCTCTCTCTTGCATCTTCAGATCCGCGTGGAGCTCGGACAGCTTCACGGGAGAGAGCTGCAGCTGCGGGCCGGAGCGGAGGATGCTGAGGACCCGCCGCAAGATCCCCGGGAGCGGCGGCCCGGGACCAGGAGACCACAAAACGCGAGCGGGAGGAGTCAGGGTCCCGGACAGTCCACGTGCCACACGTGCTCCCCTGCGAGAACCTCAGGGGCCTGCGCCCTGCGGGGCGAGGACACGGAACCAGCCCCCCCCCGGAAGATGTCTGCTGCGTGGCATGACGTGGACATGCCCGGTCTGTAAGGACCCGCCCGCTGTCCGCGCCCGAGCACGTGGGCCGCCAGTTCCTCCCGAGGACACCACCCACGGCCACGGGCCTGGCCCCTGGGGGCCTCCGTGGGGCCCCCGATACGGGGCTGGGGGGGGTAGGGACAGAACGCGGAGCGCGGGGAGGACACCGCTGCCTTTTCCTTGCGTTACGTAACTAGGATGGAAAATAAACCGCAACTACCAGAGAGCGGCTCACTGGACTGTGGACCGTTTCCACCTTGAAAGAAAACCAATCAGCGAACGCGGCTGACAGATGTCCCCACCTGCAAGGCACTTGCTAATGACACTGCTCTCTGCGGCTGTGACGTGTCCCCAAGGCTCTGGAAGGGAGCCCAACCCCCAGGGAGGCCGAGAGGAGGCCCGACCCTTGCTCCGGCCTTTCCCACGACTGTGTCAGCTCAGGCCCCGTCCACCGGCTTGAAAACTAGTCACAGAAAGTTCTTGGGAGTAAAAAGACGGCGCCAAATGAATGGCAGGGCCTAAGCCAGGAAACTCTGACTCTCTAGAAACTTCTTTGACCCTGCTCTGTGGATTCACTGCCTCCTTTGCTGGCTCCCCCGGGGCAGGCATCAGTCTCCTCGGGGCCCACACCCCTACCACCTCTTGCGTGCCCCCACCTGGATGCCCCAGGCTCCTCACAGGGCACCCGCCTGCCCCCCCTCGGCTCCGTCCCACGTCCCACCGTTGCCCGGAGACCCTGCGCGGGCACTCTCAGGAGAACAGCAGGACCTGGGGAGGCTGGGGCTCAGCGGACCTTCCGGGGTGGAGGACCTGGGCGGTTCGGGGCACGCTCATTTCCCAGGAAGGGCACATCGGGCGCTGGGTGGTGAGCCACTGGGAAAGGCGGGCCTGCAGTCCGCCCGGGCCAAGGACGCGGCACTAAAGCCCAGGCACCCACAGCGTCTCTCTTCTGCAGGTGCAGGGCTGTGAGCATCTGGGGTCACAGCCGAGGACGCCGAGGGCCTGGCTCCTGGCTCTGCCCTCTGTGCTTCCTGCCGGGTGGACCGCGCAACGGCACCGGTGTCCCTTCTGGGGACCATAGGGGAGAGGACCTGAGTATTCTCTGACCGCCAGCCGGCTCCGCTGTGGGGCGGACAGATTTGAGGACCTCGGGCACTTTCTCATCTGTCCATCTCTCCAGGACCCTGGGGGCAATCAGTGGGCCAACATCCGGCCGGGAGCCACAGACTCTTGGTGCCCAGCTGGGTGTTACTGCCACGCCCCCCATGTTCCTGCGCTTCGGGTTTGAAGCCTTCGGGGGTCTGAATTACACATCTTGCAAAAATCAGTCCCGATCTGACACCGACATTCCTGCGAAATGCCGAGGCCGCTGAGTTCCGTGCAGGACCCGCCACCTGTAGCAGCAACGCCCCTGACACAGCGGCCATCGAATTCCGAGGAAAAGGGGGGCGCCTGGGTGGCTCAGCTGGCTGTGCCTGACTCTTGATTTCAGCTAAGGTCATGATCCCAGGGTCGTGAGATCGAGCCCCATGTCGGACTCCACGCTGAGCTTCGAGTTTGCTTCGGATTCTCTCTCCCCCTGCCCCCTCCCCTGCTCACACCCTAAAAAATTTTTTCACAAAAAGGGGAAAAAAGAAAAAGTTTACGTGCAAACAGCTGGCACACTCTGGATTCTTTTACCCTCTTTAACTTCAAGTTAAATGTTAACGCCTCACGTGAAAAGAACTAGTTAGTAGAAAATCAAATGCAAACCAGAATCTGTTCAATATTAAACAGGTAAGTGGATCATCAATAATTAAGAGATACGCAAACGCACAGGAAGAAAGCCACTCATCAGGAACAAGCGCTTCGCCGTAGAGGACGGTGTCACAGGCGGTACATTGAACTACAAACTCACCAGGACGAACACATTAAATATGTAGTTTTCCGTATGTCAATCATATCTCTCAATAAAGGGGCAAAAAAGTCACCCAGAACCAGGGTCCACTCAAGCCCCTGCCTCTGGGAGAAGTGACTGCGTGCGGAGCCCAATTCAAGGCGGCCACAGGCATCTGAGCTGCTGTCAGGACGTGACCTTAACCTGCCCTTGCTAAGTCCTACCAGCAGCAGAGGAATGTGGTGTGCAGAGAACAAGGGAAGGCAGGCTGGATCTCCCCTCCCCACCCCTCCCTACCCCTCCCCAGCCC
>NW_027551568.1:2397103-2397676 GCF_008692635.1 Crocuta crocuta
CCCACCTCTGAAGACAAGACTTCAACACCTATTAATCACAAGGCCAGGACAGGAACCTGATAGGAGCTCACAGAACGGGGCCTGGCACGCTGTGGGGTCTGCTCAGAATGTGTCCCCATCCCCACCCCTGTCCCGTGTCCCCCCAAGAACACAAGGCAACCCTGAGCAGGGTAACACCGACCAGAGATCAGGGCAAATGTGGGTGCTGCCCGGAGGCACCCCCTGAGAAGACCTGCCAGGGCTCAACCCCAAAGCTCCAAGGACAGCCCTGGGCCACCCCCACTGCTCAGGAGTCTTGCAACACTGAGCGACAGACAGCGCTGGGCAGAAGTAGCCCCGGTTCCCCTCCCCCAGGCTGCGGCTCTAAGCACTGTGCCAGACGGAACTGGACAGTCTCACAGAACGTCAAGCCACCCGGGTGGGATGACGCGGCACCAGCGGTTCCCAGACCGGGTCTCCGAGACCGGAAGTTACTTTCAGTCTTCCCAAAGGACCCTCAACCCCAGCCATGGCACATGCGTGCCAGGGGAGGAATCCCAGTCCAGCCCAGGCTGCGGCCCCCAGGGTTACGGG
>NW_027551568.1:2397691-2397865 GCF_008692635.1 Crocuta crocuta
GCCAAAGAGCCCCCTCCCCCGCCGCGCCGCCTCCTGGGAGTTGTAGTCCCTCCTTGTGCAGTCGGCCCAGGCGAGGCCGCCGGCGGACTACGAGGCCCGCGAAGCCCTGCGGAGGCACGTGAGTGTTTCCTAGACAACCGCGCCGCGGCCCGGCGACGGCGGGGGCCCGGGGCT
>NW_027551568.1:2398053-2404509 GCF_008692635.1 Crocuta crocuta
TTCAGTGATCGGGACCGTGTCTGGCTGAAACCTTAGATTACTCCTGTGTCAGCGGCATCGACAGGGAACCTTCCTTGCCGTGGGTTTCCTGGACGGCGGCCCTGCTTGGCGATCAGGACACATGGGACCGCCCAGCCCACTCCTTCACTCGACAGAGAAGAACAAGCTGAGTCCAGGCCGGCTTGGTGTCTGGGCTTCTCCTTCCCGCGGGGCTGAAGCCTTTCCCCTAGACTTCGGGGCGCCTCCACCCCAACAATGTCTTTGAACTGCATCCCGAACAGTTAACTCCGTGCACTTTTTCTGTGTTAGGGATACGTGTGACCTGCTTCATTTCTCCCCACCTTTTACAGCAGAATTCATCCTAGGGAGCCCACGTGTTGGGGTTGGGAGGTGCCCCAGAGCCAGCTTCAGGTCGCTGCCCTTGGGTAGCTTGAGGTTGGTGGTTGAGAAGGGGCTTTGGGGCTTGGAGAAGGGACAGGATGAATCCATCTGGTAAGAATGACCTGCAAGGCCCCCCAGGGTGGAGTGTTGTGCCCAGAAGGAAGGACATCCCCATAAGAGGATGAAGGAAGGTGTGGAGAATACCTGGGCCTCGGGAGGAGTCTGATTTAGGTACTTTACAGCTGTGCCCTGGGTTGCCCAGAGAGGGTCACAGTCAGGGAGCACCTTGCTATCCTTCCTGCCTGATGCCCCAGCATCTCCAGAGTCATCGTTTCATATATTTTGTCCAGTTGTCCAGTTTCGTTTCCAACAAAGGTTAAATTCAGTCCCTGTGCTCCATTCCAGCCAGAGCCCAAGTTCTGGCTGCTGGTTAACATTTAAGGCACTTCCCGTTTATTAGTTAGCTTAGGCGAACTACTGTAACAAAGTCCAAAATGCATGAAGGCCCCCAAGAGGAGAGATGTTTCCTCTTTTCCCTGTTCAAGAGTGATCGACAGGCAGCTGTCCTCGGGGTGGTGATACGGGGACCCAGCCTGCCCCATTGTCAACACCGGGCTTCTAAGATTGCTTCCCCACGGGCACAAGGGGAGAGGACAGGGCGGATATCACGGGGAAGGGGGTTGGAGAGCCAGGCCTATCGCTTTTGAGTTCTACTCCCTAGAAGCAATCCTACGGCCACCTCTGTTGACAAGAAAACTTCAGACTGAAAATGGAGTCGTGATAGAGGCCTAGTCACCAAACCAGGGCTGAACACCTAACCTAATTACAGTTCCAACCTCACCCAGAAAGGTGGTTTTAACTGCTCAGCCAGGAATTTTCTGGTCAGCACCAAGGAAATAAACTCTATCCTCCAAAAGAAGTCAAGGTCAAGTAGGTGGTGAGACACCCAGCCCTTTGCCTAAGGGAAGGTGACCTTGCCTGAAACAATCCTTTCTTTTATTTTGCTAATAAGTTCTTGCCCTACTGGCTTCCTATAAGCAACTCTGTTGTACAACTCCTTGGAGCTCCCTTCTACCTGCCAGATGGGATGCTGTCCTATTAATGAATTGTTTAATAAAGTCAATTAGCATCAGGGCAGCGGGAAAATGTAGTCCAATGTGTACCCAGGGTTAATAAGTATTGTGAACAACTAGCTGGTATTTTCCTTAGATTACTAGAAGAGCTAACCCAGAGCATTCGTAGAACTTCTTCCCTGTCGGGCTCTGGTGGAGGCTGTGGACCGCAGACCTCAAGGCCCATGACCTTCCAGCTCCTGGCATCACGGAGCCCAAAGTTCACAGACCAAGAATGGGTCACAGCGCTCAGAGTCCCTAATGATCATGATCATCTGGTTGTGCGTCTTTATTTCACAGACTGATAAGTGAAGGCCACAAGATGGAGTTTGACTTGCCAAGTAACCTAATTACCTAATTAGCATCTCATCTGGATAGAGTCAGGATCTCCCTCCTGGCCTCTCTGCTTCTACCCTGTCTCCTGAGGAGTCCTGTTCTTGATACAGCAACCGGAACTAACCTTTCAAAATATAAGTCTGATCAAGAGAATTCCAGACCAACATTCCTCCCGGACATGACAAAGAAATCCATAACAAAATATTAGCAAACAGGACTCTGCAGTATATAAATAAGTTTGGCTTCATATTTGGAAATGGATCCTTGAAATTCCCTTATTAATAGAATAAAAGAGAAAAAACAATGGGTAATGTCCACAAATAAGAGCAGTAGAAGCGCTGACCAGTCCCATACCGGTTCATCGCGGTAAAATCACTCAGCAAGCTGGCGGTAGAAGGAAATCTCAGTTGCATAAGGGGCAACTGCACAAAGTGCAGAATGCACATCACACCTCACTGGGAAAATGCTGAGCACTTTCACCTTAAAAGAATGTAAGGACGCGCTCACCCTCATCCCTAATGTTCAGCACACTGCCTCACGCCCACTGGAATAGCCAAAATTAATTAGGTTCACAACGTCATATGTTGAGAAAAAGACGAAGCCACTAAGACTCTCATACTTTGCTGGCGGGAGTGTAAAATGTTCAACCCTTGGCAAGACCCTTTGTCAGTTTCTTATACAATTAAATGCCTATTCTATGACCCAATCTAATGGGCTCTGTTCTGTGAACTTGTAACCGGGGTGCAGGGGTACAAGAGCCTCTGGCTCTGGGGGTCCCAAAGAGCCCAGGTTTGGCCACTTGGCTGCTGACAAAATCCAAAGGCAGAGAGATGAGTGGTGGGAAATAGGAAAGGGATTTATTGCTGGGAGGCTAACACTGGGAAGATGGCGGACTAGGGGCTCAGACTCTGTCTTCTCCAAAGTGCTGAAAATACAGCCAGGTTTATATGGGGGAAGGCGGGACAAAGGTTGGTGGGTCCCTGCAGCTGGGCAGTGAAGGTCATTGTCTTGGTGTCAGTGGCTGGAGGTGGGGGAAGAGGAAAGGAGGGGGCTTGCTGGCTTGAGGGCAGCTGTTATTGCTTGAGGGTAGTTTCAGTTCCCATCAGGATGCTTTGCCCCCTGGGTCCTTTGCCTGAGTTAAGAGCTGAGCTGGAGGGGCGCCTGGGGGCACAGTCAGTTAAGCATCTGACTCTTGATTCCAGCTCAGGTCATGATCTCACAGTTTGTGGGTTGGAGCCCTGCATTAGGCTCTACATTGTGTCAGCAGGGAGCCTGCTTGGAATTCCCTTTCCTTCTCTCTCTGCCCCTCCCCAACGCATGTGCATGCGTTCTTTTGCTCTCAAAATAAACCTAAAAAATTTTTTTTAATTAAAAAAAAAAAGCTGAGCTGGAAAGAACATATCAAGCCTGGAGATTCTACTCGTAGGTTGCCCAAGATAACTTAAAACGTGTATCTATAAAAAGACTGTACAAGAATGTTTTTGGCAGCTTTATTCATGATGGACAAAGATTTTAAACAACTCAAGCACCTACCAACAGGAAAATGGGTAAACAATTGTGGCATATGCGTATAAAAAAAGAAAAAAGAAAAGAAAAATGAATCGCTACGTGATATGGACAAGACTTATCATTATGAGGAGTCCAATAAGCCAGAAACAAAGAGGAACACAGGACATGACTGCATTTTCTGAAGTTCAAGGTCAGGCAAAAATAATGTATGATACTAGGTATCAGAACATTAGTTGCCTACAGTGGGGTGGTGGGTGGTTGGTGATGAACTGGAAGGAAGCACAAGAGAACTTTCTTGAGTGATGGAAGTGTGTGATATTTTGATTGAAATATTGGTTGGAGGTGTGTATATATTTGTGAAAGTTCATTAAATCGTATGCTTAAGATCTGTGATTTTATTATGTATAAAGTTTATCCCAAGACAGAATACACCCGCGCACATGTACGGCAGGGACTGACTTGTCCTGAGTGCTTGGTGTAGAACGCTCCCTCTCCCCCCACCCACCCCACCGACTCAGCTCTCCGAACATTGATGGCTGGGCCCTCGGCCTCCAGACTGGAGATTGGAAGAAATGTTTCCATTGAGTCAGACCATCTCAATAGGAAAGGACCAAAGATTCTGGCAGCAGAGTTAACCCAACGAGGGCCCACCAAGATCACGCGACGCTGAAGTCCTACATCAGCGGATACCATGCAAGGTCGTTAGCCAAGGATTCTTACAAATCAAAGGACAGCTCCAAATGTGGAAGAGGCAGAGATGCATACAGACGAGATAAAACAAATAGGCAATAACAACAAAAAAGCAACTAACACAAAAACCACGCAGGGAGAAGAAAAGGGTAAAAATGACTATTGTTACCCCCACAGAGAGAGGAGCAGTCGTTAGGTCCATGGAACACACACACGCATGCACACACAATTACAGAGTGCCATATAACATATGATATTATGGAAGGAAAGTAATTCTTAATGTGTAATTCCAAGAACAAAGACAGCTATTGGAAACTACGAACATGATAGCAGAAATAAAAGCCCAAGTAGAATATAGAAAAATAATATCGAAGGATCTCTGATAAAAGAGATTGAAGCTGGGGCGCCTGGGTGGCTTAGTCGGTTAAGCGTCTGACTTTCGCTTAGGTCATGATCTCGCGGTTTGTGGGTTCATGCCCCGTGTCGGGCTCTGTGCTGACTGCCAGCTCAGAGCCTGGAGCCTGTTTCAGAGTCTGTCTTTCCCTCTCTCTCTGACCCTCCCCTGCTCACGCTGTCAATCTCTCTCTCTCTCTCTCTCTCTCTCTCCTGGAAATAAAAAAAAAAGAAAACCTTAAAAAAAAAGAGATTGAAGCAAAGAAGAGAAGACAGATAAGAAAAAAGAATAGACAAAAAGAAACCCTAGATTTCCGATTCAGGAGACCTAGTGCCTGATTAACAGGAATTTCAGAAAGAAAGGAGAGAGAAAATGAGGAGCGGTAGAGCTATCAGAGAAATAATTCAAGACAAATTTCTGGATCCAGAGGACAGAAGTTGCCAGGTTGAAAGGATCCATCAAGTGCTTTCACAATGAATAAAAATAGACCAACACCGAGGCAGATTAGTGTGACATTTCAGAACACTGGAGGCAAAAATCAAATTTCATAATCTTTTGAGGAGAAAAATCAGTCAACGGTATAAAATAACCTTCAGACTTTTTGGTAGCAACACTGCTAGTGAGATCTTCAATTGCTGAAGGATGATGACCTGTGACCTAGAATTCTATACCCAGCCAAACTACCAAGATGGTATGTAAACACCAACAAGAGTCTCTCAATAAAGATATTACACATGTGCAGATGCTCTACCAAAATAAGAAAATAAAGCAAGAAGAGGAAGACAAGGATACAAGTCCTGGGGCACCTGGGCGGCTCAGTCAGTTAAGTGCCCAACTTTGGCTCAGGTCATGATCTCACGGTTCGTGAGTTCTAGCCCTGCGTCGGGCTCTGTGCTGACAGCTTGGAGCCTGGAGCTGCTTCAGATTCTGTGTCTCCCTCTCTCTGCCCCTCCCCTACTCATGCTCTGTCTCTCTCTCAAAAATAAATAAATATTTTTAGAAAAAGGATACGAGGCCCAATACAGGGTGCCCATGGGAATGGTGGAGAGAAAGGAGCCCCCCAGGAGGATGGTAAAGGAAGGATGACCAGACACACAGAAACGAGGTCCCTCTGGAGCAGCGTGACTGAAGAGACAGGTCAGATGCTGTCATTACTGTTCCCCCGTATGTTCCCATCTGCAGACGGGCCGCCCAGGTGAGCTGGCCCAAATGCTCCCGGGGGCTTGTCTCCACCACATGCTCCCCAGTCCCTGCTCCTCTGCCTGTGTCCCGGTACCTGGGACAAGAAGGTGATCCATTTTGCCCCGTGTAAGTGCGTCTCTCCACCCTGCACCGAAGGCTGTGGGCGGCTCTTGGCGGGCTTAGGCAGGGACAGTCCAGGTGGCCCGTCCTCCACTGGTCATCTGCTACCCGGTCCTCAACGGAGCCTGCAGGTGCCCCCGTTGTGGCGAACCCTGTTTTCCCTGGCTCCCTGGAGCCTCCAGATAGAGTTTTTAAAACTCACAGGGAGAGACAAGCCGCAGTAGCCAACGCCATCGCCTTCTCCATGGCGGCCAAACCACCCTTTCCCTGCGAGCTCCGACGGCACATGCTGGGGCGCTCCAGAGCCGGGCGATATCTGCCGTAGGGTTACGTACGTAGCTGGCAGGCAGAACTGTCAGGAAAAGGAAGCTGGGATGGTGGCTCTCTGGGCTGGGGGAGGGGAGGGCATGAGGGAGGCGGACGCCGAGTGGCCTCCAACGTGCTGCCCGTGTTGTGCGCCTCCACCTGGGGGCTGGGTGTACAGAGGTGCGTCCAGTCATCAGTCTTCAAGCTGTGCAAGCACATTTCCCACAGTCCCCTGAATGCATTAGAGACTTCAGGAGAAGGAGCCTCTGTTTCGCCGGAGCGAATGTGCTCAGTGCAGGGCCTGGCACACGGCAGGGTCCCTCAGCTCCTGCACTTGGCCCTCAGGGCTGGGCATTATTTGCAGCACCTGCCAGCTTGCCAGCTTCTTCCTCAGCTGACATCCCTCCGCCACGCCTAGCCCCGTCC
>NW_027551568.1:2404843-2410689 GCF_008692635.1 Crocuta crocuta
CCCCGCCCAGCCCCGTCCCACCCCGCCCCTGCGGGATGCTAGGGACACCAGCTGGGGACGAGGCCCCCCCGCCTGCCTGGAGGGCAGGTGAAGGTGTGTGTGTCCACAGAGACTAACACGGTGCCAGGGAGCCCCAGGCTGAGGGCCCTCCCCTTTCAGGAGGCTGCGCAGCTGGGCTTCCCGGTGTCGTAGGAAGAGGTTGCATCCGGGTGGAATGTATCAGCTGCTAAAGCAGGGGGAGCAGGAGGCGTGGGACGTGTCTCTGAGCAAAACAAATTGCAGGTTCAGGAGGTGCCTTGCGGAAAGGTCACTGTCAGCTGGCTCCCAGCAGGAGTGAGTGAGGTTTCTGACCCAGCAGGAGTGAGTGAGGTTTCTGAGCAAATCCCACGACCTTCACTGCTCACCACTGCCGTCTGCCACTCCAGACCCTGGGACTAATCTGGGTCTGCTCCTTCTTCCTCTGGGTGTCAAGTGCAGGTCCCCCAGGCCGGCTCTTGTCCTGGAGCTCTGGATAACCCCTTCTCTGACCCCTTGTCCCACCGCCTCCTGACCCCTCAATCCCTCCCATGGCACCCTCTCGAATGGATGACTGGTCACAAGCAACATCCCCTTTTCCCAAGCCTTTTGTCTGAACGTGCCCTTGACCTTGCTCTAACTGAAAACGGGTGCTCGCTTGGTCCTTCAAAAACGGCATTGCTCTCTCTCTCCAGCTTCTCTCTTTGTGGTCCTTGGCGAGTTCCATCCCCAGGTGGGTGACCCTTCCACAGCCCTGGCCTGCTCTCCTCTGACGATCTGGAACTCCAGCCTATGCCAGCCACCCAGCCTCATGGCCGCACACCAGGCACTGTGACCCGTGACTGAATCCTCCCTGCTCCCTAAACACACTCAGCAGTCACCACCCTGTCTCTGTCCAGTTGACTTGCTCCATGCCCAGCCTCGGCAGCCTCAGCTGCGGGGCTCGCCACACCCCAGTCTCACCAGCTGCTGACCCGTTTCGTCCGCCTTCCCCCGCCAGCTGCCGTGGTGGGCATCCCACCCTGCTGGCAACAGTGTCCAATCCCTTAGGTCTTCTGTTTCTCAGACCAGCGCCCCAAGGTTTCCCCAAGGCTGTGGACCAAGGCTGGCCACTATTTGCATCTTTGTCTTGTGCTTGTGTCTGCATCCTCTTCCTTCTAGACTATGTGTTCTCCGAGAGCAGTTGTTGTTTTCCCTGCATCTCCATCTCCTGTTGCCCAGAATTGTTGCTCAGTGAAAGTGTGTGGAAAGGATGGACGATGGATGGATGGATCCATGGGTAGATGATGGATGGATGGATGGATGGATGGATGGATGGATGGATGATGGATGGATGGATGGTGGATGGATGGATGGATCCATGGGTAGATGATGGATGGATGGATAGATGGATGGATGGATGGTGGATGGTGGATAGTTGGATGGATTAATGGATGGACGGATGCATAGATGAAGGGCTATGGATAAATAGATGGAAAGACAGAAGAGGGATGGATGGAAGGATGAAGGATACATTCCTCCCTTGTTCCCAGCTCAGTCCTAGAATATGCTGCCTTTTCTCAAAAACTAGGTGCCACATCCATGGTGACGATGGGAAAAAGGAATAGATGGTGAATATCTCATACCCACTTCAGATCCAGAGCAGGCCTACAAGAGACGTAAGTGGGATCCGCTGGGTGAGGAAGGGGGCTGGGATGAAGCTGGGAGTGAGAAGGCAGCTCTAAGCTCCTTTTCCAGCCTCCAGACAGGCCCCTGCTCCTCCTGCCCCCAGGGTTTCTGCCCGCTCAGGCACCAAGTTCCCAGGGAGGTGGGGGCTGGCCTGGAGACCCCTTCCCCAGGCGGGTAGCTGTGGAGGGGACGTGGGGACCCCTCCCCCGTCTTCCCCTGGACCCCTGCACCAGGGCCCTTTGCCCTCCCTGGAGCACCCTGTGCTGGCCGAGACGGGAAGCACCCCACCTGGGAACCCAGATGTCGCTCACTTGCTCGCCCCGCACAAGGACAATTAACTCGTCCGCTATAAACGCCCACTTGGTAATTCGACATGAAACTCCCACCAGGCTGAAACTTGGCGCAGAGCAGCAATCACTGAAAACAGGCTTTAAAGAAATTGATGTTTTTATAGGAGTTCATCTTCCTCCGCGCTCCAGCCTCCTCCGAGGAGACACCACTTAGTACTTTTGTGTGGCTCTGACTTTGTGATGTGAGGCGCAGTTGAAATGGCTCTGGGCCCAGCCGCTCGCCCCGACCCACCGCGCCTCCGGGTCTTGGGGTGAACCTGTGCTCAGTGCCCCGGCCACTGCCACGTGGGCACCAAGGGCTTTACTAAGCAGCGCAGCGCCCAAGTCTCAATGAGCTGTGGAATGTGGGGGAGGGGCCTTGTTCCATGAAGAGCGGAGGGACATGCGCAAGATCTCAGGAAGCCCACACCCCTTCCCGGGGTGAGCGGCCATTTCCTGAAGGGAGACAGGGCCGCTGGCCCCCTGCTCACGAGGGAGGCAGTGAGGACCGCCGTGGGCTGCGAGGGGTGGGTGGGTGTCTGGCACCCCACTGGGAAGCACCCCGTGGGGGCGGGACGGCACCCTCAGTGCACAGGTGAGGAAAGGAAGGTTAGAGAGGGGAGGTCGTTTGTCGGAGCTCAAACAGCTCTACAGGTGAGGATCGGAACCCGCGCGGGCTGATCGCACCCAGTGGGTGAGGGTGCGTGACGGTGCGCTTTGACCTCCTCCTGCCCCGTGGCACCCCGTTCCTCAGGCTGGCGTCTATGGCGTTTGCCGTAAACCAGAAGCTTATGTCAAGATGGAGAGGTCGGTGTGGATCCCAGACCAGGTGCTTGAAGAGCGTGCTTTGCGCGGAGACTTGAGTCTTGGTCTCTAAGTGGAGACCCCTGGTGCCGGGACTGCGCGGAGGGCCCCTTAGGGGGCCCATGAGGGGTGCAGGTGGAAGCGTGATTAGCAGTGATCATGAACCGCATCGGGACCCCGGCCTGGTTAAGAAAGCTACAGAACACTGCTGGCCCCCCGGGCCCCTCCCCCCCCCAAAGCCCTGCCTTCCCCTCGGGCGGTAACCAGTAGAGGCTATTCTACCTTTTATTGCCTCCTTTGTACTCTCACAGCACCAGCTGCACCCCAAACAGTGCCGACCGGCCTGCACTTTATGGAAATGGAATCGTGCTGTGTGTGTTCTCTGTGCGTTTTTTCCTCCTCCTCGAAGTCCCCACGGTGAGACTCATCCACCGCCCGAGGGGCGCTGTTTCCTGCCTTCTCATGGCCCTGGTGCATCGCTGGGTCTCCAGGACACACAGCCCTCCCTTCACCCCGTCCGCTGGCCACCTGGCTTGTTCCTGGCCTCGCAACTGTCAACATGCTGCTAAGAACAGGCATGTGGAAGCTCGCGCTTCGTCGGAGTATTGACGCAGGAGTAGACTTGCTGGGTCGTACGGCTTGCATTTCCTCAGCGGCAGCAGGTGAGTCAACAGTGTTTCCCGAGGGGGTCGAAGGACTGGGGACCCACGTGGCTGCCAGCCCTTGAGTCCTCAGGCTGTCCCCGCCCAGCGGCTCTGCGGCCGCCTCTCACTGCGGGCTCCACTGACGTTTCCGGTCACCACACAGATGCGAGCTGTTCCTCCGGGTCAGCCATTTGGATTTCCTCTTTGGGAAGTTCCCGCCCAAGGTCTCTCTATTTTTCTCCTGGTGCTTTTGCCTTTTCTCATTGATTTATCCAAGCTCTTTATATATCGTAGACCCTAGTGCTTCATCAGCTCTGTGCGTTGAAAGGTCTTCTACCCAATGGCTCAGTAATACTCCTTCAGTAGTGCATCTTGATACACAGTCTAATATACTTGAAATTATCAGTAGTTTCCTTTAATTGTCTGTGTTTTGTATCTTAAGAAATCCTTTCCTGCTTCAAGATCATGAATACATTCTCATATGTCATCTTCTGAACGCTTTGCCTTTTGTGGCTCAGTCTTTAATCCGGCTGGAATTGATTTTTGAGGATGGATTTAGGTGGGAGCGCAATTTCTCATCCCCCATCACATCACACAAGTAGCGATGTTTCTGGAGACCTCCTCTCTTTCCCCACCATGGGGCCGTGTGACCGCGGTCTTAAATCAGGGGTCCACGCAGACAAGGGTGTGTTTCTGGGACCTTCACTGTGCTCCCCGCGGCGACCCCACACTGTCCCTACTAGGAGGGTTCCTGCCGTACTCTGGTACCCGCAAGAGCACATGGTCTCCCACCGTCCCTGGCTTTGTGTTCGAGCTGTTCTCCTGTCTTGGAAATGTCACCTTCAGCGAGGCCTCCCCTCAGCCATCTGCTCATTCAGCAAACGCCCACCCCCCCCAGCAGCCCACCTGCCCCTCACTCTGCCCCACTATTCATTTTCCACAAAGTCTTCGCTGCTGTGTGCCCGTGCTGGGCGAGCCGCTTCTGGGTCAGTGCTTTGTGTGCCTCGATGCTAGAGGGAAACCTGCGCAGTCAGGGTCTTTGATCACTTTATTCTCTGATGTATTCCGAGTCCCGGGAGCTGGAAATGTTTGCTGACTCGAATTTGTGTTTCTATGTAGACCTTAGAATCAGGAATGTTTATTTATTTTTGAAAGAGAGAGGATGAGAGAGGGAGAGAGAGGGAGAGAGAGAGACAGAGAGAGAGAGAGATCAAGCAGGGGCGGGGGAGAGAGAGAGGGAGACACAGAATCTGAAGCAGCTCCAGTCTCCGAGCTGTCAGCACAGAGCCCGACACGGGTCTCGAACCCACAAACCGTGAGGTCATGACCTGAGCCTAAATCGGATGTTTAATCGACTGAGCCACAGGCGCTTCAAAATTTCTTTGGTGCAGGGGCACCTGGGTGGCTCAGTCGGTTAAGCGTCCGACTTTCGCTCAGGTCATGATCTCGTGGTTCGTGGGTTCGAGCCCCGCGTCGGGCTCTGTGCTGACTGCCAGCTCAGAGCCTGGAGCCTGCTTCAGTCTGTGACTCTGTCTCTCTCTGACCCTCCCCTGCTCACGCTGTCTCTCTCTCTCTCTCTCCTAGAAAGAAATAAAAATTTAAAAAAAAAACAAAAAAAAAACCCCAAAATTTCTTTGGTGCAAATGAATGAATTTGGGGAGAATCTGCATCGAGTCTTCTATTCCACAAACATGGCATCTCCATTTATTTAGGTCTCCTTTAATGTCTCTGGTAATGTTCTATAATTTTCCTGGCAGTGATCTTGTGCCTTAGTTCTAGATTTTAGATATTTTCGATGTTGTGATGACATCTGTTTATGAAACGTTATGTCCCCGACGCTGTTGCTACCGTATAGAACCAGAGTTGGGTCCTGCACACAGGTTTTGCGTACAGCAACTTTGCTGAACCCACTATGAATTACCGTCGTCTCGCTAGACGTGTTAGAGCCTCTTGCACCCACAGTCCTGTCCTCTGAGAACAAAGGCGGTTTTGTCGCGCCGCGCGAGCCGGCTGCGCACCCCGGCTGATGCTGAACACCAAGCCGTGCTGACGACAGCCGTGTCCCCTTGCCGGTCCGAGAGGGAAAGCTTTCAACATCTCCCCATTAGCTTGGATCGGCGCTCGGGGGGTTGGTAGATGCCGGTATCAGGTCAGCCGCGGCCCCCTCTCTGGCTGAGCCGCTCACACAGAAATCGCGTTTTCCTGAACGCTTCCTCTGTGTCTGTGGAGACGCCAGCATGTGAATGTGCGAAGCTTCCTTGGTGCCCGAGAGTCCTTGTGGCCTGGGAAGGGGAGCACAGCTCCTCCGGGGAAGGGAGGAGGGGGAGGAGGGAGGACCCCAAGCGCCCCTCCCCCACCAGGCCCCCTGCAGCCCCTCCGGGTGTTT
>NW_027551568.1:2411518-2427733 GCF_008692635.1 Crocuta crocuta
CCGTCCCGCGCCGCCGCCTTGTCCAGGACGCACACACGCCGGGCGGACCTGTCCCGCATCAGCGTGACCCTGGGGCCCAGTACCGGCAACTGGAGACGCCCAGGCCCAGAGCTGCTGGAAGGACTTACCTGGCCGGGTCCCCCGTCCTGGCTCCCCTTCCCCGCGAAGCCCTTGCTCCGAGCCTGGGCCCCCCTGCGGCCCTCGGGAGTGCGAGCCTCTCTTGTCTGGGGAGCCGTGACACGGACCTTATCTTTCGGTGGTATCGGCCTCCGTCACCACGTGGTCACCTGTGCGGCACAGGACACCCCTCCAGCATCATGACCGGGAGGTGCGGGGCAAGGCGGAGATGGGGGGGTGGGGGCGCCCATCCGTGTGCCCCCCGCTGCGCGGACGCAGGTGCTGGAGGGGCCCAGGGAAGAAACATGCAGAGCGGAGCCCGCCTGGGCGCTGTTCACGTGGCCCTGGATGCGTGGGTTCACGCGGCCCCGGGATGTGTGCAGGTGTGTGTGTTCACACCCTGGGGTGGGCACAGCTGTGAGCAGGGGACTCAGCGCGCACGCACACCCGGGCAGAACGGAAGAGCTGCGGAGAATGCACGAACACACATCCACGTGTGCACCACGCACCACTCCTTTCTGTAAAGGTGGGCCTGACCTGTGGAGGGACCGAGCCAGGGGGCCGGCAGGGCTGGAGAAACACAAGCACGTTCCTGTTTCTATTCCTTCCGTGGAGCCGGACGTAAAGCCGTCGCACGCTGAGGTGACTGAGAACACGGGGCCCAGAAATGCAGGAAAAGGAGCCACGGAGAGGGGCCAGGCGGCGAGCTACTGAGACTGTCTCCCCCCACAGGGTGTGTGTTTGTGACACTCGCCAGGTTTTCGAAACTTGGAAGCGTGCCGTAGTTTTTTCTTCTCTGAATCAATGTCCACTTTGATGCCTGGCTTTGCTTCTGTCGGTTTGTCTTCTCTTAAGCGGGAGCCGTGGTGCCCGGACGTCAGCCCCAGGAGCCCCGCACCGGCCTGGCCTCCTGTGCCTGCAGCTGCCGGCGGGGCCACGTGGGGAATGGCAGTCCTGGGATCCTGCCTGGAGGTGGCCACCTTCCCTCCACCCCCCCCTCCCTGAGCGGAGGGTCAGCCCCAGGCTGGAGCTGGATTCAGATGCGGTGGAAGGGACAGTCGGGGTCCCCACCATTGCTTCTCAGCTGGGGGCAGTTTTGCCCCAGGGGACACTTGTCAACACCGGGAGATGAGTCGGTCACCACATTTGGGCCGGGGCCGTGCTACTGACCTCTGGGGTAGAGCAAGGGACACCGCCGAGCGTCGGCCGTGGCTGTGGCTGGGGAGCCCCGTGCAGAGCGGAGGCGCCGTGGCCCCGGGGCTGTGGAGGCCTGGAGGCCCCCAGGCCATGTGCCCCCGGTCTGCTGACCCCAGAAACAGTCTGACCCCCCTGGGGGACAGCGTGGGGTGGGACAAGGTCCTTGTTCCCATTTCAAGGGGGGGCAAGTCTAGGCAGTGGGGGGGGGAAAGCAGCCCCCAGCCTGGTGGAGGTCCCAGAGCAACACCAGGACCCCTCCCCGGGTGGGCGGGGACCTGCCTACCCCTGGCTGTGCCCTTCCAGTGACCTGTGAGTCAGAACCGGCCCTGGAGGGAAGGTCAGAGGGGCTGGAGGGAGGGGGCAGGCAGGTTGGGGCTGCCCGCGCTGGGGGACCTTGGGCTCCAGCGCTCGCTGCCTGAGTTCTGTTCCCCGGCCCCCGGGGAAGCCAGCCTCCGCCCCCCACCGCCTCCCTTGCGGCGGCCAGGCGGTGGCTGCTCCTGGGAGCCAGGGAGGGTGGGCACATGGGGGCATAGGAACCAGTGACACACACGTGTCTGTCGAGGTGATTTTATTCCTTCCAACCTTTTACTGTGAAAGGTTTCAAACAGGCTCAAAGCTGATGGCGCGGGCCCGCTGCTGGCTGGAGACGGGCCTTGGCGGGGTCCACACCATGCCAGGTGCTGACCACCAGTCGGGCCTTTCCCCACCGGAGCTGAGTCCTGGGAGCCGCCCCGGGCCCCGCCAATCGGCCCAGGTGAGGACTCGGCCCTGCAGGGCCGCCTCTGGGCTCCGCCTGGTCACCCTCTGTCCCCAGATGGAAAAAAGCCCAGCCCAGGCCAACCGGCCAAGGACATCTGTGCGCGTCTCCGGTCAGACCTTGCTCCACGGCCCCTTGCACCCCCTCTCCCAGCCGCCTGGACACGAGCCCTGTGGCCGAGCGTCCCCAGGGTGGCGGCCAGCCTGGGGGCCACTGCCGTCCCCGGGGGGCGCCTCGTCCTCACTCCTGGCAAGGGCGTGGCCCCTGCGTGCTGTGAGCCGTGCGGCCCCACCGCGGCCTCAGGGCCTGCGACCCACCACTGCCGGGTGAGCCCCCAGGGACCTTCCCTGTCCCTGCTCACGGGAAGCAGCAGCTACACGGGGTTCTCAAGCCCTCGTGTGAGGAAGCCCGTCTGCGCCCACGATGACGGGGCTTGGGGCGCGGCCTGAGCCCGTGGGGAGCGGCCGTCCAGTCCTGCTCTGCCGCTTGGTGGTGGTGGTCGTCCTTGGGAGGGGCCTCCCGCTCACCCCCTGTGCCTGGGGGATTGTCTGGGTGGGGNAACATTTATTTATTTTTGAGAGAGACAGAGTGTGAGCAGGGGAGGGTCAGAGAGAGACACAGAATCTGAAGCAGCTCCAGGTTCTGAGCTGTCAGCACAGAGCCGGACGCGGGGCTTGAACCCTCGAACCATGAGATCACGACCTGAGCTGAAGTCAGACGCCCAACTGACTGAGCCCCCCAGGCGCCCCCGTGCAATTTCTATTATGCTGCTCTCATGCCCACGTGGGTAATTTCTTAACCGTCTTCAGTGACTCGCACTCAATGCTGTCTGCCTGTCCTTGGCCAGACTTGGGTCTGCGGTACCTTGGAGGCGAGAGCTCACTCTCAGGGGCCGCTCCGGGAGCGCCCGCCCGCCCCTGCCTCCTGAACGCTGGCGAGCCCAGACCTGTGGGCTCTGCTCCGGAAGCCGGGAAGGCCCTGGCTCACACTTTCTTCCCCCGAGGACCACGCTGGGTCCTGAGGCTGCCCTGACCCTACAAACTGGGATTCAAACCAGAGTCTGTTCTCCCGGAGGGGAGGCCACATACCTGAAATCCAGGTGTCAGCAGGGTGGAGGCATCACCAGGACGGGCGCGCCCCGGAGGCTCTGGGGCAGGGTGTGGCTTTCTCCTGGCTTCTGTGCTGCAGGCCACCCTTGGCATTTCTTGGCTTGGGGTCACAGCACCCCATCTCTGCTTTCTGCTGGGTCCCTGTCTTTCTTTTCTCCTAGGGAGAGCTAATCGCGTTGGATCAGGGCCCATCCTGATCAGGCACGACCGCGTTTTAACATCATTGTATCTGCAAAGGCCCTGTTTCTGGATAATGTCCTGTTGTTCACGGGTCCCGAGGGCTGGGACTGCAGCGGGTATTTGGGGGGATACGATTCAACCCACAGGTGCCTTGGAGGAATTGCTCTGTCTCCTTCTGTCTCCTTCTCCTCCTTGCTGTTACTGTTGAAAGTCTAGTTTCAACTTGGTTTTCCTTCCTTTATAAGGTACTTGGCCTTTTTGGGGCGCCTGGGTGGCTTAGTCGGTTAAGCGTCTGACTTTCGCTTAGGTCATGATCTCGCGTTTCGTGGGTTCGGGCCCCGCGTCGGGCTCTGTGCTGACTGCCAGCTCAGAGCCTGGAGCCTGTTTCAGAGTCTGTGACTCCCTCTCTCTCTGACCCTCCCCTGCTCACGCTGTCTCTCTCTCTCTCTCCTAGAAATAAATAAAAATATTAAAAAAAAAAGGTACTTGGCCTTTTTGTCTGGCTGCCCAGGGGATTAGTTATTTATTTTTAAAATTTGTTTTGTTGGGGGGGGGAGAGAAGAAGAGGAGACAGAATTCAAAGCAGGCTCTGCTGGTAACAACGTGGGGATGAGGGGCTCCATCCCGCGAACCGTGAGATCATGACCTGAGCCGAAATCAAGTCGGACGCTGAACTGACAGAGCCCCCCAGGCGCCCCCAGAGGGTCATGTCTCCACCTCAGGAGTCAGTAATTTTGTCAGCGAGCCCTCTTGCCCAACCATACACCCCAGCGGTTATTTCTTATCTCTTATCGTGCTCTCTTGAGGCCTTCACAACGACTGGAACATTCCAACCCCCGGCCCGGAACAGCCCCGACGGAGACAAGATGCTAGAACACCACACCTTTCCTGCCCACGGTCACGGGCTGAACGCCTCCGGCCCCTTCCTGCTCCCCTGGGCCTGGCCCTGAACGCCTCCCTGGGAAACCCTAGCGTCCGTCCTGCGGGCGGAGAGGGTGGGTGTTAGGGCCCGAGCCCCGCACCCCCACGGCTGCCGGGCCCGACACACCTTTCTCCCCTTGTCTTGTCCAAGCCCCCGTGTCTCCACTCGCTGGCTTCTCTTACGATGAGCGTGTCTGAGTGTGCTCCGCCACGGCGTGCGCAGGCCCGGCCTGGAGCTGCGCTCTGCGCCGGCCCGGCCCCCTCACGCTGGGGCAGCGCCAGGGCTCGCGGCTCATCCCTGACGGTGTCCCCGGGCTCTGTCCTGCTGCCGCCCAAGAGCGGGGCCAGCTCATCTTCCTTTATTTCAAGAAGGCTTTCTCGAGTCGTAGTTTGAATATGTGCTCTGATTGGTCATACTTTGGGGGACCACGGAGGCTTGGTGTTCCAGCACCCCTTCCTGTTCACATATGAGCAGCAGGGGCGCCTGGGCGGCTGAGTCGGTTAAGTGTCCGACTTCAGCTCAGGTCACGAGCTCATGGCTTGTGAGTTCGAGCCCCGCGTCGGGCTCTGTGCTGACAGCTGGGAGCCTGGAGCTGTTTCGGAGTCTGTCTCCCCCTCTCTCTGCCCCTCCCCCACTCGCACTCTGTCTCTCTCTCTCTCAAAAATAAATAAACATTAAAAAAAAAAACCACAACGAAATGTGAATAACAAAAATGAGCACGCCCTCCACTTTTCCAAGGAGTGCTGTCTTCAGCAAGATGCAGAAAGTTTACCAGCAAGTGTTGCCATGAACTGATGAAACTTGACATGGAATGTTCCAGTATGCCTTTGGGCTCCGAAGGGTGACCCCAGCAGAGCTCCGTGGTAAAGTGGCGGGCACGCTCATTTCTGTGGCTCACGGCAGCGGGATCCGCAAGGAGGGCCCGAAGGAGGTGGCTGGGGTGATGGTCGTATTTTGTATCTTCATGGGATTTGCATTTGTTACAACTCTTAGCGATGCACTCTGACATTCGTACCTGTCCTGTTGCGGGTTGAGTTCTGTGTCCCCAAATTCGTATGTTGAAGTGCTAGCCCCTAGCACCTCAGAATATGACATTATTTGGAAATAGGGCTTTGCACGTGTAATTAGCTCGGATGAGGTCTTACCGGTGCAGGGTGGGCCCTAGTCCAGTATAGATGGTGTCCTTATAAACAGGGGACATTTGCACACAGACACACAGAGAAAGAACGCTGCGTGAGGACGAAGGCGTAGGTTCAAAGTGATGCGTCTACAAGCCAGGAGCGCCCAGGATGCCAGCAGCCCTCCCCCCCCACAACGGCAGCCTCAGCAGGAATCAGCCCCGCGACATCTTGACCTTGGACTCCTGCCAGATTGCTGTTTAAGCCCTTTGTGCTTCGGAACCGTGGCCCCGGGAAACTGGCGTGCTTGTAAGACTCTACTAAACACTGAACTCGCGTGCCAAACACACTACTGACATTACAACCTAGGTGGGTGTGTGGCCGGAAATAAGGTGGGTTGATGGGTAGAGAGATGCACAAAGGGGCAGAGACGGGATACCGCAAGTTCAAGAAGGGGTGACGGCTTGGGTGGCGGGCATGGGGGTGTCACCGAGTGATTCTTCTCTTCTGCATGCTGGGAAATGTTCAAGATAAAATGCTGAGAAAAGGAGGTGTTTAACGAGATGTTTTAGGTGTCTTTGAATAGCCAAGTAAAATGACAACTCTGAGACGAGGGACTCTTTTCTCAGTCAGTGCTGCCCGTGGGACACACTCAGGCACTAGCGTGAGCCTGACGTGGTCCTGGGGACAGAACCGGCAGAAGGCATGCTTTTCTGTCCTGTGCTTCTCCACATGCCGTCCGCCCATCCCACAGCCTAAATGGCTGGAGCCCCAGCAGCCATATTGCATCATGAGGTGGCTTTGGGGATAGCTGTCGTGCCCTGAGGATGGGGAGGACCAGATGGCAGGCGTCTGGGTCCCTGAGGCCATTGAGGAGCTCCACGCCACCCTGAGTCAGTCACCTTCAGACTTTCTTACTTAGGAGAGAAATGAGTTTTTATCCAGTTTGTGTCTCTTTTGTTGTGATGGGTCCATTAGGAGCAGCCAAACCAAACTGTAATGGGTATGTTTTTGCTGACAGCCACCATAATCGTGGCCACTTTTCTCTTGGAGGGCAAACTGAGGCTCGGAAAGCACTCGCTCAAGGTCACACAGCTGGAAGTGGCGGGTAAGCCGGGGTCTCCGTGACTCAGAGTCTCTGCCTGGCATTCCGGGAGCCTCAGGCCTGGGGGCCACGTGAGGGGCCACGCGATGGGCCTTTCTGAGTCACACGATGGCCAGTGTGTCTGACAAACCACCCCACACTACTGAAGTCTGGCAGGAGGGGCCCCATGGTCCGGGGACAGAGACCTGCTCAGGGTCAGGCTCTTCTCCCCACCGGCTGTTGTTGGGATTTTATCAGAATTACTTCCTGCTCCTCCTTGTGTGTGGACGGATTGAGAACTAAGACACAGGAGACCATGGAGGACAGGGTAGCTTTATTACGGATGGGGGTGGGGTGGCTCGGGATGGGACCACACCCCTGCCCCCACGGGCTTAGTGATAACAAGAGCCTTCTTACCTGCCCTTTACCTGGGCGACCTTAGGCTTACCTGCGGCACAGGCGGGGGTGTGGGGGGAGGGAAGCAGCCTGGGGCAGGCGGTGTGCCGGGCGGCCTGGGGACAGAGCCAGGGCCAAGGTCAGTCCTCCTTCCTGGGGCAGCAAGGAGCCCACGAGCCACCTCCCGGTGCTTCAGGAAGGGTGGAGCGCCCGCTGTGCGGGCCCAGGTGGGGACGCCGGGAGGCAGCGCCAGCCATTCCCCTATGGCAGCAACAGCAGCCTGGTCCCCGAGTCCCTGAGCCTCAGTCCCCATCAGCAAAGAGAGAAGGGGGCTCTGCCTTTTCCGGAGCCCAGAGCTGCTGCCGACAGGGCGTGCCCGTAGGCCACTGTCATGGAAGGCAGGTGGGCACCGATGGAGGTGTGCCACTCCGTCTCGCCGGCATCCCGCAGCTTCCGCGTGACTCGGCGTCCCTGGCGGCAGCTGGGTGGCGCGTGGGAGCAGAGGACCCCCCGGTGGGTCCCTGTAGCTCAGGAGGACTGCTTTGCTATTTTCGAATCCTGCAGGGGATGGGTGGGGCGGGGCTGTTGGAGACAAGGGGCTGTTCCTTGTGGCAAAATAACTGCTGTGTCACTTTCTAGGTTCAATAGGTGACAGAGGACGTGCACATTTAGTGGCACCCGCTCTCTGCCCATTACTCTGTTTCCACTGCCCGTGCTTCTGCGTGCACGTGGGCGCAGCGGCACGTGTGGCCTCTGAGGGCTCCCCTGGGGAGCCCCCTTCTCTGCCTGGACCTTCGGAGCCAGGGCGGTGCACCAGGGGCATTTGCGTCCCGGTGTAAAGCGTCCAGCTTTCTGGGGCAGGTCACTCACTCCTGTGCAAGAGCTTGCTTCACGCCAGGCCCGAGCTGGGCTCTGAGGAGGAGGCTGGGGCCCCAAGCAGAGTGACGGCCATGGGGGACACGTGGGAAGAGCTGAGAGCACATGGAGAAGAGCCCTCTATGGGGGAGGTGGGTCACAGACCCCGTCCAGCTCCCCAGGAACACAGCGGAAACGAGCACAGTCGGCGCTGTAAATGGCCACACTGGGGTGTGGCGCTGGGTCTCTGTCAGCCCTGGATTTCTGCTTCTGGTGGGAAATGAGAGCAAACAGGAGGGAGAGCCCTGTGAGCACCGCCCAGGAAGAGCCTGGGGCGGCCCACGGACTGGTCCCAGGGGTTCACCTGGGGTCACCTCAGGCCCTCAGATTGACGCCTGGGTTGGTTTCCCATCACCACTCAGTAAACTCCCACTGTGCCCTCCCCAGGGCTGAGATACAGGACTGACAGTGGTGGCTTAGGTGCCGGTGCCTTTCCCCTCCGATCCATCCCTCCACTTACCTACCCATCCATCCACCCATCCCTCCATCCACTACCCATCCATCCACCCATCTGCCATCTACCTATCTATCCATCCATCCATCCATCCATCCACTTATCTACCCATCCACTCACCCAACGATCCGTTCACCCATCCCTCCATCCACCCATCCCTCCATCCACCCTTCCATCCATCCACTACCCATCCATCCATCCATCCATCCATCCATCCATCCATCCATCCACCCATCTGCCATCTACCTATCCACCATCCATCCATCTATCCACCCACTTACCTACCCATCCACTCTCCCAACCGTCCATTCACCCATCTCTCCATCTACCCACCCATCATCCATCTATCCATCCATCCATCTATCCACTTATCCACCATCCATCCATCCACCCACTTACCTACTCATCCACTCACCCAACGATCCTTTCACACATGCAACCATCCATTCATCATCCAGCCACCCACCATCCATCCATCCATCCATCCACTTACCTACTCATCCATCTATCCATCCATTATCCATCCACTCACCATCTACCATTCACCCATCCATCTGCCATCTACCTATCCACCATCCATCCATCCATCCATCCATCCAGCCAGCCATCCATCCATCACGTACCCATCCACTCTCCCAACCATCCATTCACCCATCCCTCCATCTACCCACCCATTTATCCATCCATCTATCCACTTATCCAACCACCCACCCACCCATCCATCCATCCACTTATCTAAGTCATATCTTTAAAATATTCAGGCTCTTTGGTGACTCCCTTTCCAGTGCTCCCTGCAGACCCCCATATCCCCTTCACAAATCCTGCAAGCCTTCCACCAGCTGCCCTGCACCTGGGGCTCCCCCAGGGCTCTTCTCCCAGCCAGTGGAGCTGCTCCAGCTGGGGGTCAATGTCCCCGGGGTCACCCCTGACCAATGGCTGGCTGGGGTGAGGGTGGCACCCTCATCTGGAGGCAGGACCAAGTCGGAGGTGGACTTTACACTGGAACCACTGTGGGCTCCCCCTCCCTTACAGGGTCCCCTGAGCAGATGCATAACCGCTCCCTGCAGAATCTGCTGCTGGGAGTGGGGGGGTGTCTGGGGGTGTCTGCTTATCACCAACTCCTTGCAAACTTCAGCTGGATCCTGGATGTGCTGGATCTAGGCTTCTCAGCTTCTCGTACTTTCTCTCTCGTTGCCTCTCTGTGCTGCATTCTGGGAAATTTCCTCAGCCGTATGTAGGTGTCTATCATCACCGTCATCTGTCATCTATCTACAGAAGGGGGGGCGAGGTTTGCAGACAGAGGGAGGACAGCCAGATGCAGGGTCTGTGGTTAACATCACGGGGCGATGAGAATTCTGTGGCTGACTTGTTAATACTGTTTTGACTTTTGAACCATGTGTACATTTTGCATGTTCAGAAAATAATACTAAATCGACAAGGATAAAAAACTCTAAAGTCGAATGCAAACGGGAGCCGATGGACCTGAATAAGCTGATGACACACCTGGACAGAAGGCCGCGCCGGTGGCTTTCCTGGGGCTGCTTCTCCATGTGCGCAGCGCCCTCCGGCTGCCCTTTCCGGGCTGGGCGCGCTGGCGGCCGTGGGGCTGGTGCGACGCGTGTGACAGCGCTGCGTGTATTCGGGGCAGATGGCACGAGAAAGGGGAGCTTGTCCGTGGGGACCAGGGCCCTCGCGTGGGCCCAGAGCCGGGGACAGAGAAGAACCTGGGGGCTTGTGTTGGAGCTGGAGACTGCGGAAGGCGCCTCATCACGAGGAAGGGATCGTTCCGTGGCCCTGAGCCTGTGGGAGCCACGCCGCGAGCCCGGGTGGAGCAGCCGCCTGGTCTGAAGCCCTCCAAGCAAGGCCAGGGCACCCGGGGGGGCGGTCGTGCCAGGCCTGGGCCAGGGTGAGCCCCATGCGGCTCATGCCCTGGGACATACAGAGGCTCAGAGACTGATGGGGACGTGTCCCGGACACAAGGGCCAGGTTGTGGGGCTCCTGGTGGCCAGATTTGGGGAATATTATGACGGACACAGGACGCAGGGACCCACGGAGGCTCTGCCAGGAAGGACTCTGTCACAGGGCAGCTGTGGGAGCTGATGATGCTGCCTCCGTCCCTCCGCCCGCCGCGCCCGCGGCCACTGCTCCCTCCACCTGCCACCCGGTGCGCCGTGGCCACTGCTCCCTCTGCCCACCACGCCCGCGGCCACCGCTCCCTCTGCCTGCCACGCCCACGGCCACTGCTCGCCTCGGCCTGATGCAGGGACGTGAAAAGTCCCCATACCCTCTGTCTTCTGGGTGACAAGGCAGGTGACCAGCGCCCGTGTGTGTATCGTTAGGACGGGGGATTCCTGATCCCCAGGGCACGTGACCCACTGAACCTATGGCATTGATGAAGGAGGTCGCCCAGCGCTGGGCCTGGACGGGGGAGCGGAGCAGCATCCACACATTCCAGAAACAGAGACCCCGAGCTTAAACCCACGTGAAACCCGTCAAAACCAGCAGCTTCAACCACCATCTGTCTTACCCGGCGTGGAGTCTGGACTGCGAGAGCAGCTCCTCTGGCCAGAGGTGGCTTGGTGGCCTCTGCAGTGGGCTGCTGGCCCGGCTGGAGTGGCTGGCTCCCCTCCCACGTCTGTGCTGGGTGGCCAGCCAGCGGGGGTGGCAGGGGACGGCTTGGCCAGTGGCCCCCACGTGGAGGTGTCCCCGACGTCAGGCACTGTGAGCCCTGGGCCTTTAGGAGCCTCCCACGTGCTGGTGCCCCATGCAGCAGGCTCCGTGCAGGGGTGAAGGGAGAAACTGCTTCCTGATGGAGGAGCAAGGGGCTGCTGCAGAATGGAGGGCTCCATGCACACGTCCGTTAAGCGTCTGCGTGTCCCCAGCTCAGGGCTCGGGCCGCAGCTTGGGCACCTGCACTCGGTGTGGCTCATTTAGTGGGGAGACAATCAGTATCCATAAGGCAGAGGGGGTGCACCGGCTCTGCACAAGCTCGGGGGGTCTGGGTGCAATCCGGTCCCAGGTCTGGCTGCAATCCAACACGTTCGTGCTGACGCCGTGGCAGGGACGCTGAGGCAGGCCCGGCGCCGCAGAGCCCCTCTCACGGCGAGCTTGGACTTCGACCCCCAACAGCCTCCTGGGCCGTCCTGGACCCCACAGGGCCTGGGATGCTTCCTGCCGACCCCAGCCTTGGGGTGCGGCCACACCTGTGTCCCTGGGGACCCCCCCGGCATCTCTCAGGGGTGTTTCCTTCAATGAGTCTGTGCACTTGGCCTCCTGACGTGGTGTCTGCTTCTCACAGACTCTGGAACACAGCCGACCTGAGAGAGCGCAGGGGAGGAGGGGACGGGGCGGCGCCCACCACTCGGCCCCCTGCTGCCCCTCCCTGCCTGGCACTTAGCGCCCAGCACCCGAGAGCCCAGCACACCTTCATGTGTTTCATTCCCACACAGCGAGGGTGGAAATGCTGGTGCCTGAAGGGTGCTGGCACGGAAGCTTCTGGTCTCCAGGCCCCTGCGGTTTCACTCAGGCCAGGAGCAGGACACCAGGCGCCTCCAGCTGAGACAGATCTCATGCAGGGAGGGGGCTGTTTGCACACTCGGAAGAGGGGGTGCACCGGCTCTGCAGACCCCCGGGGGTGCAGCCGGCCGGCCTGCCCCAGCCGCCAGCCCCCGTCACGCCTGCGTGGCTGCCACCAGCCCTGGGGCCTTCCATGCACATGTGACCGCATCTCCAGTCTTATGAAAATCGTCGGCACGAGGGCAGTGCCGGCTGGGCATCCACATCCCCGGCCGTGTGAGCAGCACGTGCGCTCCACTCACGGGGACCCCGACCCGGTGACGAGGGGCCTCGCCTCGCAGGTGACGGCACCCTGAGGCTTACAAAGCCCAGCCCCAGCCGTGGCCTGGCCGACCGGCCCAACGCTCCCCAGAAGAAGAGAGGCTGGCGTCCATTTCAGGGGAGGGGCCGGTGGCTCCGAGAGGGACAGTGGCGTCCCCACGGTGGCTGGGCTGGGCTCGTGCTCCTGAGTCCAGATGTAGCAGAGGCCTGCGGCGCTGCCCGTGGCCTCTCCCCCAGAAGCCCGCATGTGGCTGGCTGCCCTCTGGGGACAGAGGTGGTCTTCCCACTCACACGCTGCCCCCCGAGTCCCCGGTGCCCAGCTCGCCCACGGGGGACAGTGTGGCCACAGGGGACAGCGAGGACGAGGGGTGCTGGGCCATCCCCAGGGACCCCTGGCCCCACCCCCCTGACCCAGCAGATGCCCTCCTCACAGCCTGGCCGTGTGCTGGGCTTGTGAAGTACCTGCCCTTGGGGACCCTTCTCTTTGGGGACAGAGTCAAGCCCTGCCGTGTCCAGGGCAGTGGCCGTTGTCCTGCAGCCAAAGAGGGATGAGTGGGACCGCGGCAGGGACTGGCCACGCCCTGGTGGTTGGGGGGGGCAGAGCCAGAGGAAGAGGAGGCGAAGAAGGGGGTGGAGGGAGGGGAGAGAAGAAGGCAGGAGGGGGAGAGGAACGGGGAGGGGCAGAAAGGGGGCGGGGAGGGCAGAGCTGGGGGGCAACGTACAGAGCTTGCTGTCCCCTGGACTCTGCAACCTGCCTGCTGGGTGGTCAACTGGCTTTACCTTGTACACTTTCGCTGACGGGGAGCTCACCACCTCACGAGGCAGAGGTTTCCAATGGCCAACTGCTCTGTCACGCATGTTTTCCTACATCCCCCCAGAGGCCCCCACTGTGCTCACTGGTCCCACAGAACAGTCTGCCCTCTCGCCTGATTATTATCACAATCCGTCTCCCTTTTGTGTCCCCTGGGTCCCCAGCTCCCCTGAGACAGGAGGCTGTGCAGTCCAGACTGCCTCAAGGGGCCCACGTCAGTCTATTTGTGGCAGGAAAGGTTAGTCGGCTCTTGGGAAATGTCAGGGAATAAGTCAGAGCTGGCCGGCGGCGAGACCCAGTGACGCTCTGTCACTTTATGAGTCTCTCCCTTAATCAGCGGAGGAGAAAAACAAGGCGCGAAGGCTTTCCACGGCGAGCACCAGCAGAGCAGGGCGTGCTCTCCGCGTCTCAGCTTGTCCCCCGCAACGAGTCTGGCAGACGCTGGTGACCGTGGCCCCGCACGGCCAGGGCTGTGTCCTGGGGCGCCTCCCAGGCACCCGGCGTGGGCTGGAGGACTGGGGCGGGTGGTCCCTCGCCGCCAGGACACCACGGAGCAGACTGGGAAGCAGCTCTCGGAGGGGCAGGTGCTCACGCCAATCAGAAAGCAGGTGTGGGGGGAGCGAGGCCTGCGACCCAGGACCTCTGAGCGCATCCTCGGGGGGACGCGAGTCTGCTAGGCTAGAAACTTATCTATTCATGACTTCACCATCCACTTACCTAGCCACCCACCCATCCGTTTACTCACCCTTCCATTTATCCATCTGTTCATCCATCTGTCTATCCATCCGTTCACCTACCCGTCCACCCACCCGTTCATCCATCCGTTTATCTACCCACCCACTCACCCATCTATTTACTCACCCACCCATCTATCCAGCCATTCATCCATCCATCCATCCATCCATCCGTCCATTTATCCATCCACCCGCCTGCCCATCCAACTATTCGCCCATCCATGCATCCATCATTCCCAGGGGAGGGGGGAGGTAGGGAGGAGGGGGGGAGAAGAGAGGAGGGGCAGGAGAGGAGGGAGGCAGGAAGGGGAGGAGGAGGGAAGTGAGGTGCATTCTAGACACACGAGATTGAGGCCCCAAACGCCAGCAACGGCACCGCCAGCCCGGGCAGTTCCCTAGAAGGCTGCCCCGCCCCCAACTTTGGAACCAGGAGCCTAACTTTTGTGATCATCATTTCCTGGCCTCTAGCGTGCAGCCCCAAACAGGGGCCATTCGCTCGTTGTCTGCGGGATGGGAATTTGTTATACGTGGAACCGCGCCGGGACCCCGCGACTGGCCCGGCTGTGGCGCACCTGTGCTGCTGAGGCCACCTGGTGCCTGCCGCACGCCCGCACCGCACTTTACAACAGCGCTGTCCTGCACGCTTAGCAAGTCGCAGACACTCCTTCACGGAAGACACGCCAGGGCGGATCTGCTGCGTCCGCGCCGCGCACACCTTCCCCGTTCTGAAGTGCAGGCCCCAGGGGCCCCCCCGACCCCCCCACCGAAACGGACGCTCCCCACCAACACTTGGTCTTGTCAGATTGTAACATTTTCGAGAACCTAGTGATTTTGATGTGGTGCTGCTGAGCTCTGCGCCTTCACTTCCTGCGTGCAGCCCGGTGAACAGACTGCCACGTTGTCATGTGGCCCAACTCATTCCTCTTTCTCTTTACAGCGCGCCCTTTGTGTCCTAAGAAACATCTGCCTACCCTGAAGTCACGTGGCTTCCCCCCCACCATGTGCTTTTCCAAACAATCCGTGGATTGATCGTGCACGGTGAAGTCTTTAATCCACCTGGCACTGATTTTTGTGGACACAGTGAAGCAGAGGTCTGAGTGTTAGTGTCTCCTCTGTGGATGATCAGGTCTCCAAAGTGACGGTAGGAAGACCTGTCTGTCTCCATCCATCTCCCGCCTTCTCCTGCCAGCGGGCGAGGGGCACACTCCTGCTGCCCCCGTTCCTCACTGTCCCCGGGAACCCAGGAGCTGTGGGCGCAGCCTTCTTCCCCAACAGGATCTGGGCTCTTCTGGGTGCTTTCTGATTCCCCGGAAATTGTAGAATCAGCTTGTCAAATCCTGTACGCGCACACAGGCACGCGGGATTGTGATGGCATCGCATTGGCTCGACAAATCGTTTTGGGGGTAAATGGACGTCTTTATATTTTGGGGTCTTCCAATCCACACACTTGCTTGTAGTTTTAAACACACCTGTTTTCTTTCTCCACTAATTTAGGCCTCCTTTAATGACACGTGACAGAGTTTCATTCTTTTCCCCCTCCGTATCTTGCACATCTTTTATTAGGTTCACGCCTACAGATTCTGTGCTACCGGCATTATTATAAGTGGTGTCTGTGATGATGAATTTTCTGTGCCCGACTGCCTGGGCCATGGTGTCCAGAGTCAGTCAAGATGTTTCTGGGAAGGTGCATTTTGCCTTGAGATTCACATTGAAATCTAGAGACTCTGAGCAAAGCAGATGACTCTTCACAAAGGGGGTGGGCCACATCCAGTCAGTTGAAGGACTTAATAAAACAAACACTGACCTCCTTCAGAACTCTGAGACTGCCTTTGGGCTCCAAGTTCCCAGCCTGCTCCCCACCCTGCAGATTTTGGACTTCTCAACCCCCCACAATCAGGCGAGCCAATTCCTCGAGCTAAACCTTTCTTTCTAGACACACATTCTGTGGGTTCTGTTTGGCTGGAGAACTCTAACTAATCCAGCTTCTGTTTTAAAGATTCCATTTCTAAGTGCTTGTTGGGGGTAAATAGCAACATAATAGACGTCTGTACTTTGATTTGTATCCAGCAAGCCTGCAACTGTACTTGTTAATTCGAATGCCTTATTCGGGATTCTTTTTGGGTTTTCTTACATCCCTGTGCGCACATCTCCTCTCCCTCATCCTCTCCCTCCTGCTGGGCGTCCCAGTAGGCCAACGCCAGGGCTTTGGGGCCAACTCCCTTCTCTTGTTCTCGCTCACATCCCTTCTGTCTCTGAGACTCGCATCGCAGTGGAGTCGGGACAATGTCTTTAGATTCTCCATCTGTTCCTTTGCCCTGTCTTGTCAGCAGTTAAATGCATCCATGAAATTTGAATTTCCATCATAACATATTTTCCTTCTATGGCAAGGGGTTAATTTTCAAATCTTTTTGAGATTTTGGTTTCTCGTCTTTGTAGCCCATGTTGCCATTATCAGAAGTCCACACGGGCCTGCCTGCTTTTTTTTCCCCTCCTGCCCATTCCAGCTCAGGGCGCCTTTCTCCTGGTGTATTTAGGCATTTTTGATTATAAGCTGCTCATGAAATTGAAATTCATTTGCGGTAAT
>NW_027551568.1:2427775-2442704 GCF_008692635.1 Crocuta crocuta
CTGCATACTGTTGCGCAGGCTGTGCACTGCATTAGTCTAGGGGCATCACTAGATAAAGTACAACTTGGTGGTGAGCCCGGGGTGTGGAGGGATTTGTGTTTGCTTCTGCTGGGTGCCTGGAGGCCTTCGAGGCCCACTCCACTCTAACGTGAATTGTTGCACCGTGTGAGTTTTGTTTTTTTTTAATTGAAGTATAGTCCACATACAGTGTTATATAATTTCGGGTGTACAGTATAGTGATCTGACAGTTCTATTCCTTACACCATGCTGACCATAATGAGCGTTCTCACCATCTGTCACCTGACAGCGTTGTTACAGTCTTATTGACGATACTCCCTATGATGTGTTTTCCATCCCTGTGACTTATTTTACAACTGGAAGTTAGTACCTCTCCAGCCCCTTCACCTGCTTTGCCATGCCTCCAGCCCCTACCCTCCGGCAACAGTTTGTTTTCTGTACTTATGAATCTGTTTCTGGCTTGTTTTATTTTTTAGATTCCATATGTAAGTGAAATCATATGGTGTTTGTCTTTGACTCATTTCACTGAGCGCAATGCCCTCTACGGACCGCTCGAGTCTGGTTGAGGTCAGCCTGCAAACCCAACACGAGGGCTGGCTTGTGGTTCCCGAGGCTCGCGCGGTGGGTCCTCACCCTCCCTGCCTGTCCAGTTCCTTGCTCTCTCACTGGAGGTAACGGAGCGGAGGGATGGGAAATTGGTAAGGTGGTTAAGTTTTAAAAATGTGCATACAGTAAAATGCACTCTGTGGTTGCTGAATTGCCCTCCACTTGCCCCATTCATGTGCCGAAGTCCCCACCCCCAGGTGGCAGTGTTTGGAGGCAGGTTTGGAGGTAACTGAAATTAAAAGCACTCATAAGGGCGTGGCTGGATCCAACAGGATCAGCGAGTGGCCTTCTGGGAAGAGACACCAGAGAGCTCTCTCTGCATCTCCACCAGGCGACCACACAGCAGAGGATGGCATCTCCACCCAGGAAGCCGGTCTCACCAGAACCCGGCTGCCGGCATCCCGATCTTGGACTTCTGGCCCGTTTCAAGCACTGAGTCTGCGGTGTTTTGTGTCGGCAGTGGACCCGATGGGGACCATGGTCCGTGGTTCGGAGGGGCGGGCCGGGGGCACCGAGCTGTGTGTCCGCCAGCCCTGTCGAACAGAACGGCTCTGCCGTCCCCCCAAATCCCCACGGATCTCTCTTCCATGACCATCGTTTCGCCTTTCCAGGATGCCATAGAGACGGGATCACGTGACGCGTAGCCTGCTGAGTCTGGCTTCCTTCGGGTGGCGGTTAAGGTTTATCATGTTTCCTTCGTGTTCCAGAGCAGAGCTCCGCTGACAGATGGGCCGCGGTGCGTCCATCCGTTCTCCTGGCGAAGGACGTCTGGTGTTTGGTGATGGGGAGTAAAGGTTTCCTACCAGCGTATCAGCACTTTTAAGAAAATGTTCACATTTTTCCCACGATATTTTATCTTGTTATTCTACTACACTTATATCATTGTGTTTATGGGGGCAGGAGGGCACTAGCACAGGGAACAGAAGATGCTGGCCCAGAGGGGTGGCCAGGGAACGGCCTTCCCGGGACTGCGGGGAACCTGCACTCATGAGGGCCCAGGCAGCGCTGTGACCTAGGCAGCCGCATGCTTCACGATGCCCCTCGGCGCCCACCTGGCTCGGACGGTGACGCCGGTGAGGACAGGAGCACAGCGGCGCGACCCCGGTGACCGTGACTGCCCGGCCGGAAACGTCATCTGTGTCTCACCCCGTTCACGTCCAGTAACAGTACCGGCCGTGGACCTGCTGTCGCCACGCTGTGGACGTGGACGTGGAGCGCAGCAGTCCGCCCGCGGCCCCTGGGCCGTGGTGAAGCCGGAGTTGAACTTGGCTCCCCACAGGCCGCGCCCCCGCAGCCTCCTCCCTCTGCACCCGTGGCGCCACCTCGGTCTCGGCTTCCGGGGAAAATGGAGGCGCCTGCGCTGTGGCCCCTCAGACGTCCCGGCTCAGAAAAGAGGGGGCACGTTTTCTGTGGGTTCAGGACGGCAAAGCCGGCACCTCACCAGCGGGTCCTCCGGTCTTTGCAGACACCAGGGCCTCATTCCCACGGGGCTGGTGCTGCCCAGTGAGCCTCACCTCCTGGCCACGCGTAGGGGCAGCGGGGCCACATTCGAGACAGGGCACAGACACTAGTCCGAGAGCAGCTGCCCGTTAAGTTCAGGGTCGTCACTTCAGTCTCCGGGGCCTCTCAGGTCCCCTCCACGGGGCGGAAAGGCGGACCCAGCCTCCTATGCCTCTCAGAACACTCAGCCTCCACGGTGAGTGTGACTGGCCAGCCCGGGGAGGAGCTGACGCCCGCGAGCGAGGTGAAACCAGAAAGAAACACAAGCGCGTCCCCAGGCCAAGCATGCAGTCTTCCCGGGGCGCCTGCCCTTCCGGGTGTATGTTCCTCGGGGCGCCTGCGCTTCCGGGTGCGTGTTCCCTGGTGCGCCTGCGCTTCCGGGTGCGCGTTCCCTGGTGCGCCTGCCCTTCCGGGTGCGCGTTCCCTGGGGCGCCTGCGCTTCCGGGTGTATGTTCCTCGGGGCGCCTGCGCTGCCGGGTGCGTGTTCCCTGGGGCGCCTGCCCTTCCGGGTGTACATTCCCCGGTGCGCCTGCGCCTCCGGGTCAGACCTCTTGGTGCACCAAACCTGTAGATGTGACCCCAGGTGAGCTTCAGGCAGGTTTTCCAGGGCTGCGTTGCACAGGTGTCTGGCTTTCCTGAGCTTCGGTCCTGAGCAACGTCGTAGGCAGTGAGCGTTTCCAGGCCAACAGGGAGCCGACCAACATGGGGGTGAGGTGAGAAAGGAGCCGGCAGGAACTCGGCTTGAAGAGGAAAAGGAGCAAAGCCGCCTGCCAGGAACTCTCCCCACGCTACAGTCAGCTGAGGAGCCCCGAAAACTTAGAGGTGCCGTGTGCAGTGGGGGGGGGGGTCTGCCCGCCCCCACCCCACTGCTCTCCCTGTGCCTGGAGGCGCGTGACCTGCAGTCGTTTTGGAGGGAGGTCTCCCACCGGGCGCCACATGCAGAGTTTTCTGGACGTCGGTTCCCCTTTCCTGTGAACTCCAGCTGACCCTTTCCACCTGCATTTGTCTGTTTTTTTGGCCACGCGGGGCCTGAACCCACGACCCCGAGATCAAGACCCGAGCGGAGATCAGGACTCAGACGCTTGACTGCCTGAGCCACCCAGGCGCCCCGCAAACGTTGGTGTTTACCTGGAGCTCGGTCCACTTGTATTGAATGCACTTCCTGGTACATTTAAGCTGGAAGCTTCTCTGCTCTGTGCTACTTGTCCACTGGCTCCATTATAATATTCTCCCCCTTGCCTTCTTTTAGTGTATTTCCCCCCAGCTTATTTCTGAGAATTTTCGAGCCAACAGAAAAGTTGGAGTGAGACCATGATGACCCGAATGCCCCCCAGAGTCACCAACTGCCGATATTTTGCCCTCTGTGTACGTATATGTGCACACACCTGCAAATAACATGCGCATATGTATGTACACGTGCGTGTCTGGGCCCAGTTGCGTTTTAAAGCGGCTCCCCAAACGTGCACGCCCACTGTGGTGTGTGTGCATTCCGGGCAGAGCGCACCCTTGCCAGCACTTGGGATTATCTTCGTTCTGAGCTGTCGCCAGCCCGGTGGGCGTGAAGTGGCATCTGTTGTGGTTCTCGCTCGCCTTCCCTCATTCTGCACGCGGGCGAGCATCTGGCTCCCCTTCTGCAGAGAGCCCGTCCGCAGGCCACCATCGCTCACTGTTCCGTGGGACCGGGCCGCACCTGCCCTTCCCTTCCTGAGTTCTGGGAGGCAAGATACAGATTTTGGAATTACACACCAGACTGGCTTCCTGACTGAGGGCTGTGAGGTCCTGCAAGCTTCCCCTACAGAATTGTGCAGCATCGAAGGGTGCTTTCAGGGGCGAGCGAGTGCAAGTTGGCGAGTCTGTGGGCCTTTACAACATGCCGGCCTGGCAGTAGGGGCGGTGCCGGGGCACCTGGGGGCTCCGTCAGTTGAGCGTCTGACTCCTGATTTCCGCTCAGGTCGTGATCCCAGGGTCGTGGGATGGAGCCCTGTGTGGGGCTCCGCACTGAGCCTGGAGCCTGCTTGAGATTCTCTGTCTCTGTCTCTTTCTGCTCATGTGCTCTCTAAAATTAAAAAAAAAAGGGGGCGCCTGGGCGGCTCAGTCGGTTGAACATCCGACTTCGGCTCTGGTCATGATCTCACAGTTCGTGGGTTCGAGCCCCACGTTGGGCTCTGTGCTNTGCTCTGTCTCTGTCTCAAAAATAAACTAAAACTATTAAAAAAATTTTTTAAAAAGAAATAAGTAAAAACTTTTTAAAAATTTATAAAAGAAATAAAATTAAAAAAAAAAAAAGGCAGTGGCAGCTTCAGGTGAGCCCCAGGCTCCAGACGTCACCAAGGACAGTCCTTAACCTCTGTGCGTGGCTTCTGCAGCGTCAGCTTGCCCCAGCGGCTCCCTCTTGCTCTCGAGCTGTTGGCCGGCGGCCCCCGGGGCTCAGGCGTCTTCACTCCCTCCCGCCCGCTCTGAAGTGACAGGTCCCTCACACTGGGTCCCTCACTCTGAGGTCCAAGGACTGATCAGATTAGGGTGAAGTACGCTTCTTGTGAACCACGTGGGTCCTCGGCGACAGTCAGAGCCGATGGGCAGGTGCGCCGCATGCTGAGGCTCGGGCAGTAAACACCCACGTGGCAGCCGTGGCCTGGAGTGTGTGGTGACTGCCACGGTGGCTGCTGAGCTGCCCTTCCTGCGTCTGGGCGCGTGCCCGGGCACCAGATGGCCGTGTCTCCTGCAAGTCTGACCTGTGGATAACTGCGGGAGTGTTTTTAATTATGAAAATTTTCATGATGGCAGAATCATATGGGGAAGTAGCATGATGAACCCCGCACCCCCCGTCCCCACCTGCGCCCCGCGACCAGACGGACTGCCACGTGTGCTCCTCCACGTGCGACGGGGCGAGTCAGCATGGGCTGTGGATGCCGTGACACTCGACCCCTTGTCCTTCAGCCTGCGTCTGCTCCACGATCACACCTAAGAAGATTAACAGTCACGTCCCATGTAGCACCGAATATCCTGTCCGGGTTAAAAGGGTCCCCAGTGTCCCCAAATCTCTTTCGCGGCTGTTTGAACCAAGATCATGTCCCGAGTCCCTTGTTTGTCACTTTCGTGCCCTCCGTGCGGAGGCGTTCCTTCCCGGTTAGGCTTTAGGCGCGACGTGTACTTCTGTCGGCTGTCTCGTGTAAGGGCCACACCACCCGCCCTGTGCGTCCCCTCCTGGATCGTTCAGCAAGCTCTCGTGCCCCCGTCTTCCGTGAGCCGAAAGTTCGGAATGAGTCCTCTGTGAGCCGGGCGCCCAGGGGCTCAGTCGGTTGAGCGTCCAACTTCGGCTCAGGTCACGGTCTCACGGCTCGTGAGTGCGAGCCCCACGCTGGGCTCTGTGCTGACGGCTCGGAGCCTGTTTTGGATCTGCTGACCCCCTCTCTCTGCCCCTGCCTCTCCCCCCCCTTCAAAATAAATACATAAACTTTAAGAAAAAAGGGTCCTTCATGAGTGGAGGGTCCCTTTAGTCTCCGTGCAGGGGCACACAACGTGAGACTGTTTATTGCACTTGGTTTTTGTCTTATCCGGCCCCTTTTCTGCCTTTTCTGAGTTGATAGGGCATTTTTCGCTATTCCATTCTGTCTCCCATGGACTTATTTTAGATTTCTCTGAAAAACGTTTTGGAGGTTTTCCAAGGGCAAGATCAGGGCGTGGGCCTCCCCCTTGGTTTGTGGACGAATCCCCCCGAGCCCTCGCAGGGTCGGGGGCCCCTGAGGGGCTCTCTGGGGCCCCTCATGAGAATCCCGTCCCACCGGGGGGCTTGGGTGCCTGCCCTCATGACCTAAACGCCTCCCAAAGGCTCCCCGGTCCTATTGCCACCGTCTTGGGCGTTTAGGTTCAGCACGCGAGTTTGGTGGGACAGCACCGTGCAAGCGAGAGCACGTTATTCCTAATGAGACGCTACAAGTGCTCCTTCTTTTTCTCTTATATGAAATGTTTTTATCTTCTTCTGGCTGCTTTTAAGATTTTTCTTTTACCTTTGGTTTTCAGCCTTTGATGATGAAGTGCCTTGGGGTGGTGTGTGTGTGTTCTTAGGGGTGTGTGAGCTTTTGGGGTCCGTGGGTTGACTTTTCATCATATTTGGAAAATTGGGGGCCATTATGTCTTCAAATCTGTATTTTTTCCTGCTAATGTCTTTCCCTCCCCTCTTTCCAGGACCCCAAACCGGCCTCGGGACCTAACACCTAGGCCACGTGGCCGTGTCTCCCCGCGGGGCCACATCTCCGGTTTTCCACCCCATGTCCCTTTTCCTTCAGATTGGACGCTCCCTGTCTGACGTCCACTGACCCCTTCTCCGCTGCTGGAGAGCTCACCGATGATGCTTTCTAGTGCGAGCATTTCCATTTTGTTCTTTCTGGAAACTTCCACCATCTGCCATGGTTCTCCACGCGGCTCCTGGCGGTGCACACCCGCTCCTTGGAGCTGTGGAGCATGTCTGTGACGGCCTTTCAGGGTGCTGGTCTGCCGGTCCCCAGCGCCCCGACGTGTCTGCCCCCCATCTCCCCCGTGGGGGTCACGTCCCGACTTCAAGTCCCATGGACATTGGGGACCCTCCTGTGTGGAGTCTGGACCGTCGGACTGTCCTGGCTGCCAGTCATTTTCCCGGTGGTGAGCACCATCCTCCCGATGGCTGCCCTCCAGCGTGGCTGCAGGGACCTGGCCCCGGCCTCGCTGCGGGGTGGGCGCCTGGCTGGTCAGCAGAGAGCGGCTCCTGGCACCGCGGGGCCTCCAGACCCTCCCCTCAGACGTGAGCCTCAGGCCTTCCTGGGGCTCTGCCTGCCCCCCGCGGTGGTGGGCCTCGGTCTCCCCAGCCAGGCCCTTGTGACAGCGCCCCGGGCGGGGTCCCCGTGCACGCGCATCTCATGCTGGGGGGGGAGGTGTCTTCAGGGTATAGTGGAGATCGCTAGGTTGGGAGGTCACTGCGTCTCTGCTTTTGTCCTGTCGAAAGGATCCCTGGAGCACCAAGCCTTTGGTTTCCCCGCGCAGGGGGAGGCGGCCGGGGTCTGCACGCGCCTGCCCCAGGGCACCCCTGAGGCTCGGGACAGCGACGCCCTGGGGAAGTTTCAGTCTGTGTTTTCACCACGGGAGGCTCAGCCTGTTTCAGGTTTGAGGATCATCTGCGTTTTTCTCTCTGTGTCCAGTCTGTTCAGGTCTTTTGTTCTTTTTGTTGTTGTTCTGTTCGATTTTGGTCACTTTTTCCCGTTTTATCAGGAACCTTTACGTGTCAGGGCTGGTGTGTGACCTCAGCCTCACCGTCTTCCACGTCCGTCTCTGCGTGCTGATCTCTGTGACCTCGTCTCTGTGAAAGACGCTCGCTTCCCCCGTCAGACCTGGACTCACGGTCAGAGGGGCAGAGAGGTCAGTGCCCGGAGCCGCCCAGCTCCTGCAGGGCGGGGCTGGGATTCGAACCCAGGGCTCCGTCTCACTGGCCTCAGCCGGTCTGACATCGTGCTTCACTGACGAAGACTGGGGCCTGGGGAGGGGCAGGCGGCTCCCGTCACGTCAGCATACAGAGCCACCCCTCTTCCGGGCCCCCAGCCCAGACCCCCGGTGCCACAACCACCCGGGGCCGGCTGCTCGGACGGAGGCCTTTGCTCCAGTGACTCAGAGGAGTTGAGCTCCAGCGAGGCCGCGGCCCTGACCGGTCTTCTCTTTAAAAGGTCGCAGAAGGCGGTAAGGGCCACACTTCCTCTCCCGGGGCCTTCGGGACCCAAACCCAGTGTGCCTCCGAGAGGGTTGCCAAGGAAACGCGGAGATGCCGCAGGTGACACCGCTCCTGGCACCCCCCCGAGATCGCGGCGTGGGCCACAGCCCGTGTGTGCACGCTCCTGTGTGGGTGTGGGGTGGGCAGGGCTGTCCCCACCGCGTGTCTTGATGGGGACCGGGCCGGAGGGTCTTCCTTCCCTGTGGCAGGTACGGGGGCAGGCAGGGAGGCCACTGTTGGGAAAGGCCACAGGGGGACCTTCCCAGTGGCAGGAGGTCATGGGCAGCAGTGACAGTTGCAAAGACAGAGGCTTTGGCCTCAGCCATCTCTGTGTTCAGCTCCTGTCACCGGCCCCAGCAGGGGCCCCAGACACCATGTTTCACACTTGACACTCCCCTTCCCTTTTAGCCGAGGGCCAGGGATGCAGGAGGCGGTCCATAGATGCTGCGGGCAGGGGCTGTCTCGGCGGAGATCACGAGCACATGCAGCCGGGCCCCGAGATAACGTCCCAGGCAGAACGGGGACAGGACGCGGACTTCTCACCAGGGGCAGGGACGCCGTCCCACGAGTGACAAGTCACTGCCCTTCTCAGTGACGGGTTGGCGGCCAGCCTCCTCCCCTCGCATCTCCCCACGTGGGAGCGCGGTGGGGCCCGCCGTGGCCGGGTGCCCGGTACGCCCCGGGGGGGCTGCCTGGGAGCAGACAGCCCAGGCCCAGACGCATCCCTGCCCTGTTTCTCAGACGCGGGGGCGCCTCTGGGCTCCAGCGAGGACCCAGGCCAGAGGACCCTTGCGCCCACCGCCTCCCAGCCCGGGGCCACGGAATGTGGTCTGGAGGGCTGGGCTGGGGGCGACTCGCTTTAGAAGGACTTTCCGGCTGGGGAAGGGGTGCGGGGAGGGAGGAGGCCAGGCGGCCGTGGGGGGCAGACGGCCTGCCCCGGAGGGGACGTGCACAGGGGGTTGTAAGTGTGGAACGCCGGGTCAGTAACACCCCTGTGGCCTGATGCCAACAGAAGGGCCCAGGGGAGAGGCCTGCTGCCTCCACGGGCCACGGGCTTGTCACACATCCTGCTCGTGCAGCACAGCTCGTGACCTTGGGGGGCGGACCCCGCCACCGCGTCCCGCTGCTGTCTTCCCAGGAAAGTGCCACCACGTGCAGCGTCCTCGGGTCTTCGGAGCCTCCGCTTTGCCCTCCCGGAGTGGGCGGTCCCTGTCCACCCCCGGCCTCGGCGCGTGTCTGTGCGGGTCGCTGGCTGACGGTGGGCTGGCGAAGACGGCCCTGTGTCATCGCTGTCCCCGCAGAGTCTCCGGCTCCAGCTTCGGCCTCCCGGCGTGGACGCCCCTCCCAGGAATGTGCCCTCCTGCGGCCGAGCCTCTGCCGCCTGCGGGAGCCCCGCCTCCTCCCCGTCCTCGGCCAGGTGGTGGCCGGGACGCTAGGTCCCCGGGACGACTCAGACCTCCCTCTCCCGAGCCCCCGCCTGAGCCACCTGTTTCCCTTCTGGGCCTGGGAGCAGCTAGAACCTTCCAGGGCCTTGTGTGATGTGCCTGCAGGCCTTGGCGTGGTGGGGGAGGGGCACGCGGAAGGTGGGCGGCACCTGTTTCTTGGAGAAATGAGTAAATGGGCCGACACCCCGGTGAGTCTCCGTTAGGGTCTCGTCTGGCCAGACACACCGACCATGACCTTCTCGGCGCCTCCGGCAGCGTCCTTCCTGGCCTTGCTCATCTGCTGGTCCCCTGCTATCTCTTCGGGGCCCAGCTCAGCAGCATCTCCTGCGGGAGGCGTCCCAGACCCGCTTTCGCGGTGCGGCTCCTCTGTCTCTCCCTCTGCCCCGTGGGCTTCCTGAGGCTGCGCCCTGGGCTCCGATGCCCAGCTGGTGGGCGTGGAGGCCCCGGGGGGGGGGGGGGTAGAAGGGAGGCGGCCCTGGCCTCAAGGCCCCCTCTGTCTTGCCCCCTGGGGGGGTGAGCCCTTCCCCCTCCCCTCGGGCGCCCCTCCCCCACCCCCCAGGGTCCAGACGGAGCCTCAAGGCGTCTGAGGAGGCGGCGCTCACAGACGTGTGCAGCCCAGAAAAGAAACAGGCGTGAGGTTTTATGTTTGCACCTTCCTGAAAGAAGACAACAGCATCGAAACGTTACAAATAAACTTTTTACTTTAAAAGGGCAAAAACAGCCCAAACAAACACAGAGCTAATGAAAAGATGTTGGCTGGAGGTACCGGAGGCTTACTCATAGCTGCTGCAGGACGGACATCATCTGCCAGGACGAAGCCAGCAGCGCCGGCCCCAAAGCGGCCGCCCTACTGTGCGCAGGGCTGGACGGAGAGCCAAACAGGCGCACAGCTCTGTGCAGAAAGGGTTGAATGAGCCCGCAGCAGGCTGTCTGGCATTGGAAGGCTCCTGCCGGAGAGGAGGCGTCTACCCAATCAGAACGGTGGGGATCAGGAAGTCAGGGAAGGCTTCCTGGAGAAGGTGACCCATCTGCACTCAACTTTACAGGGCATTCCAAGCAGAGGAACGCCTTGGAGAAGGAGCCAGCCCAGGGTGCGTGTGGGGCCCCGTGCTGGTACAGCGGACAGAGCGGCACTCACAAGCCGGGGACCCCGAGGCTCAAATTCCTCTCATCCTTAGGAGCTGTGACTGCAGGTAAGCCGCTACGCTCTCGGCCAGTTTGCTCATCTACAAAGTATGGGCAGTAAAGGCACGCGTGCGGCCAAGCCCACGGCACCGAGAGGCCACGAGCAGGCTTTGGGGCTGACGGCCGTGCCACATGGAGCCGGCTGTCAGGACGTGGCCACCGGGTGGCGCTGCTCGGCAGGGCCTTGGGAGTTCTTAGCTGGGAAGCTGTACTCACGTCCTGACCGGCCTGGGAGCTGCTTGGAAGCCGCATCTGATCAGATTGTCTGCCATCGCTTTTCACCTTCACTCAATCCCGGGGCGCCTGGGGGGCTCAGTCGGTGAAGCGTTGACATTGGCTCAGGTCATGATTCCCCCGGTCCGTGGGTTCGAGCCCCGCGTTGGTCTCTGTGCTGACAGCCCGGAGCCTGGAGCTGCTTCAGACTCTGTGTTTCTCTCTCTCTCTCTCTTCTCTGCTCACTCTCTGTCTCTCTCTTTCAAAAATAAATAAATGTTAACTCTCACTCGATCCTGAGAATAAGTGGGATGTTCAGAAGTGGGAATTGCTGCTCAGAGATGCTGAGGCACTTTCCCAAAGGCACACAGCAGGAGGACAGAGCATCCGCCCTGAGGTGCTCCTTTTGTTTTCTGTCATGTCTGATGTCTCTGCTCAGGGACGTGGGGACTTAGGTCAGGAGGACCGGGTGGGACAGAAGACCCAGAGCTTTGAGAGAAGAGAAACTTAGGGCCAGGAGCCAAAGTTTGGTGACAAAATCAGAAAGGATCTAGATCGGACCTTGGAGGGCAGTGACATTTGCTACATCAGAAGGACATTTGGGTCCATCCATCCATCCATCCATCCTTCATCTGTCTGTCCATCCATCTATTTCTCATCCATCCATCTGTCCATCCATTCAGCCATCCGTCATCTATCCATCCTTCATCTCTCCATATGTCCGTTCATCCGTTTGTCCATCCATCCATCCCTCATTCGTCTGTCCATCCATCATTCATCGTCCATCCAACTATCCATCCACCATCCGTCCATCCGTCCATCCATTCTTCACCCATCTGTCGTCCATCTGGTGACCATCCTGGCCCCTCACTCTGTGTCCTCACCCTGTGCTGGCCACCAGGGGCACAGGAGTGACTCTTCAGGGTCCTGCTTGCCATCAGGGCGGTGCTTTGAAAGCAGCTACCCCCCTTTGACTTTGCCCACTTACCCCCAACCCCCTTGCAGGCCCCGGGACTCCCACAGGGGAGGGACAAGAAGGGCTTGCAGGGGGCCCTGGGGACCAGCGGGGGTGGCAGGTGCGCTCACAGGAAAGAGCGGGGCGGCCGAAGCCCCCCAGGGGCCCCGGGAGCTGTTGGGGGGTTGCGGAGGCCCGGGGCCCAGCTGGGAGGCAGAGAACAAGCGGCCTGGGTGTGGGACCCGAGCAGCTGCGGTCGTGGGGGAGGGAGGGGCGAGCCTGGCCCCGCCCCCGCATCATTTCCCACAGCTCGGGGTGGCCCGGCCGCCGCCGCGTTTCCGAGGCCTGTCCACCGGCCGGGCGCGTCTGCCGGTGAGCTTGGCCGTCGGCGGTCGCGAGAGGCAGGCGGCTTGTGTCTCCAGCAACCTTGCCGGCCGTCCTGGGCTCCAGCAGAGGGTGACCTGACCCCCAAGCCAGGTCCCGTGGACGCCACGGGCAGGAGGGGTGGGTCCCAGGGCGGCGGGTCATGCGGGCCTGGGTCACAGACTCCCGCCGAGCGCCCTGCCGTACCCCCTGCCGCCTCCTCGGAAGGTTGGGGCCCCCGCCCTGGGGCTGATGAAAGATGGTGTGTATAACGGATGTGGAATGGGGTGCCTGCTGCCTGAGCCCCAAAGCTAAGGATGGGGAGCAAGAGAGCTCCGGAAACATCCGGGCTGGGTGGTTTCCATTCCCTCCATTCTGTTGTGTGCCAGGCGCCTCCCTGAGCACCTTGCAACCGCTGGCTCTTCCAATGCTGGGAGGTAAATTCTCATTATCTGTGTTTCACCAGTGGGGAAACTGAGGCACAGAGGGACTAGGTAACTCCCTCAGGGCCCCACAGCGGGAGGAGGGGGGCAGGCTAGACCTCTCATCCCTGGGTCCCATAAGAAATGACTAGAAACGGGGCGCCTGGGTGGCTTAGTCGGTTAAGCGCCCGACTTTCGCTCAGGTCATGATCTCGCGGTTCGTGGGTTCGAGCCCCGCGTCGGGCTCTGTGCTGACTGCCAGCTCAGAGTCTGGAGCCTGTTTCAGTCTGTGACTCCCTCTCTCTCTGACCCTCCCCTGCTCACGCTGTCTCTCTCTCTTTCTCTCTCTCCTGGAAATAAATAAAACATTAAAAAAAATTAAGAAAAACAAAAGAAATGACTAGAAAGTCCGTCAGAAGAATGGAGAGTGCCATCCCAGTGACAGCGGTGGCCTGGGCGCGGGTGGGGAGGTGTCCTCAGGAGACTTGGGGACGTTGACATGGACAATGCTCGCAAGAGGCCGGGCCCCCCTCTTCCCGGCTGCACCCCGGCTGGACCCCGCCAACATGCCTGTCAGGGGAGACATTCCGTGAGGGTTTGACCCTGGGGTGAACCCCTCCGCAGGGGAGAAGCCGGGGCCGGGCCATGTGAGTCGCCTGCCTCAGTGCGGTGAGGGGGCAGAGGACATGCTGACGTCCTCTTCGCGGTGCTCTGGGGTCGGGTGGGGGGAAGCGGGTTTGGGGCACGGCCGGGAACACCACCAGGCCAGGAAGCCCTGCAGGCGGCCGTGGGGCGGGAGCAAGGGTGTGGGGGGCAGGGGCCCAAGGGAACGCCAGCCCCTCCACAGCCGCCCTCGCAGGGACCCAGCGTCCTGCCCCCTCCTCCCCTCCTCCCCTCTGCTCCCGCCCCAGGGGCGGACACCAGGGGGCGTGAGATCGAGATCAGGCTGCTGGCCTCTGGGGGGTCCCCAAGCCCCAGGGAAGCAAGAAGGGGGTGAGGCTGAGGTTCAGAAAACGGGCTTGATTTTAAAAGTTGCCGGGGGTGGGTCTTTATCAGCCCACGGATGGTCCTAGGATCCCAAAGCGAGGGGAAGTGGGTCAGCCTGGGAGGCCGCCCTGGGAGGGCTGGACGGGCCACCGAACCGCACCGAGGACACGGTCCCCACTGTCCTCCCAGAGCCTGGCCGCAGGGTGACCAGAGTCCAAGCCGCCACTCCACTCCTGCCCCACTGGTAACTGGCTGGTCACCCTCTGGGCCTCAGTTTCCCCTGCAGGAGAAGGGGTGGCTGGAACCCCGCTTTGGGGGAAGTGGGGCCTCTACCGTGTCTGGCCTGAAAGTCAGGAGCTCATGGCTCCCTGCTCCTCGGGGCTGGTGGCCGCCTTTGGGAGAGGCCAGGGGCCCCTCCGAGCCGCAGGGCGCCTGTTAGGGTGCCCCAGGGAGCCGAGTGGCCGGCGTGGCCAGGTTGCTCAGCGACAGCTGCAGGGCACTGCCACCGCCCGGAGCCCACGCGGCCACTCGAGACCAAGTGTGACGACGCCGTGCTCTTGGGGCTGCGTCACATCTGTCTACTGTGGGCACAGAACAAGGCGCCACGGCCCATCTGGGGGGTTAAACCCCAGAAACGTATTCTCTCCTGGTCCCGGGGGCCGCCAGGTGTGGCCGGCTCGGTTCCCCCGAGGCCTCCCTGTGGACGTGTGGATGCCGCCTCGTCCCCGTGACCTCACCTGGCTGTCCCTCTGTGTGCCTGTGCCCTGACCCTCCCCAACGGGTCCGCGGGGCTCAGGGCCGCCCCAGTGCCGTTACCCCCCGCCTGTCTCCAAGCCCAGAAGGTCAGGGCTGCCGCCCGTGAACTTGGAGGGGGCCGCGCTTGAGCCCAGGCAGCCCCTCTCTCTGCGGCTCACGCGTCACTTCTGCTGGGTCTGGTCCGCCAGCCGCCTCAGTGACCGTGTCTCCGGCCGCTCTTGGCCGCTCCCGTCCACAAAGCGGGGCTGAGGCCAGGACAGGCCCCCTCCACCCGTGCCCCAAGTTGCCTTGACTCTGGGAGCCCAGACCTTGAGGTCACCGCCCAGGGTCTGGCCTGACCGAGCCCGGCCGGCCTTCCTGAGGGCCCCGCCCCACGCCTGTCCGCCAGCCCCGCGGAGCTCCGTGGTCGGCGGGCCGTGTGGTGCCAGCCCGACGGGTAGGCCGTGGGCCACGCCCCTGGGTCCCTGGCCGACGACACCTCGCCTTCCCGTCCAGGACACCGGCTTCTCTGACGCCCCCGAGATGCCTGCGCAGGAATAGACGGTGTGGCCGAAGCGGCTTGGAGAGGGCGGCCGGCTCCCCGAGGCTGGAAGTGACTTCGGGGCGCCTACCCCGGACACTGGTCCCTGCAAGGTCAACGCCCCTGAGCTCCTCCCAGTGGCTCCTGCTGAGGGGCGGGGCTTGGACCTGCTGAGGGGGCGGGGCTTGGACCTGCTGAGGGGCGGGGCTTGGACCTGCTGAGGGG
>NW_027551568.1:2442908-2444697 GCF_008692635.1 Crocuta crocuta
GATGTGAGGTCCAGGAACTAAGGGTGTGGGGTGTGGGGTGAGGTGTGGGGGTGAATGTGGGCTGTGTGGTGTGGGGTGTGGGGTGGGGTGGGTCAGTTCAGCTGATGGGGGGTACCCTGGATGCTGTGGAGGGCTGTGCAGTTACCCCCTGTCCTGGCTGATGGGGGTCTCGTCTCTGGGGGGTCAGGGTCACTGGTCACAGAGTATCTGAGCCTGGAAGAGACTCGTGTGTGGACCCAGGGGCCCTCCCTCCACCGTGGGGCCCGTAGGGTCGTGTGGCCTCTGTGTCTGCTGAGCTGCCTGCAAAGGGGAGGTGGTGAGGGAGGTGCGAGGCGCAGTGTGTGCACGTGGGTGGAAGTGTGTATGTGTGTGCATGCATGCGTTACCTGTGCGTACGTGTGTGGAAGCCTATGTGCGCGTGTGTGCATGCCTGTGTGCATATGTGTGCACATATGTGTGCGTGTGTGGGAAGTGTGTGCACGTGTGTGGAAGCGTGCATATGTGCATATGTGTGCACGTGCATGGGTGGCGCTGTGTATGTGTTTGGAAGCGTGTGTGCATATGTGTGCTGTGTGCATGGGTGTACATATGTGTGGGTGTGTGCATGTGTACACGTGTGTGGGTGTGCACGTGTGTGGGAGTGTGCATGGGCACATATGCGTGCATGTGTGTGGAAGCGTGTGCATGCACGTGGAAGTGTGTGCGGCCCTGTGTGCACACATGTGTGGAAGCGTGTGCGCATATGTGTGCACATGTGTGGAACCATGCATGTGCGTGTATGTGTGGAAGCGTGTTTGCATATCTGCGCACGTGTGTGGAAGCGTGTGCACATATGTGTGCGCGCGTGTGGAACCATGGGTGTGCGTGTATGTGTGGAAGCGTGTATGCATACCTGCGCACGTATGCAGAAGCGTGTGCACGTATGTGTGCGCGCGTGTGGAAGTGTGCGTGTATGTGTGGAAGCGTGTATGCATACCTGCGCACGTATGCAGAAGCGTGTGCACGTATGTGTGCGCGCGTGTGGAAGTGTGCGTGTATGTGTGGAAGCGTGTATGCATACCTGCGCACGTATGCAGAAGCGTGTGCACGTATGTGTGCGCGCGTGTGGAAGTGTGCGTGTATGTGTGGAAGCGTGTATGCATACCTGCGCACGTATGCAGAAGCGTGTGCACGTATGTGTGCGCGCGTGTGGAAGTGTGCGTGTATGTGTGGAGGCGTGTATGCATATCTGCGCATGTATGCAGAAGTGTGTGCATGTATGTGTGCGCATGTGTGCGCGTGTGTGGGCCGTGCGGGCGCAGGGGAGAGCCGAGTAGGCAGGAACGAGGTTAACTGCACCTGGCACTGCCCTCCCGGCTGCGTGGCCGCCTCCCACCCGACAGTGCCTCTGCCCCTGGGCCTTGGCACGTGCTGCCGGGTGCACGCCCCCCCCCCGTCTCTGTCTGCAGGCCATCTTCTCAGTCGCTTGGCCCCCACCCCCGCGCCCCTCCTCGCCCCTGCTTCCCCCTCATCTCTGCCCACAATCTAATCTGTCCCACTGGCCGCTTGCTTCTCTCTGTCTCCCACCTGCCCCTGGGCTCCCGGGACGCCAGCCGTGCTCACAGGCCCCTGAACGTGTCTGTGGAAGGCAGGAGTAAACGCGCTCGTGTAAAGGAGCAGGAAACACCTTATAGGGAGTGGACCAAGGTGGGGGGCTGCCGGGAAGCTGAGCAGAGCTGGAAACCCAGGGTTCCCCCCCCCCCAGGGAGAGTCCTTGACGGACGGACATCCGAGGCCTCATGCCGGCACT
>NW_027551568.1:2444752-2445886 GCF_008692635.1 Crocuta crocuta
GCAGGCGGTCCCCGGTGCGGAGGCTGTGGCAGAGGCCATCCGACCACGCTGGACACAGAAAAGCCAAGAGGGCCCTTCCATCTGTGCACACACAGGGCCGGGCTCACACTCCGCCATCTGCTGCACCCACGCCCACCCCGGGCCAGGCCTGTGACCCCCCCCTCACCCTTGCGCACCCCCCTCCCACGCCAGGCCCGGACCCACGCCCTGCTCCCATCTCTGCCGGACAGTCATGGGTAGAGGGCCCCAGAGCTCAGTGTGGCATCCCCCCCCCGCATGTGTGTGATTATGTGAGTGTGTGTATGTGCACACATGTGGGGGAGTGTGTTCAATTGTGGATACTCGTGTGTGCATATGTGTGAGCATGCGGGTGAATATGTGCATACGTGTGCATGCTACTGAGTGTGGATGCATGTGAGTGCATCCCTGTGTGCCGTGTGACTGTGAGTGTACATGAGTGCGTGCACACACGTGTGCATGTGGGCATGCGTGTTCGCGAGTGCATGCACACATGCATGTGCACTTGCACATGAGTGTGCATAGGTGTGTGAGGGGCGTGTGGCAGGCAGGGACAGGAAGAGGGAGCGCTTCCCATGTCCAGGCTGTACTGATAGATCAGACAGGTAGTGAGCTCACTGCCTAGGGAGGGATGTAACCCATCGTTGTGGCTCCCCCTCTTCCTCCAGGAGGTGGGTGGGGGGCATCCTGCGGGCTGAGCTTCTGGTGTCTGAAAAGCCCCCGGCGGCCTGCTGCCTCCACCCGGCCCTCCTCTGCCACTCTCTCTGTGGGGTGCAGGGCCTCATCCTGTGGCCCTGATGAAGTAAGGGTCACTGAGCAGGTCCAGTTTTGGGGGATGGCCAGGCACCCCTGTTTTCCTGACCCTGCCCTCTGTGCAGACAGCCAACCCGGGCTGGAGCGGGGGGCGGGCCCTCTCTCTCTCACTGGCCCCCTTTTTAGGGCAGGTAGGGGTGCACCCCAGGCCTCTAGCACAGCCCGAATTGAAGCTCTCAGGTCACGAAGAGGGGAGCAGGGGGGTCCCAGGGGAGGGGGCTGGGGCCCGAGACCGAGGTGGGGCAAGGAGAGCGGGGAGACCGAGGCTGGGCAGAGCGGGGCGGGGACAGGGCCTGCCTGGCT
>NW_027551568.1:2445958-2448679 GCF_008692635.1 Crocuta crocuta
CCCGGCATTTCGGGGACCAGCCTGGTTCTCTGGGGGGAGGGGCAGCGGGGCAGCTCCGCAGACGAGCTCAGGGACGCAGGGACCGCAGTCGTGAGACGCCCACAGAGCTGGGGGCCCCGGGGCCAGCCGTGCACACCCTACGTGCCGCCCCTGCAGGCAGACCGCGGAGCGGGGCCGGGGAGGACTCGGGCCCACCCTGCCCGCACCGCCAATAGCTCTCCTCGTGGCTGAGTTTATTTAAAGGGACGTGGGCTGGGGGCCATCGGCTGGGGGAGCGGTTTTGGGGTAGGGGTCCCAAAAGTGTCGCTCACAGGCGATCCGAGCATGTGGTGGGTCCAGGGTGGCAGGAGGGATGCCAATGTGGCTCTTGACATGGGGGGGGTGTTTCCTCCTGGGGACCCTGCGGCTTGATGAGCCTGGGGCGCCGCGGAGAAGCAGGTGTCCGCAGAGGACACGGAAGAGCCGTCGGAGGTGTCGGGGGCCCGGAGGACGTTCGTCCTGCCCTGCCCCTCCGGGGACCCACAGGCAGCAGGCACGGCTCTGGGGCCGGGTAGCGGAGCAAGGGGACACCAGCCAGCAGGTTTCCATGGCGACCGGCCATTTCTTTCCTCCCTCAGGGGAGATGAGCAGGGACCAAGTCCGTCTGTTTGACCCTCAGGGCCAGGGGCCCAGTCTCCAGGCTCGTGGTCCCCTGGAGGGCCAGGCGCCTGCGCAGCCCGGTGCAGGAGTCCGTGGGACCCGGGCGGACCAGTGAGGCGGGACCATGGGAGGGTGTCCCCTTGGGGTGGAATGGCTCCGTGGAGAACCACGCCCCCACACCGGACACGTACCACACGCACAGCCACACACAGCACACAGAGAGAACACACACCACACATGTTGCACATCACACACCCAGCACACACACAGTCCCCACCGCAGTTGCAGCTGGGCCGCCGGGCTCCCCACCCCCAGCCTCTGTGCCCCTAGTCCCTGCACCCCAGTTTCACAGCCAGACCCTGGGGCTCATCCCTGAGCACGGCTGCCCCCATCCTGGCCCCCAGCAGCCTCCAGGGCCAGAGGGTTTGGCCTCTAAACTACTCTGTTCCCCTGCCCTCTGGAGCCAGGTGGCGGTCACCTGTCCCCGGGAAGGTGGCCTGTAGCAGCCCCCTCCCCCACCCCGTGGCCCTTGTCCCATGTGGTTTGCTGACGGCTCCCCGGACCACGTCCACAGGCCGCCGTGGCAGATGGCATTCGTGGCTGCCTTTCTTCACGCTGCCCTGAGCCCAAGCTCTCTGCCGTGAGACTGTTCTCCTGTGGAAGGAGGTGCGCACATCTGGGGCCTGGTGGCACACGGCCACACGGCAGGCGTTGGCCACAGGCAGGAGAGCGTGCGGGCTCTGGGCCTGCGCCTTCACAGTCAGCAAGGCCTTCGGTTCTTCCTCCGTGCCCATGCCATCACCATGCTATGTCACGTGTCTCAGCTGGGCCTCTGGGCCTTGAAGCGTGAGAAACGTGTGGACCAGACCCACACACAAGTGGTGGCTTAGAGCCCAGGGGGCTCAGCCCCCATCTAGGCTGACTTTGCCCACTGTGGACATTTGTAGGTATTTGTTACGCAGCAAGAGCTGACTAATACAAGGTGCTGTGTGACCCCAGCCCCACCCCCAGCTTCGCCTCCCCCTGCAGCCTGAGTGTCAGGGGCACTGCTCCGGTGCCCACAGCCACCATGAGTCTGGAAATGTTCCGTGACTGCCTCCTGCTCCATCCCTTCTAGAAGCTTCAAGTGACCCACCTCCCCCCTTTCTCCATGGCGCAGTCAGGGCTCCAAAGGTTTAGAAACTAAGCCTCCGCCTGCCGCAGCCATTCTGGACTCAGGCGGGTGCTGGTGTGGGAGGGACCGGCGAGGCCCCTGGGAGCTCTCCCGCCTCACGGGCCTGCGGCTGAGGGACTTGCTGCAAAGTCCAGAGGAACACGGAGCAGGAGCTCCAAAAAGGCAGGCGGTCCCGGGCTTCTGCGCCGGGCCCGGTCTGGTGGCCGTGGCTCCGTCTGCTTCCTGGGTCACGGCCCAGGCCCCCGGGTGCCGGCCGGGGCTGTCGGCTGAGTGGCTGAGCGAGCTGGCTTCACAGTCTCTCAGCTGGAGATGGGGCTGCTGTTGAGAAAACGCGAGAACAGAACGCAAGGCGCTTACACCCTGTGATCCGAAGGTCAAGGTCGTAACTAAGTGTCAGCTCTGGGTCCTGCTCCAGTCCTCTGGAGCAGGGTTTTCTGTCCCAGACGGCAAACGACCAGCTGCTTTCGAATCATTGCCCAGGGCAGCAACGGTGGCCCAGCCCAGAGACGTACCAGCCGTGCCTGCGGCGCTGGGAAATCACACGGGCACAGGCTGTGGGATTTCTTTGGCAATGGGGTGGGGGTGGGGGTCGCAGGTCCCTCGGTTGTGTCGAGGAGGGGCTGGGCTCTGGGTTTCCTCCTGTCGACCTGAAAGCTTGGCGTCAGGTGGTCAGCAAAGCGTCGTGCAGAGGGACCCCAGTCTGGGGGGCGGGGTGCAGGAGGGACCCTCAGTCTGGGGGGACGCGGCGCAGGAGGGACCCCAGTCTGCGGGGCGGGGCGCAGGGAGGACCTCAGAGGGCACGCCCCTGCTGGGACGGATGATGGAGCCCAGGAGGGGATCAAAACACGGGGTGGGGGGCATCTGAAGGCGCTGCCGTGTGACTCCCATTTCAGATGAGACTCAGCGCA
>NW_027551568.1:2448818-2449107 GCF_008692635.1 Crocuta crocuta
CGTTCCGTCCACCCGGGCGCGAGGTGAGACAAGGCGCGGGTCCCGTGGGTGTCGAGGCGCGGGCTGGCCCTGGGCCCCGGGGTTCTCGGCCGGCTGTGCTCCCGGCCGCCTCCTCCCTCACTGAAGATGCCGCCCCTGCCGCCTGGCCACCTGGTCCTGGCGGGGGTCACGGTACCTGCCCTGCGCCGCGGACGCTGCTGTTCCCCCCGCGCCCCAGCTGGGCGTCCGTCTCCCGCGGGAGGCTTGCTCACGGCCCGCAGGCTCCTGCTGCCGCTTCTGGAAGCCGGCG
>NW_027551568.1:2449134-2451759 GCF_008692635.1 Crocuta crocuta
TGGAAGCCAGCGGCCTCTGGGGAGGGACAGGGGCCTGGGGACACGGCCGGCCTCAGGCTTGCCCGCTCCGCGCCGCGGGGACCCAGCTCGCCTGCCTCCGCTGCTGGGCCCTTCGGCCGCGCACTCGGTTAGTCTGTGGCTGGGACCCCGTTTGGGGCCTTGATGAAAACCGTTCTTGGACGGGTGCCTCCCGCTGAGAAAGAGAAAAGCCACAGCGAAACAAGCCGCGTTTGCCAGNCTCAGAGCGCAGGGGCGGGGCTCAGAGCACAGGGACACGGGGCTCAGGGCGCAGGGGCGGGGCTCAGAGCACAGGGACGGGGCTCAGGGGGCAGGGGTGGGGTTCAGGGCACAGGGGCGGGGCTCAGAGCGCAGGGGCGGGAAGGGGTGAGCCGCACTTAGCAGGGGAGCGGAGGTACAAGTAGCCGCTGGGGCTGCGGAAGAGGAGGGTTTGGGAAGGCCGCAGAGCTGAGTGTGCGGATCCCGGGGCGCAGCGGGGCACGTGCTGGGGNTGTGGAGAGACTGGGGGTTACACCCGCCACGGATGACCTGAACCTCTTCTTTCTCCCTGCGAGGCCATTTCCCGAGATACCACGGGGCTCGTGCCCTCACCTGCTTCCGGTCCTGGTGCTCACCTGCCCAGGCTCCATCCTCGCTTCCCCGCGCCCTCCCTGGGCCTTCCTGGTTAGCGTTCAAGAGTCAGCGCAGGTTCTGCCTCCTCCAGGAAGCCCTCCTGCAGCTCTAACATTCCCCGCTGTGGAGTTCACGCTGAGTTTTCCACAGCGTTTGCGACCCACTGACAGTGCAGCATATTTACTAAATGTGGCCTCTCCGCTTCCCCATGAAACTGGAGTGCTCCCCATGAGCCCCAGTGCTCACGGTCTGTTTTGCTCAGGGATGAATCTGAAGGACCCCAGGGGTGTCCGGTCACAGTCATGATAGGTGCTCTGTGAGCCAGGCTGTTCCCTGCGTTCTCTCCCTGACGCCTGACTGCCCCGAGGTCAGGTGTCAGGCTTGCCTCTGGGGAGGGGGCCGGGCCACCCGTGAGCAGGTGGGGGCGAGGCGGGCGTGCGGGAGGGCTGACGGGGCGTGGCCCACCGCCGGCCCTGGGACTCGCCCTTCATTCCCCAGAACCCCTGCCACACGCCCGCCGTCTTTGTTACTCCTCCCCCTGTGCCTGGGCCCGTGTCAGGCAGCAGAGCCGGGGACAGCGGTCAGAGCGGGGGCCTGGCAGCCGTCTGTCTCCTCGTGCATCTCCACGGCCCCGGGGCAGGTCGGCCCAGGTGCAGCTGGGGCCCCGCACCCCTGGGCTCACCTGGGGCAGGTCGGTCTCGGAGTGACGCAAGTGTCCCTGCACCCGAAAAATGTTCCCGGGGCCCCGTCCGGGTTGCGTGGGGAGCATCTGCTCACTGAAGGCCCCCCGACCCCAGGACGGACTGCGGCCCAGACCTGCTTCGCTCGGCTGGCTTGGCTGAAGCTCACGGGTCCCTCCCTCCCGACGCCTGTGACAGAACCTTATTCTCGGCGTCTGTGGCTCCAGGCTGGCCCGGCCCCCTTTCCTCCGCGGGCCACCGCCTCCCTCCTGCTGTTTAACACTGGTTGGGGTCTCAGTTGTCTGAGTTCAGAGGACCCCAGACCGGGGCCTAAACAGCAGAAGTGTATTCTTTCACGTTCTGGGGGCTGGAGGCCCGGGACCCCGGCGTGGGCCGTTCGGTTTCCATGAGGCCCCCCTCGTGACGCGTAGATGGCCGTCCCCTCCCCGTGTCCTCACTGGTTGTCCCGCATGTGTCTGGGTCCTGACCCCTCTTGCTGTAAGGCCCTACTGGCTCAGGGCCACCCCAGGGACCTCATCTTACTTCAGTCACCGCGGCGAAGGCCCCACCTCCACACACAGGCACATTCTGGGCCCCTGGCGGTGAGGCCTCCGACATACAGATTTTGGGGGGACACAGGTGAGCCCGTTACAGCTGGACAAAGGCTGTAGGACCACAGCGACGGAAACAGGCTGAGGTGGCGCGGAGGGGGCAGCGCGACCGTCACCCTGAAAGCTGGCGTCCAGTCGTGGGGGCGGCAGCCGGGGGGCCGTCAGGTGACCCGCTCAATCTGGTCCCAGCTCGGGTATCCGATGGCCGACCAGGGGCGGGGGAGGGAGGGACGCTTTCTCTGCGCGTCCAGTGTCCCCAGTGGGGCCTCGCGGGGCCTGGGTCAAGGGCCACTCGCCAGACACCCTTTTAAACCCGAAGTAGTTTTCCAAACTCCCGAGCTGAACGCCAGGCTTCCTTCTTGACTCTTCCTCTTAGAAATCGCATTAGCTGCTGAGGCTGCGACTTTGGCCCGATTAAGGTCTTGGCTCCGTCTCCCGGGTTTCGCTATAGAGTGTCCTGTTGTTTATTTTATTACAGACAGAACTTTGCTTTGGGCCCTTCTTGCTCCAAAGCTTTTACACTCCTAAGTGGTTGGCTGGCTGCGGGCTTGCTTCCTTCCTTCCTTTCTTTTTGCCTAAACTTCCATTATTTGTAGCTTCATCACATTAGGATAAGAAAACAAGCTGTGGTCTAAGTTTTGCATTTTGAACATTTGCAGACATTTACTTTGTGTCTAAGTGAGTAGTAGATACCGCATGTGCCT
>NW_027551568.1:2451807-2453421 GCF_008692635.1 Crocuta crocuta
CTGCCCCTCTCTGTATTGATGATAATTTCCTTTCTTCCCTCCCTCTCTCTCTCTCTCTCTCTGTTCGGGTGCTGTCTTGGGCCGCTCACACATGTTTGCGGCCATTCTCCATCTTCAGCTGCACATTTGAACAACACGCACAATCTCCTGGTGGCACCAGGGACAGACAGCTGTGAGCCGTACATTCGATGGTCAGTGTTAGCGCTTCCTCCGCAGCCCCTCTTCTTTACGTCAACCTGTGTCTTCTTCCCTCACTGTCCCAGCTACCGTTGCACTGTTTTCTGTTATGTCTTGTGAGCACCAACACATTGAAGCATTTATTTATTTACTTATTTTTTTTTAATTTTTATTTATTTCTAGGAGAGAGAGAGAGACAGCGTGAGCAGGGGAGGGTCAGAGAGAGAGGGAGTGACAGACTCTGAAACAGGCTCCAGGCTCTGAGCTGGCAGTCAGCACAGAGCCCGACGCGGGGCTCGAACCCACGAACTGTGAGATCATGACCTGAGCGAAAGTCGGACGCTTAACCGACTAAGCCACCCAGGCGCCCCATTTATTTACTTATTTTGGGAAAGAGAGAAAAGGGGGAAGGGGCAGAGACAGAGGGAGGGGGGAAGGGGCAGATAGGGGAAGAGAGAGCATCCCAAGCAGGCTCCGAGCTGCCAGCGCCAAGCCCGACTCAGGGCTCGAACCCACAAACTGGGAGATCAGGACCTGAGCCGGGATCAAGAGTCAGACGCTTCACCGACTGAGCCGCCTGGGCGCCCTGAGGCATTTATTTCATTTATTTTTAATAACCAGGAATATGATGTGTCAGTAGGCCTAATGCTAAGTTTGAAGTGAGGTTTGTCATCCTCCGCCCCTTCCTCGCTGTGACCACTGCTTCTGCTTTGTCTCCAAGTCTGAGCGGCGACCTCTGGCCTCGGTTCAGAAGATGGAGGAAGCCCCCCTTTCGGGGCCCTGTCCGCCCTTTCCCGGTCCGTTTTCCTCCTCAGACCACACGCACCTCCTGCTTCTTGCCTTCGGGTCTGAGTCGCTCTGAGGTTGGCAAGCGCGTCCTGTCTGGTTGGTCGTGTTGCGTCTGGGTTTACGAGCCGCGTGCTACGGCCCGGAGCTCCGCTGGGGACCCTGTAGTTCCCGCCTGCTGCAGACCCCTCCCCCCATGGTCCCCTTCGTATCGGGCCCTGACCTCCGCCACCTGCCTTCCATCACCACACCCCGTTGTCCCGCCGGATCAGACGGGTGCCTTGGGTGTTCCGGGGATCGCGGGGAAGCAGCGTTCACAGAGAGAGGTCCCGGGGCACCCCGGTGCCTTCCCAGAGGACGGGGCTTGCGAGACCTCCTGTTTCCGCGTCTGGCGTCCCGTGGTCTCCGGCGTCTCCGATTCCCCGGGGCAACGGGAACACAGCTCGGTGGTGGCCCGTTTCAAGATCATCTGTTTATTTCCTTCTCTTGGAAGCTTTTCAGATGCCCTGGTTTCCAGGAAATTGGAATATTTTTTTAAAATATTTTTATTTATTTCTAGGAGAGAGAGACAGCGTGAGCAGGGGAGGGTCAGAGAGAGAGGGAGTCACAGACTGAAACAGCCTCCAGGCTCTGAGCTGTCAGCACAGAGCC
>NW_027551568.1:2453505-2455026 GCF_008692635.1 Crocuta crocuta
TTTTTTTTTTTTTTTTGCCTGTAATTTCAACTTCTGGGGCGCTGGAAAGTTTCCTTCCATCGTGTTTTGGGCGTCACTCTGGCCCCTGGCTTCCCCGTCTCTGGGGACCGTTTGCCCACAGGGCTGCCCGGCCGCCGCCTCCCTCCCTCCTCCGCAGGCCTCGGGAGCCCCATTTCCCTTGTGTCTTGGACACGTTTCTCCAACCTCTTCCTTTGTACCGGCGTCAAGCCTGCCTCGCCACTCGCTTCTCGCCTCGAAGGTTTTGTGGCGCTATTTTGTCTCCCCCGTCCACGGGGCGGATTGTCTAGAACTCCGTCCCGCATTACCTTGCGTTGAGGGTCAAGGGGAGAAGGCAAGTGTCAGCCACGAGACTGAGGGTGAGGAGGGTCTTGTGCCCGGTCAGCAACGCCAGGCTGCGTTACGCCCGCCAGGCTCAGCTCCTCACCCCGTGAAGACAGAGCGGCCGGGGCCACCATGGAGCCACTTTTCTCGGGGGTTCTCGGGAGCTGCTGGGGGACGCTCCTCTCAGACAAGGAGGGCCCGGGGCACCGGAGCTGGCGGCCCAGACTTCTGCGTGGCCGCGATGAGACGCAGCTGGCCTTTGGACGTCACCCGGGAACCCACAGTGTCCCGAAAGCAAGAGCCCAGGACGGTGGGGGGGCTGCCTTGGGCACACCGCAGGCCCCCCTCTTTCTCTCTGCCGCACCCTGGATCCGGGCTTCTTTCTTGAGGCTCCGGAGCAATTGTTGGAGGCAGGTAATGCCCACGAAGTGCCCTGAGCGGTGCCTGGCTTCTCACAGGCCTGTGATACGGCTCAGCTATTCTTACTGTTAATTCAGAACTACTTTTACTGATGTGTAAATGCATATTATAGACCCACGTGCCCTGTTTTGGACTGAATGCGCTCCCCCAAATTCATCTGTTGAAGTCTTAGCCCCCAGGACCCCAGAGTGTGACCGTAAACAGGAAACAGGCTAGTTACCAATGTAATCGGTTAAGACCAATTCGGGTGGGCCCTAGTCCATTATGACCCGTGTCCTTATGAAAAGGGACATTTGGACACAGGCCCAGGGAGAAAGACATGTGAAGGCAGAGGCGGAGTTGGGGGCCATCCATGGGTCTACCAGGACCACCAAAGGGGCATCAAAGCCCCAGAGGTGGGGGGAGGGCCTGGAACCGGGGATGGCCAGCCCACACCTTGACCTGGGACTTCCATCTCCAGACTGAGAGACTGAGAGAGTTGAGCCACCCAGCGGTGGCGCTTTGCTGGGCAGCCCGGCCGACGGGCCCACACACGCCTGCGTGCATCTCTTGTCACGGTAGGTTTCTATAGGCTGGACACAGCCGTGCGGCCCGTGCCGTGCCCAGGGTGGCAGGGACCCGCTCTGCCTGCCCGCAGTCCGGCGGCGCCCACCGCCTCAGTGCGTGTGTCTGGGGTGGCCCTGTGCTGCGGGGACTGTCCACTCAGCACCCAGCTCTGTCTGTGGACCGTGGGTGCCGGGAGCCTTTGCACTGCGGCGG
>NW_027551568.1:2455243-2456396 GCF_008692635.1 Crocuta crocuta
AACGCTGCTTTGTATTTATCAGCTGTTTGAGTTTCCTCTTTTGCGACGGGCCGTTCAAAGTTGTGACCGTAAGGCCGTCTGACGACAGGAAGTGTTCACTTGGTCCAAGCTGGTTTACGAGCCAAAGACTGTCGCGTGTTTGGTGGCTAATGCTTGAGAAATCTTCGTTCATTTTACGCTCGGGTCATGAAGATGATTACCCGCATTTTCCTCTAAAAGCTCTTTGTTGGGGCGCCTGGGGGCTCAGTCGTTACACATCCGACTTCAGCTCAGGTCATGATCTCATGGTTCGTGGGTTCGAGCCCCGCGTCGGGCTCCGTGCTGACAGCTCAGAGCCTGGAGCTGCTTCAGATTCTGTGTCTCCCTCTCTCTCTCACCCGCTTCCGCTCACACTCAGTCTCTCAAAAATAAACAAATGTAAAAAAAAATTAAAAAAAACTTCTTGTTTTACATTCTGCACTTAGAGCCCCAGCGTGTCTGGAACTCACTCGTGTGTGGTGTGAGTCGGGTCCACAATCTTCTCTTTTCCATTCGGGTATCTGGTCGACCCAGCGCTCGTCACTGGAGGGTGATTCCTTCCTCCCATCCTCACATGCACTGTGCTGTCACCTGTGTTATAAATCAGGTGACGGCACAGACGGAGCCCGGTGCCCGGAGGCTCTATGTCCCACCCTTCAGTCTGTCTGTCTGCACAAATGCCACGTGTCTTCTTTACCTGTTCCAGGTGCTCTGACGGCCGTTCTCGTGGATGCGGGGGAGGGGGAGGGCCCGGCGTGAGCTTCTCCTTGTTCTGGTGTCAGAGGCCCGTGTGGTTTTGGTGGAATTCCGCTGTGCTGGCCTGTGGTCCCGCGTCCCCCATTCCACACGGAGGGCGGGGACGCGCCCGCAGGCTTTCCGGAGCCAGACGGCACTCGCTGGGGCGGCGCCGGNCTGCGTGCATCTCTTGTCACGGTAGGTTTCTATAGGCTGGACACAGCCGTGCGGCCCGTGCCGTGCCCAGGGTGGCAGGGACCCGCTCTGCCTGCCCGCAGTCCGGCGGCGCCCACCGCCTCAGTGCGTGTGTCTGGGGTGGCCCTGTGCTGCGGGGACTGTCCACTCAGCACCCAGCTCTGTCTGTGGACCGTGGGTGCCGGGAGCCTTTGCACTGCGGCGG
>NW_027551568.1:2456519-2457939 GCF_008692635.1 Crocuta crocuta
ACTTTTCTCCCGCGCGTGCCCACGAGCTGCATGTGGGGCCCCAGGGGACGCGGGGTTCCCGCCGCAGCTCCCACGGTGGCTGCACCCGCCCCACTGCCACGCGCACACGCGTGGGCTCCGTCACCGCCTCCTTGCCAGCACCTGGTGGCCGTGGGAGTGAATCACGTGAAGGTTCTAATGTGCGTTTACTGATGATTAATAGTGTGGAACGCTGCTTTCTGTATTTATCAGCTGTTTGAGTTTCCTCTTTTGCGACGGGCCGTTCAAAGTTGTGACCGTAAGGCCGTCTGACGACAGGAAGTGTTCACTTGGTCCAAGCTGGTTTACGAGCCAAAGACTGTCGCGTGTTTGGTGGCTAATGCTTGAGAAATCTTCGTTCATTTTACGCTCGGGTCATGAAGATGATTACCCGCATTTTCCTCTAAAAGCTCTTTGTTGGGGCGCCTGGGGGCTCAGTCGTTACACATCCGACTTCAGCTCAGGTCATGATCTCATGGTTCGTGGGTTCGAGCCCCGCGTCGGGCTCCGTGCTGACAGCTCAGAGCCTGGAGCTGCTTCAGATTCTGTGTCTCCCTCTCTCTCTCACCCGCTTCCGCTCACACTCAGTCTCTCAAAAATAAACAAATGTAAAAAAAAATTAAAAAAAACTTCTTGTTTTACATTCTGCACTTAGAGCCCCAGCGTGTCTGGAACTCACTCGTGTGTGGTGTGAGTCGGGTCCACAATCTTCTCTTTTCCATTCGGGTATCTGGTCGACCCAGCGCTCGTCACTGGAGGGTGATTCCTTCCTCCCATCCTCACATGCACTGTGCTGTCACCTGTGTTATAAATCAGGTGACGGCACAGACGGAGCCCGGTGCCCGGAGGCTCTATGTCCCACCCTTCAGTCTGTCTGTCTGCACAAATGCCACGTGTCTTCTTTACCTGTTCCAGGTGCTCTGACGGCCGTTCTCGTGGATGCGGGGGAGGGGGAGGGCCCGGCGTGAGCTTCTCCTTGTTCTGGTGTCAGAGGCCCGTGTGGTTTTGGTGGAATTCCGCTGTGCTGGCCTGTGGTCCCGCGTCCCCCATTCCACACGGAGGGCGGGGACGCGCCCGCAGGCTTTCCGGAGCCAGACGGCACTCGCTGGGGCGGCGCCGGTGCCCGGGAAGCACCTCGGCCACGTGGCCTCTGGTTGCCGGCGTGGCCGTGGGGGTGCGGAGTTGGCGCCTGGCTCAGATTCTAGAACCTTCTTGATGCTGATCACAACATGCCGGTGTCTCTAAGCTTGTTTCTTCTCCCTGTTCTATTATTGCGGTAAAATACACCCAGCAGGATGGGCATCTTACCGCTCTAAGCACACACACACTTCAGTGTCACACACAGCGCCCGACCCTGCCCCTCCAGCACGCTTCCCAAATGGAAACTGTGTCCCTGAAACAC
>NW_027551568.1:2457968-2465995 GCF_008692635.1 Crocuta crocuta
AAGCCTGAGCCGACTCCTCTCGGGACCTCGTGTTAAGGGAACCTCGCCGTTTTGTCCCTTTGTTTCTGGGTTATTTCACCGATAATGCCCTCCAGGTCCATCACCTGGTGACAGGTGTCAGAATGCCCTTCCTTCTTCAGGCTGAGGAACATTCCGCGTGTGGACGGACCACATCTCGTCCATCCGTCCGTTCTTCCAGGGACACTGGGTTCTCCCACCTTTAGGCTGAGGTCTCAGCCCAGCCCCTCCGCGCAGCTCATTGGCCGCACAGTGAATCTTTTATTATTTTTTAATGTGTGTTTACTTTTGAGATGGGGGAGGGGCAGAGAGAGAGGGAGACAGAATCTGAAGCAGCTCCAGGCTCTGAGCTGTCAGCACAGAGCCCGATATGGGACTCGAACCCACAAACCGCGAGATCGTGACCTGAGCCTGAACCGAGAGTCAGACACTTAACCAGCCTAACCGTCCCCCCCCCGCAATCCCCCGCCCTACGCAGCGAATCTTTTAAAATCCCTTTTCTGTCTCATGGAACAAATTTATCTGAAAGGAAGGATTTTCCCCGAAGCCCTTGATCCTTTGCTCATCTGCCGGTGTCGTTGTTTTTTCGTGAACACAGCGCTGAACTTCACTGGCTCCTGACCAGGGCGTCTTCCTACTCGGGGAGGGCGGGGAGGGGGGGCCCAGTTTTGTCTCCTGCCCCAGCCAGGGGTGGGCCGACCCCCTCAGAGTGACAGAGCCGGCGACTGTCATATTCCCAGCACAGGTCCTTGCCCACGAGCGGCTGATTTCTCCTTTGGGACACGTCCTGGCCGGGAGGGTGCCACTGAGGTCTCTGAAGCCCTTTCTGGGTCTTTGGGACCCGGAACGGAAGGCGAAGTCCGCGGCGATTCCTCAGCTGTTTCTCCTGTAAGCGCAGATCTGGGCAGAGGCCCCCCCCTCGGNCACCTCCTTCCCGGCCAGCCCCCCCTGCAGTCCAGGGCCCCCCGGCCACTTCCCGGCTGTGGCCAGGGCGACACTGTCATGGCCCCTCACGGGATAAGAGGTTAGAGGGACGGAGGCGTCACGTCCCAGGGGCCTGCGTGGGCTCACGTCCTCCTGTGACTGGGGACCCTCGGCCTGCAGAGACTAGGAACAGGGATGGTGGTGCGCAGGGTGGTGCAGGGGGAGGCGGGAGGGGCCTGGGCTCAGGTTACCCTTCTTCCGGGAGGCCTACTGAGGAGGCCAGCAGGCAGCAGCGATTCTTCAAGACCCAGCGAGGTCTGGGCGCTCGTGGGGCCACACGGAGCCCGGAGACGATCGGGCGACCCTGCACCCGGCCTCTCCCTGCCCGGGCCCCCCGGTGGGCTGGCCCTTCAGCACCGCCTGCCTTACACCTCAGCAAGCTCGGCCCAGGTTCCGTTCCCTCTGAACGGGGCCCTGCCCGGGCCTGGACGGAGGGACAGACACCCNACTTCTCTACAAGGGCAGGAAAGCACATCCGGGCTGGCGCCCAGGGAGCGGCGCCAGGGGTCGGCTGGTGGGTGGGCTGGAGCTCCCAGCAGGGAGCCGGCCGGCCTCCCCCCCCAGCCCAGGGCTGACGGGGCCTCAGGTGAAACGAGGCCAGGGAGGGGCTCGGCCTGCCCTCAGAGGGGACTCCGTCCGCGATCTGGGCGCTCCGAGTCCCCAGGCCCTTCCCGTCCCCTCCCAGGCCGGGTGGGGGACACAGGGCTGATAAACCCACCGGACACCCCCCACCCAAACCTGTCAGTCCAGGGTCCGCCCGGGGGTGGCTGGGAGGCCCCTCACGCGCTCCCCCTGCATACCTCCTGCGGACTCAGCCGCGGACAGTCAGGGGCCCGGGGAGCCCACGGTGGGGCCTGGCTGGTGAAGGGGCAGCAGCCAAGGGAACCGGGCCGGACGCCCTGGGTCCAACAGCCCCGCGCTGCCCGCCCGCAGCCCTGGGCACCAGGAGGACGGCTCCTCTGCCCACGGGGACTCCCCACCCCCAGCCGCCCCCGCCCGCCACTGCCTGGCACGCTCGGGGCCCTGGCCTACGTGGGCAGGGCGGCCGGCACAGGGACGGGACCCCTCGCGGTGTCAGGCCCGGAGAGCCGCAGAGCGGCAGCGGGGTCTGCCTCAGACGGGGCGGTTCCGAGGGACCCGCTGAGGAGGCGCGGGAACGGCGTTCGGGAGGAAGACGCGCGGCTGGAACAGCACCCGCACACGGGGAACAGCAAGGCGGGAGTCGCGGCCGGCAGGTGCGGGAGTTCGAGGAGACGCAGGCTCCGCTGGCCTTTCGAACACCGAGGCCCAGACGCCCGGGGCTTCGAGCGACGCGTGACATGTGACCCAGTCTGTCCTCCCTTCTGACGGCTTCTGCGTGGAGGCAGGATCTGAGGGAGGCTGGGGTTACGCGCTCGTCCACACCCACTGAACGTGCAGTTCCAAGGGGGGCCGTGATGTACAGTGTGGACTCTGGGCGACGGTGACAAAGCCCCTTGGACACCCGAGGGTGCCAGGTGGAGGGACCCATGTCCTTGCACGGCCAGGGCGACGTCTGGCCCCGACCCCGGGACCCGTGCTTCCATCCACGGGCAGCTACTGCAGGGCCTGGTGCATCGCCAGGGCCCCCGGCCACGCACGGGACCACCCGCCGGGCCCATCACCTCCACACGTCATGGCTGCCGACAGGTCGTGTCTAGACTGCTTAGCTCTGGTGCGTGCGGCAGTGGGTACGTTCCCCGTCCCCTACCTTGCTCCTTGTGCCTCTTGGCTCCACCAGGCAGGGGAGGTACGGTCCCGTGATGCTGTGTGCCAGCGCCAACACACCGGGCCTCTGGGCCTTTGCACATGCCTTTGTGTAGCCTGAAAAATATCTCCTGTCCTCCTGTTCCTCAGCTTGGGCATCCCCTCTTCCAGGAAGCCCTCCTGATGCTCACTCCGTGTGGTCTGGGTTGTTTTGACCCCTCTCCTATTCCAGGGACCCAGGAATGGCCAATAGGAAGGGACTTGTGTCCCTCCAGCCCTGGGGATGGACCCACACCGGACCAGTTGTGGGACTTTGGCGACCGCTGCTGGCCTTGCTGTGCTGCTGGGGCCACCTGGCTAACACCTGGGGAGCAGCTGCGTGAGGATGAGTCCAGTGCAGAGGAAAGCAGCGAGAGACAGCAAGAGTTGATGCCACTGAGCCCTGGATCCAGCCATGCCTGCAGGTGCTTTAGTTATCAGAGTGAGGGAATTAATTAATTTCAAATTCAGTTTCTTCCTGTTGGAGTTTTGGTAGTGCGCGAATGTCTGGGACTTTGTCCATTTCTTCCAGGTCGTCCAGTTTGTTGGCATATAATTTTTCATCACATTCTCTTATAATTGTATTTCTGTGGTGTTGGTTGTGACCTCTTTTCTTTCATTTGTGATTTTATCTATTTGGGTCCTCACTCTTTCCTTTTGAGAAATCTGGCTAGAAATAAAATTGATTTATTTTGTTTATTCTTTCGAAAAACCAGCCCTTTGTTTCATTGATCTGTTCCACTTTGTTGTTTTTTTAAAATTCTATATTGTTTATTTCTGCTCTAACCTTTTTATTTTTTATTTTTTGACATTTATTTATTTTTGAGAGACAGAGCATTAGCAGGGGAGGGGCAAAGGGAGAGGGGGAGGCAGAATCCGAAGCAGGCTCCAGGCTCTGAGCTGTTTGTCAGCACAGAGCCTGACGTGGGGCTCGAATCCACAAACCATGAGATCATGACCTGAGCTGAAGTCAGACGTTCAACCAACTGGCCACCCAGGCGCCCCTGCCCTAATCTTTACTGTTTCCCTTCTTCTGCTGGCTCTAGGCTTTATTTGCTGCTTCTTTTCAAGCTCCTTTAGGTGTGAGGTTAGGTTGTGTATTTGGAATCTTTCTTGCTTCTTGAGAGAGACCCGAATTGCAATGCATTTTCCTCTTAGGACTGCCTTTGCTGCATCCCAAAGGGTTTGCATTTTCATTGGCTTCCATGTATTTTTTTTCTTCTTTAATTTCCTGGTTAACCCAGTCATTCTTTACTACGATGTTCTTTAACCTTCACATATTTGAGGGCTTTCCAAATTCTTTCCTGTGGTTGACTTCAAGTTTCATAGTGTTGTGATCTGAAAATAAGCTCGGTGTGATCTCAATCTTTTTGTACCCGTCGAGGGCTGATTTGTGTGACCCAGTGTGTGGGTCAATAGTGTGAACTACTGTGGAGAACATTCCATGTGCACTCGAGAAGAGATGGCACTACTATGTGTTTATTCAAAGGGCACAGGTGTGCTGTTTCAAAGGGGCACACGCACCCCAAGGTTTACAGCAGCGCTAGCCACAATAGCCAAAGTATGGAATGAGCCCAAATGCCCATCGATGGATGAATGGATGAAGAAGATGTGGTGTATACGTACAATGGAGTACTACTCAGCCATCAGAAAGAATGAAATTTTGCCATTTGCAACTATATGGATGGAACTAGAGTGCGTTATGCTGAGTGAAATAAGTCAGTCAGGGAAAGACAGATAACGCGTGATTTCTCTCGTGTAGAATTTGAGAAATGCAACAGATGAACAGAGGTGAGGGATGCAAAATAAATAAATAAGTAAGTTTAAAAAATACTGAGAACAAACTGAGGGCTGCTGGAGGGGAGGTGGGTGGGGGATGGGGTAGATGGGGGATAGGCACTGGGTGTCACATGGAAGAGATGCATCACCGGGCTCTACTCCTAAAGCCAAAACTACACTGTATGTTAACTAACTTTAATTTAAATTTAAAAAAAAAGAAAAAAAAGAAAATTTTATTAGAAGGTAATGGACATTCAATTAGAAGTTAATACATGTTATTCATTATTTCTTTTAAATTTAGTTTTGCTCGAGCTGCTGCCAGCCGGCTTCTGTTGCCCCGGACGGACCCTTGGTGCAGATCTAGGGCCCAGCCCCGGGCCGCGGCCTTTCCCTGGGTTGGGCAGTCTGCTCCGTGAGCCTGCGGATCTCTGTGGGACTTCGGCACCGGCTCCTCCTTTCACACCAGGGACCTCACAAGACCCAGAGCCGGGGACAGAGGTGGTCACGTCCGAGGCCTGGGGAGGCTGTGTGTCGCCCCCGGGGCCCTGCGGGGGGAGCTGGCAGGGCCAGGGCCCGGTCCCCACCTCCTGTCCAGGGAGCCCGGCCACAACCCTGCGGGGTTCGCTCCGGCTCCGGCGGGGGGAGGGGCACTCGGTGGGCCCCAGAGTCCGGCCTGTGGCGGCCCTGGCCAAGGGCAGCCCTCTCCCTCCCAGGGGCCTGGGCACTGCCCTCCCGGCCTGCAGAGATAGTGTGGGCAGGAGGGCGCAGCTCCAGCGTCCTGCCCTCACTTCAGTCCTGGGAGGGGCGCCTGGCGGGGACAGCTGGACCACGCGAGGCATCAGTTAGGGAAGCGGTGACTCCTGGGGCCTCCTGGGGGCGTGGGTGCTGCAGGGGGCCCCTCCCAGGCCCTCCCTGGGTGCCCTGATGGCAGACAGGGCAGAGCAAGGGTCCCTTCTCCCAAGGAGGACTGGGCCCAGAGAGGGAAGGGCCCACCGAGCCTCCTCTCCCCTCCTCTCCCCTCCCATGCTCCCCCAATCTGCCCTGCCCTTCTGCTTAGAGAGCCCCATGTGTGCCTGTGTGTGTGTGTGTGAGTACACACGTATGCATGCATGTGGCCATCCACATATGTACACACGTGTGTAGGTCTGCTGTGTCTGTGCGCACAGTCTGTGTGTGCATGTGTTTTACACGTGTGTGTGTTTGCGTGTGTGTGCACAGGAGCATGTGTGTGCACAGGAGCGTGTGTGCTTCCCTGAGAGACGGCGGGCGCCTGGAGTGTTTGCTGCATGAATGGACCGTCCCCACAGCGGCGTCTGGGCTTGAGGACGAGCCTCTAAGAAGTTCTGACGTCAGAACTGTTTGCTCGCTTGCCCCCCATCCCCCCAGCTGCGCTGCAGGGACACCAATAACCTCGTTTTACAGCCGGGGAGACTGAGGCTCAGGGAGGGGTGTGGCCCCGGTCTGAGGTCAGGGCACTGAGGCTGGGAGCTGGGCCCCAAGCCGGGCTGCAGGGCTCAGGCAGGAGGCAGGGTCCCCCCTGCCCCCCTGCCCCCCCAGCCTGGCCTCTTTGTACGGGCATCCTGTGCCCACCTGGTTCCCCCCCCCCCTGCCGTTGTGGGGCTGGGGTGGGGAGGGGCCTGGGGCAGGGGGAGGGGCTCTCAGGGCATGAGGGGGAGNGCAAAGAGCGAACTGTTCCCCAGGAGAAAGTTTCAAAATGCATGAGCCTCCCGCGCAGATTCGGTGTAGAGGTGGCCCTGGGGGGCAGACGCTTTCTGGGGGCCTTGCCGACATGGGCTGGGGTCTGACCTGGGGGCCAGGCTAGCTGCAGCCCTCCGCCTGCGGGGCCCTGCACGAGGGTACAGACGTGCCGCAGACCAAGATGCCCCATTCTGGTGAGAGACGGAGCCCAGACACAGGCAGTGGTAGTGGGGGGAGGTGGGGGGGGGCCGCTGGGGGTGGTGGGGAGAAGGGAAGGGAGGGAAGGAAGGGGAGGGCCGGGGGGCATCGGAGGCGGTTAGAGGGCGAGGGGGAGGGCATCTGTGGTGGCAGGAAGTGCAGGGGTCAGGGCACGGGGGCCTGGAATGACAGGCGGTGGTCAGAGCCCGGAGGACCCAGGAAGGAGAGCATGACTGGTGGTAAGTGGGGCAGGTCAGGGACCTTGGTGACCGTAGGTGGCCCTGACTGTGTCCCAACTCCCTCCCAGCGGTCGGATGCTCCCAGACCCGAGATGTCTCTTGTGAGAAATGGGCTTCTGTGGACTGGCTGAGGCACCCTGAGGAGGTGGTGGTCCGGCGCCCCACTCTCCGAGGGCTCTTAGACCCTGGGCTCTGCTTGCCCCTCCCCCCGTCACCGCTTCCAGGCTCTGCAGCAATTGTGTCATCAAGCTGAGTGACGCCCCGAGCAGTGTCTCTACCCCCTGAGCCTGGCCGGTGGGGGCCTGGGCAGGGTGGTGATCAGCGGGAGGAGGGTCTGCTGGGGGGTGGGCAGTGACCTAGGAGGGACATCGATCCTGAAGCCACGCCGGCCGGGTGCACAGCCCGACTTTGGCCACCGTTTATCCAGGACAGAGCCTGGCAAGACCCAGGACTTGCTTGATCTGCACCGCAAGCCCGCGTGGGGGTGGGGAGACGAGGACAGAGACCCGCAGATGGGAAATCGCTGGCCTGGGTCAGAGCCACCTGACTGCAGCCTGAGCCGTGAAGCCCCGGGGCCGCTGCTCCGAGCCTCGCCTCCAGGCCCGTCCCCCAGCCTGTCCGCACCTTCAAGGCCGCTGCCCAGGTGAACAGCTCTGAGAAAACCCGTGCTTTGTTGGGCAGTCTGAGCCTGCGGCAGCTGGAGACATCTTCTTGTTGGAGAGCCCCCCCTTCCCAGACGAATGGACTCCCCACCCCCTCCCCAGGCCTCCCTGCCTCCTAGTCTCCGGAGCATCTTCCCCACCTGGGCCCACTGATGCCTGGAACTTTCCACTGGAGCAGGGGAGGAGGAAGAGGGGAGGAAGAGAGAGAAGGGCTGGGGGCTGGGGAGGGGGGAGGAGGGAGGAGGAGGAGCAGGAGGGAGGAAAGGAGAGGGAGGAGGGAGGCAGCTGCCCTGGCCTCCCAGCCACTGCCCCTCCCCCGCAGCCCGTGCCCAGGGCCCTGCTCAGGGGTGTCCGCCGGCCGGGCAGAGCGGAAGGTTCCCTGTGGCTGTCAGCCTGCACCGGGCTCTCCGGATGTGCAAAGCAATGGAAACGTGGTCAGCCTCTGCTCCGGAAGTACTCGCTCGAATGGGGTCTGTCCCCTAAGTTCGTGCCCACCTAGACCCTCAGGATGGGCTCTTATTTGGAAAGAGGGTCTCTGCAGACGGGATAATCCCTTGTTGCAATGGTTCACGGTCACTGCCACTGCAGGTTAGTTCTCTCCCCACCCATTGCCAGCCGCGTGGACTTGTGAGCTCTGTATAGAGAGCTTTGTGTCTTTTGAGTTTATAGAAATGAATCTCTACAG
>NW_027551568.1:2466039-2480592 GCF_008692635.1 Crocuta crocuta
GCGTCCTGGAGGGAGGCCACTTAATGACCAGTAACAGTTATCCAGGCAGATGGGGGTCCAGGCAGGTGCGGGTCCAGGCAGGTGTGGGTCTGGGCAGGTGGGGGTCCAGGCAATGAGGTATCCAGGCAGGTGGGGGTCCAGGGAGGTGCGAGTCCAAGCAGGGGCGTCCAAGCAGGTGAGTCCAGGCAGGGTGGGATCCAGACACGTTTACCTTGGGCTAAAGCAAAATAAACTCGAGGCCCAGAGTCTTGAAATCACAGCTGTGAAGGAGGCACAGAAGAGGGAATGAGGTTGGGATGTGGGGGTGGGGCGTGGGCAGAGGAGGTGGGAGGCTCCCTGCCATCTGACTGTGGAGGAATGGAGGTGGTGGTGGACACCTCGTCCTGGCCGCGGGGTCGGCACATGCCGCGCCACCCGCCTCGCACCTGCGTCTCAGCCAGGACCGTCCCTCTCCCCCGGCCGGCCGGACATCCCTTCTGCACGGGCACCAAGGCCACCGGTCAAGCACGTGTTGGACGGAGTGGTCACCTCCTTCAAGTCTGTGCTCGGGGTCCCTCCTCAGGAGGCCCCCGGGGCCCCCGCCTCACCACTTCCCACGTGGCCGGCCCCTTACGGAGCTGAGCCGTAATCCCGCCAGAGCTCTCATTCCTTTTCGACGTGCTCGGTGATTCCCTCGCTGGGTCACCGCGTACGATGGTCTCCGCGGGGCACAGGTCCTGCCCACTTTGTCCCTGATGTGCCCAGAGGAGCGTCCGGCAGGCAGCGGCTGCCAGCAACCTCTGTGACTGGGCCGCGTGGCATGAGGGGCTGGCCGTAGCCGCTCGGGTCCACTGAGCAGCCGGCGAGGCCGCCCCTTTGCCCGCCCAGCTCACGTGGCGTGCAGGGCGACTCGGGGCCCATGCTGCCACAGCCCTGGAGGAAAATACGGCAACAGAGGCGAGGAGCTTGCACACGGCTGGGACGCCCCTGACCTGGTGCAGGGACTCGGGCATCGGGGACCAGCCGTTACGTGTTCCTGCTTCGAAGCTGGTAGCTGGGCCTGCCGGGGTTCGATGACAAAGAGCTTTTCCCCACACGCTGTGTTTTTTCCCAGGTGGGGAAGGCCTGCGATCTCGTGGGCAAGAGAAGGTAAAATCCACTCATCAGCCACTCAAGCTACCTCCACTGAGGGCTACGTGGCAGGTGCAGTGCTGGGGCTGGGGGCCATCTCCACTCTCGAGGAACCCGCAGTCTGGCGGGGAAGCTGTCTAGACCAGAAGCCGTGGCCACGACAGGGTCTGTGGTGGAGAAAGGTGAGGGGCTGGAGGGCATTCCCTGGAGGGCAGGGAGGGCTCTGGGAGGGGCTGGTGGTTAAAGAGAGCTGGGGGATGGGCAGAGCCACTGGGCCGTGGGGGCCACCGGGCCGTGGGGGTGGGGGTCCAGTCAGGAGTCTGGCTGCAACCAGGAGAAGCTGGCTCTGAGAAAAAGGGACGAATAGGGATTTCCACTTCCAGCCAAGGTGGTGGAGCCGGGAGCAACTAAAACCAATGTGAGTCAATGGTGTTCAGGGTATTAAACGGCATTCCGCCAAGGAGAGGGACCCAGGAAGACCTGGGACGAGCCCGTGGTTGGTGTGGGTGGAGGGGTTCCTGGACCCTAACAAGGACATTACAGTTCATCAAGCAACACAGGAGGTAGGACGGAATGTTAGCAAATTTGCAGTTAATCCAAAAGAGGGCGGAAGAAGAACGAAGGAACGAAGGAGGAGCAAGATGGTGGGCAGATCTGAATCCAGTCATTAACAATTACACTAAGTGTAAATCTTCTAAATTCGTCAGTAAAAAGGCAGAGGTTGACAGCCAGATAAGAAGAAAAGCAGGAGCCAAGACTGTGTCTCTTATTAGAAACTTTAAATATGGAGGCACAAATCGGGTAAAAGTAAAAGAATGGGAAAACAGACATGCAAACAGCATCCGGAAGAGAGCAGGTGGGGCTGTATTAATCAGGCGAAGTGGGTCCAGAGCAGAGTGTTAGTAGGACTTCCTAATAACAGGAGCCAATTCAATGGGAGCCACGCCAATCCTCATAAGATACCTTGTGAGGTAACTAAATGAAGGGAAGACAGAAAAAGTTACAAGATGAAACAGATAAATCCACAATTGTAACTAGAGATCTCAACGCCGACCCAAGTGGAAAGAAAGTGGCAAATACACTCCAGGCTTGAACAGCGCCACCGCTACCCAACCAGTGCACATTACGGGCGCTCGGCCAGCAGATTCTGGGTCCAAGTCTCAATAATTTGTAAGGATTCAAGTGATTTAAGGTATATTCTCCAGCCACAGAGGGAAGTCAATCACGGTACCGGGCACCTAGGTGGCTTAGGAGCCCGGCTCTCATTTCAGCTCAGGTTATGATCTCACAGTTCGTCAGATCGAGCCCTGTGTCCAGCTCTGTGCTGGCAGCGTGGAGCCTGCTTGGGATTCTCTCTCTCCCTCTCACTGTCCTTCCCCCCACTCATGCGTGCTCTCTCTCAAAATAAATAAGTAAACTTAAAAGGAAGAGAAATCAATCACAGCAGCAGAATGATACCTGGAAAATCCCCAATATTTGGAAACCAGTGATGGCTCTCCACGTCACCCTCGAGTGGAAGAAGAAGCCGGAAGGCATGTTAGAGCGCGTTCTGGGTTGAACAGCATGTGGGGATTCATGGGATCGTGCGAAAGCCACGATGGGGGAGATTCTACAGCGATGCGATGCCTGTCAGTGGGGACAGGCAGGCCAGAGAGGGGGAGGGCAATCGAGGTGTCACGGAGCCCAGCGGAACTTGTGAGGGCAGTCTTGTGAGGGCAGTCGAGAGGGAGGGGTGCAGCTCCTCAAAAGTAAGGTAGTGAGACCCCAGTCTCTAGGAGCATTCAACAGGAGCCTGGCTGTCCTTTGTTACTGGGGCACTTCCTGCCTTTGAGTGGTAGGGGAGCTGCGTGTGGCTGGTGCCACGGGGTGACTAGTGGCCTCCCCTAAAGTATGTCTGTGTTCTAGCCCCCTGAACCTGTGAATGGGACCCTACTTGCAAAACGAGTCTATGCAGATGTGATCGGGTTAAGGATCCTGAGATGAGATCGTCCTGGAGTGCACGGCGGGCCATACGTGCAGCAGCTACGTCCTTCTGAGAAAGGAGAGGAGCAGACCCGGGAGGAGGCTGTGGGGTCAGAGCTGCGCGGCCACAGGCCTGGGAACATCCGGAGCCCCAGGAGCTGGAAGAGGCAGGAAGGAGTGTCGCCGGGGCCTCCGGAGGGAGCCGGGCCCGCTGAGCCCCGAGCTCCCGCCCTCAGGGCTGCGCGAGAAGCCGCGCCCGCTGTTTTAAGCCCATTCAGTGTGTGGCCCTAGGACCCTCCCCCCGTGGCCTCAGGGGGCCCCCTGAGCCAGGGGTCCCTGGACGCCATCCTCCTGAGGCTGGGGTCCCCCACGGAGCTGCCCTCCATCAGGGAGCTCCACGGGAGGGGCAGAGCGATTCCGGAACATTCCCGAGGGTGGTGGTTTGTCATCCCTGGTTAAATATAGTTCATTGATTGGAGCCAGGCTCCTGGGCCCAGCCGCTGTGGGTCAGTCAGAGGGCACGGCCCGGCTGGCCTCCCGGTGTGGGAGCGTCAGCCCCTCGCGGAGTCCCTTGGGGAGCAGACAGAGGGCGGCTTGTGGGTAAACCTGTGGCAGGTGCTTCGCGGCAAACGTCAGCCTAATTGCTTTGGAAAAACGACTGTGTGTGTGTTAGGTTCCACAAGACATCCAATGATGTGGAAAATTCATTAGAAAAACCAGGAGATGCCGCCCGCCTCGGGGTCCGGTCGGGTTAGAGGGTGCATGCGTGGGCAGGGCCCCGGGCGCTGTCCCCACTCCGTGACCTCAGGCTCGGGCCTCTCCTCTCCGGACTGACCGGTGGCCTGGGCGCCGTCTCTGGATCGGTCACCTGCTCATCCTGAGGGCCGCGCTATGCCCGGGGGAGTCTGGGCAGGCGGAGGAGGGACCCTGGTGACTGAGGCCAGCTGGCAGGTCGGGGGGAAGAGGGGGGGAACTGAGATGCTCCAGAGCTCTCTCCGGGCCTGCGGATCGGCACCTTGGGGCGTTTCCGACGCGCTGCTGGGTGGGACGCGGCCCGCCGGAGGGATCGGACGCTGGACGCCTGGCTGTGGGCCACGGGAGTGGGAGGGGGTGTCGGAGACCTTGGCAGGGCACTGTCCGTCTCCGTGAGCCTCAGTGTCTCTCAGTGTGCAGAGGGGTTGGGCCCCTCCCCCGAGCCCTGCCTGCCTGCTTCCTGTCTGCTTTGGGGGCTCCCAGGTCGAGGAAACACGTGGCAGAGGGCTAGCCTGGGGCCCGGGCCCTCGGTGCCGTTCCCACTGGGCTCCCCGCCCGCACCCCAGCTTCGCACACACAGAGGGCAGCTGGTGGCCTCTGTGCTCAGCCCCAGCCGGGTCCCAGCCACACGCCTAGGGGCTCAGCCCAGAGCCCTGGGGTCCCTGTGACCCCCCCAGCCCTGCTCCACCCCCGGCCGTCAGCCCGTCCCCGGGCGGACCTCACCTTCAGACATGTGCACTTCTCACCTCCTCAACCATCAGCTTGGTTCCGGCCGTCTTCGCTTCTTCCCAGACATTTCCCGTGGCCTGGACCCGGTCCCCTGGCTTTGCTCTGCCCGAGGGAACACGCCCCTGGTGACCCGATAGGGGGTGAAACCCTGAGTAGGTGCTGTGACCTCTTTGGCAGGAGCCCCCAGGCTTCTTCAGAGGAAGGAGCGCCAGTGATTCCATGACAGCTCGCGATGGAGCTCACCTGCCCCGGGGCCTTTGCACCTGCAAGTGCAATCTTACACAAGCTCGTTCCCCTCTGCAGGGACGCTTCTCCCCTGAGCCCTAAAGTGACCGCCGTGCTAGTCAACGCCCTCCTTCCCTCTAGCAGCGGCTACTACATCAGGTCCAGCTGCTGACACGCGGACTTCCTCTCCGAGACCAGGAAGCCTGCCTCTGCTGGTCGCCGGGCCTCTGACAGGCAGACAGTGTCTGCAGACCAAGCCTTCATAACCACTTGCCCGGCCGGGGGATGTGCGGCTGGGTGAACAAAGGAGCCGGAGCGCCTGGAGGCGACCTCGCCCAGGCCCTGGGGAAACCGAGGCCCAGAGGGGAGGAGGGGGGCAAACACTAGCGACCTTGCCCGGGGCTCCCGCCGGTGCCGTAGAGGATCCCCCCACGGAGGCGCAGGGATTACTCCTCTCCTTTCCCGGGGGGGAGACAGGCCGCGGTGTGGAGTCGATCCCGGGTGCCCTCTGGCCGCGCGGGAGGCCTGGCCCTTCCTGCTGCCCCGCACGGCTCAGCAGGCCAGCCGGGGCGGTTCCAGCCCCCCGGGGAGGGGCAGACATGGCCACACGCTGCCTCGGGAAGAACGCAGGGCACTTCCGGCACGTTCTCTGGTGCTTCCTTGGCCAAAACCCCCCAGGAGGCCGCTGCCCGTCAGATTGCGGCTCAGCCCGGACCCGCACCCCAACCCCCGGCTCTGGGACACTCGCGGCTCTCCTTAGTGCTGGGGCCCTTCCTCCGCCACCAGGGGGGCCCCTGCTCGCCCGGCGGTGGGCATCTTGGGCAGCGGGCAAGGCACACTGCTGCCGGGAGCCCCTCGTGCCCTCGCTCTGCCCTGGCCTGGGGACCCCGGCCCTCAGAGGAGCCTGGTGCAGAGCGGGCAGGTCCTTCGGGGTCTCCGAGCCTTGGGACAGCCCTGTGAGGACGTGGTGGTGTTGCCCGGCCGGGCTGTGAGGCCAGCCTGCCCCGCCCCCTCCGGGTGGCTCCCCCTTCCTCGGATCTGACTGTGACCCCGGATCCGTGAGTCTCTTTCCCAAAGCCACTCCCCTGCACTGTGCTTGGCAGCCACGCCCTCCTCCCTGTCCCTGGCCCCCTGCAGTCTGTCACTTGGTCTTGTCCATTGTGCTGCCCACACACAGTCCCCGTTCAGCGCCTTGTCCCTCTTCTGTGGCTCCTCCAGAGGCTCCTCCTCTTAGAATAAAAGCCTCGGTGCCCACACAGCCCACAAGAGTTTCCACGGTTCCCCCTCTGACCCGTCCCCTCTGCTAGCACTGTGAAGCCTGTGCCCCAGGGCCTTTGCATGTGCTCTCCCCTCTGCCCACATGTGCACAGAGCTCCTGTGCTCTTCGATGGGTCTCCACTGACACTCTGACTTCTAAGTGAGACCTCCCTGCCCTGCACTGGAAGCTAGGGTCCAGCCGCCCTCACCCCCGGCCTTCGTTACCTCAGTTGTCTACTTTACTCCTCTACTTTCTCGTCCCCTGGAAAGGGGTCCAGCGCAGCCAGGGAGTTTGCTTGTCCGGTTCATTCCTGCTTTCTCCATGCCGGGCACACAGCACGCGCTCAGTCGTTGCTGCACTGGACGGATGGATGAGCAGACAGTGACTCCCTCCCGGTGCCCCTGACCTCCCCCCACACACCCCTGCCTCTCCATCGGTGCCTTCTGACGGACGGAGGGAGAATCACCTCCGTGTTCTGAGGGGACCTGGCGCTTACAGAGGACTCACCGAGCGCCTGAGGAGCGTCCCCCGACAGGCCATCGCCTCCCAGCTGCAGGCCCCCAGGATGCCCAGTGCCGGGACCACGGAGCTCACCACTGGCACCCGCCTCCCTCTGGGTCCGGAATCCATGGAGAAGTGGGATTCGGCGTCAGGCCGGGGAGGTGAGAGCGTGGACGGCGCCACGGACAAGTGTGGGAAGAGGTGGTCTGCACGGAGCGCCAGGGGCTGCTTTAGCCTTGCTGACCTCCCCCCAGCCCGGGCCCCGGGAAGCCCCCGAGGGAAAGGTCAGGGCTCGGTGGCCCTCCTTTCCCGGGGGCGGCCCCCCAGCTCTCACACGGGGGCCTTTGCTGCTGTTGGCCTTGCAGGGGGTCTGCCCTCCAAGTCCTGGCCACGTGGGGAGGCGGGAGGGGGCTGGCGTACGGGGGAGCTGGCCTCACAACCCCCAGGCTTAACCATTAGGTTGTGGCCCCAGTGCCCTGGGGTCCCCCATCCTGGGGTTCAGGACCTTCAGGGCAAGCCTGCCCCAGCTGCCTGGGACGCTTCCCCAGCGCTACCCAGCAGGCGGCCCACGGGGGTCGTCCGCTCCCCGGGGGCTGTGCCGTGCTGGGGGACCCGGGAAGCATGGACCCCGAGAGCACCCGGCAGGAAGGGGTACAACTCGGGGTGCGGAGCGGGCCAGCAGGGGTAAGGGCTGGGGAGGGGCACCCACAGGCCGACCGCTCACAGGGGCGGGGGTCTCCCCATCAGACACCAGGGCCGGATGGTGTCCCCCAGGCTGGTCCCGGCGCAGCCCGGGGCTCCCCGTGTGAACACACTGGAATCGGCCCCAGTGAGGATAGACTCCACAGGCGTGGGGACAGCTGTCTCGGCCGTGAGCTCACCTGTGGGGGTTCCCGTTCTGAGCGGGGGGGCAGACCCAGGACTCAGCGCCACAATCCTGAGCTGAGGAGGGGCCTCCTGGCAAAGATGTGCTCCAGGACGAGGGAGAGACGGAGCAGGAGCCCTGGGGGACGGCTCGGCTCCCGGGGCGGCCGCCGCCAGCTAAGCAGGCCACCTTCTCCCCAAGGGGGGGCCCACCCCGGGGCTTTCATGTCTTCTCTCTGAGTCACCGTCCCAAGCCACCCCTGCTGGCGCCATGTTGAGACCTGGCGGAGGGAGGAGGAAGCCGAGCCCAGGGTGACTCGGGCCNGCCAGGCTCCCTGCAGGTGTATTTCTTGTTCATGCTACCTGCTCTCTCTGCACCATCCACTGTGTGTGCAGCGAGGGGAGCAAAGGCGTGTTCTGGGGCCTCGTCGTGGGGACACCCCCTCTGATGCGGGCCCCAGCGCTCCCCTCCCTGGCACGGCCACCCCTGTGCCCCGGCCTCCAAAACTGCAGGGACCTTGTCTTTGTAGGAAAGGCTTCCTCTTCTACTAGGGCTGGGTTGGGGTGCAGCAAGAGAGGCATCCGGGCTGAGAGGTGTAAGGAGACACCAACCTTGCACTTGCATGACCTTGAAAGTGGTGCCTGCTTAGGGTTTGGGCCCTGGGCTCACCTCCTGCTGCGCCTTATTCCCAGTCCTGCTTTCTTCATCCTCCCTGTTTGTCCATCCATCTGTCCATCCACCCATCCTGCACCCATCCATCCATCAACCACACATCCATCCATCCATCTGTCCATCTGTCCATCCGTCTGTCCATCCATTCATCCATCCATCCGTCCGTCCGTCCATCCATCCATCCATCCATCCATCCGCTCATCCTGCACCCATCCATCCATCAGCCACACATCCATCTGTCCATCCATCCATCCATCCATCCATTTGTCCGTCCATCAATCCATCCATCCATCCATCCGTCATCCACACATCCATCCATCCATCTGTCCATCCATCTGTCCATCTGGCCATCCGTCCATCCATCTGTCCATCCATCCATCCATCCATCCATCCATCCATACATCATCCACACATCCATCCATCCGTCCGTCCATCCATCCGTCCATCCATCCATATATCCATCCATCCATCCATCCCCATCCATCTGTCCATCCACTCATCCTGCACCCGTCCATCCATACATCCATGCATCCCTCTGTCCACACAAGCAGTAAACACTTCATCACAGAGAAGTGATGCCCTTCCAGGGCGTGCATGGGGTGCAAGCCAGGCTGGGGCTGTTTGCACTCGAGGTGCCCGGGGCCCTCACTGGTGGGGCTGGGCTCACCCCCAGAGAAGTGTCTCTAATTACGGGTCCCAGACACCCCTGTTGCAGGCACTGTTAGTGGGGCCTCATTCACACCATGGACTTCCTGTCATTGGTGTGGACGGCAACAGTGTCACTGTACCAGGGATCTGTAAACCTTTTCTGTAAGGGGCCAGATAATAAAGATTTTAGGACCAGTGGACCCGTCCGTCTCTGTCCCAGCTCTGTCCCTCTCGTGTGAATGCAGTCACGGAAGATACAAGAATGAATGAGCGTGGCTGCGTTTCAATAAAACTTTATTTAGCCACAGAGGCAGTGGCCGGACACAGTGCGCCGCAGACCCCAGCACGGTTACGGGGTGTGTTAGTCCGTCGGGGCTGCTATCACAGAATCCCACCCACTGGGTGGCTTGTAGCCAGCAGAAAACGATCGCTCACAGTTGTGGGAGGTCCAAGGTCGAGGTGCCGCACGGTGGCCTCAGCACCTCCCAAAGTCCCCATTTCCCAGTCTTTGGGGCTGAGGATTGTAATGTGTGCATTTTGGGGGAGGGCGGACGTTCAGACCATAGTGAAGGGTGAATAGCGGCCCCTCAGAAGCGTCCCTGAGTGTGACACGTGTGCCCCACGGTCCGATCCTCCAGGGCCTTTGTGGGACCCTTGGTGCTGCCTGCGGGGTTTCTGCTCAGGGGCCGCGGGGGAGCCTGGTCTCTCCCAGGTGGCAGGGAGCGCGGCGCAGCGAGGGGAGCCCCCGCGAGGCGGGGTCGTGCCGGCCTGTCCGGGCGGCCCCCGTGGGTGTGGAGCTCGGCCGGGCCGGGCGGCGCGGCGGGGCTGGTACCGGGAGAGGCTCCCACAGTCGCGAGTGCCGCCTCCTGGGTGGACACCAGGATGTCTGGGCGAGGGAGGGCCTGTGTCCTCCTGGGTCACCTGACCGTTGGGCACCCCCCGCCCTGTCCCTTTCCTGTCCTGTTTTGTAGAACTTGTTGACGATAAAAACTCCACAATTAGAAAAATCGTGGGAAGGAAAAGTCACCAGATCTCGCAGCCTCACTGCCGGGAGCCTATTCTCGGGTCCGGTAATTTCAAGTCTCTCCGTTCAGAACGGTTCTGTTTTGTCGCGTTGGGAGCGAGCTTCTGGCCAGCGGCTTCGGGTCCTNGGGGAGCAGATCTTCCCGCCTCCTCCAGTGACCTCCGCCCGCCTCCTGTGCGCTGCCTCTGGCGCTTGGCTCTCTTCCCGCCTCCATGTTCATGCACCTGGTGGCCTGAGGCCGTTGGGCACAGGTGCGGGGGGGCCGCTGGCGCCCCGTGGTGTTGGACAGTCAGGATCAGGCTGGCTGGGAACGCGGGTGCCCCTCTGTTGCGGTGTCTGGGGTGGGAGAGGGTGGCGCGGGCCAGGAGGGTGGCCTTGGACTCCCACGGGCGCCGCTCCTGGCGGTCTTCAGCCCCCCCCTCCCCCCCCGGAGCTCTGTCACGGGCCCTGGGCCGGGAAGCAGTGACTGTGAATGTTGGTGGGGGAGTCGGGGTCTCTTCCCTCCCCTGGAGGCCGTGACCCCCTTCCTCACCCCTGAACTCTCCGCTTCCCCCTCTTCTGTACGTGGGGTCGGAGAACGTGAGCGAGGGGCTCGCCCAGGCTGCCACCCACATGGTGGTCATTGTGGCACATCTGTGGGCCACGTGGCTGTCTGCGCGCGGGCGCAGTGTGGCCGTCCCTACCGACGCCCCTCCCTCAGCGGAGAGGCCGTCACCACCGTCACCACCGAGTCTCCTGGACAGGAGGGCCGGCCGGTCGCAGCCCCCACGCCCTGCTCCTCCCCCAAACTCAGTCACACCTTCTAGTTTGTTAACTCGCACGGTGATATTTACAGGGCACGCGTGTCCCCGACACTTACGGACGCACACGCTGTGCCTTGTCTAGGTCCTGGCTTGTGACAACTCTGGGCAACGTCCCAGCCCTCGTGGAATTAGCATCATCGTGAGACCCTGAGAAGTGGTGGGGCCAGCGCGGGGCAACAGGTCCTTCCCGAGTCCTGTGCAGGCACCGTGGACGCCCGTCCCACGGGAGCACTTCCCGTTCGTGCAGTAGGGACACCACGTCCGGTGTGCTGGGGGGCTCGCTCCCTCTGTCCACATGTGCGAAGTGCTGGCATCTGGTGTTTGCTGAGCACCTCGGCGCTGGCGGCTGGTGTTTGCTGAGCACCTTGGCGCTGGTGCCTGGTGTTTGCTGAGCACTTCAGTTTCGACATCTGGTGTTTGCTGAGCACCTTGGCTCCTGCCTGTGCTAAGGTGTGGTACCTTCCACACCATCTCAGTTGATGCCTTCAACAAGCCCTTGATGATGGGACTACGGTTGCCCCATTTTACGGATTAGCAAAGGGAGGCCCCAAGGGGAATGCACACATCCAGGAAGCAGAGGGAAAAGCTGCAAACCCAGGAGTGGGATCCAAGCAAGAAAGGGCTCTCCCTTCCCCCTCCCCAGGGGGCGGTTGGGGTGGGGTGTGGATGGGTCGCTGGCTCTGCCCTACGTCCAGCTCCCCTCTGTGGCTTATCCACTGATGCACTTTCTCTGATGTCTAAAACACAACACACCCAGGCTGATGACAAATGAAGCCCTCAACACTTTAGTGAGAATTAGTTCACTTTTCTTCCTGAGAGGAGAGAACCAAGAACGAAATCCTAGAGTCTAAGCCACCCACCCTCCATGTTGCTAATAGGGAAACTGAGGCTCTGAGACCGGGAGGGAACTCCCCCTAAACAAGAGATCTCTGACATCAGTTGGGTGACTCATCCTGGCTTTCTTCAAGTGTTTTTCAAAATTGTTAAAAATAACATATTCTCGATTCCATCTCACTATCAAGTATGCAGGCCTTGGCGCTCTTAGAGGGGCCATGCGTCATCAATTCCCAAATGGTGACAAGGAGCCGCAGCTCAGAATAGGCCCCAGTCAGGCCCTGCCCCGAAGGCTGCCAGCCCTGCCGAGGAAGTGACACCCCCATTCGTCTCTGGATGCATTTCCCAGGGAACCCCCCCACGTGCATGCACACATGCATGTGTACTCACATGCACACCCCTCAGGCCCACATACCTCACGGTGTACGTGTTCATGCACACACACGTGTGTACTCACATGCACACCCCTCAGGCCCACATACCTCACGGTGTACACGTTCATGCACACACACGTGTGTACTCACATGCACACCCTCGGGCCCACATACCTCAGGTGTACACGTACATGCACACACGCGTGTGTACTCACATGCACACCCTCGGGCCCACATACCTCAGGTGTACACGTACATGCACACACGCGTGTGTACTCACATGCACACCCTCGGGCCCACATACCTCAGGTGTACACGTACATGCACACACGCGTGTGTACTCACATGCACACCCTCGGGCCCACATACCTCACGGTGTACACGTGCAAGCACACACACGTGTGTACTCACATGCACACCCCCTCGGGCCCACACCCCCCACGGTGTACACGTGCATGCACACACATGTGTGTACTCACATGCACACCCTCGGGCCCACATACCTCAGGTGTACACGTACATGCACACACGCGTGTGTACTCACATGCACACCCTCGGGCCCACATACCTCACGGTGTACACGTGCAAGCACACACACGTGTGTACTCACATGCACACCCTCTCGGGCCCGCATACCTCACGGTGTACACGTGCATGCACACACATGTGTGTACTCACATGCACACCCTCGGGCCCACATACCTCAGGTGTACACGTACATGCACACACGCGTGTGTACTCACATGCACACCCCCTCGGGCCCGCATACCTCACGGTGTCGGGCACCAAGCTCTGGGCTGCGCACTGGTCCCACGAGGCGCCGGCTCAGAGCAGAGCAGTGGCTGCTTAGGCTTCTGGTCCGGCCCCCCCGGCCCCACAGGGGCCTGGCCGAGGGGCTGGGGGCTCGTGTCTCCTGGCGCCTCCCGTAGTGCAGCCCTCCCTCCCTGACTGTCCTGTAGCCCCTTCTCTCTGCCCCCGGACCCCTCCCTTTGGGCCCTGCTCAGCTCCAGCCCGGGCGCGGGGGGCCCACCTCCCTCCCCCGGGACCCGCCATCGCTATGCCAGCCCCAGCCTCCCGTCCCCAGGGGCCTGTCCCCGTCCCTGCCTCCCCGAGTCCCCACGTGCCTGACCTGTGACCCTCCTGTCCCCTGCGGTGATGCCCCCTGGCCTGGGAAGCCCCTCCAGCGCCCACATTTTGTGCCCTGTCTCTGGACATGACCTTCCCTTAGCCTTTCCCCCTCGGCCGATCCGGCCCCGCCGGGACCCCCACCCCAGGGGTCACGTGAGGGTTTGGGCTTCCCTTTCTGCACCTGTTGGTGCCAGGAAGTTAGTGGGACGGGGAGCCCAGCCTTGCTGTGTGTGTGCACGCGTGTGTACAGTCCCGTGCATACAGATGGCACAGATGTGTGCATGACCGGGCTGTGTGCTCGTGTACGTGTTCACCCCACACAAACGTGCACACGTACAGTGGCCGGTGTGTGTGTGTGTGCGTGTGTGTTCGGGATGGTGTTTGGCTCTCTGAGCTCCCCCCCTCTCCTCCCCCTGCACTGTGGCCTCCTTGGGCCCTTCGTGAACCTTGCCTCTTACCTTCCTGTTCCTCTTGGCGGGAGCTCCCCGCTCGGCCCCTTCCAGGATAAGGAGCCCACGGGGCCACCGTGGAACCTGGCTGGGCCCCCGGTCAGATCCGCAGCTCCAGCGAGCCGGGGGACAGACGCCAGCCCTGGGGGCCTCTCTGGCCCAGGGTGGGGGCGGCATGGGGCACGGCCGCCCCCGGGTCTCTGCCTGTCCCTCTGCTTCCCGCCAAGGCTGCTGCAGCCNCCAGTCCCCGTCAGGCACCCCCCAGCCCCCCTTCCTCCTCTGGGGAGCTCCCTCACTGCTCTGCCCGCCTCTGGGGCTCTGCCAAACACACGCAAGGGTGGCCGACCCCCAGCTCCAGCCGGCCCGGGGGACAGCTTTGCCTTTCTCATCTCGGGGGATAGTTTATTTCCACTTGTGGGGGCCTCTGACACCACGCTTTCTGGGCCCACTTCCTTGACTTCGGGCTGAAGGAGCCATTACATGGCTCAGCATTTGTCTTTGGACGGGACCCGAGATGCGTCCCTCTGGAGGGGAGGGGAGGGGAGGCCCCAGCTCAGCTGCCGGGACGGAGGGCGCGTGCTGTGGTCTGGGGGATCTTCTGGCGTTTGCGGACTTCCTCAGGCCTTAGTTTGTCCAGCAGCGCTCAGAAATGGGCGGAATCAAGCCGCCGAAGGGGGGGCTGCCTGGGGCCGGGGCACGATGCCGCCTCCTCTCCTGTCCTCCTGAACCCCGACTGTTGAGCCCTCATCCCTGCTGCCCTGCCCCCCGCCTTCTGAGCCGGGGGGGTGGGGGCCCATTGAGGGACTCTTAGGCTCACGGTGGTTCTGAGCCTTCCGCTCCGGCCTGGGCGGGCCTCTGCTGAGAGCAGCCCGGAGTGTGAGCCCTGGGTCGGGGCGCTGGCTTGCGTGTCCCCTAAGCGTGGCTGCTTACAGGGAGGAGGGAGCAGGTGTCTCTCAGGATGAGTGACTGCCCCCCTCCCGCCCCCCACGGCAGGCCCGGCACCGCACAGCCTGTCCAAGGAGGGGCCGGGCCCACAGCCCCAGGGGGTCAGAAGCTTCCGGGTCACAGTGCTGTCCCTGGAGGACGCAGTGGGCAGGCTGTCCAGAGCAGGCGGGGTGCTGGGCACAGTGGTGCCCTGCTGCCCCAGACGTGCCCGCGGCCTTGGGGCCACCCACGCCTGCAGTCTCCTCGGAGAGGGGCGGCGCCAGGCTGAAGGAC
>NW_027551568.1:2480604-2488482 GCF_008692635.1 Crocuta crocuta
GGGGCAGCTCCCCCCGGAGTCTGCGCAACTGCCTCTCCCACAAGGGGAACGTGAAATACTCTCTGTTTGGAAACGTACTTGCTTGTTGGCCGTCGTATGGGCTCCTGAGTACAAAGGGTTGGACTGTGCCTTCCAGAAAGATGCGTTCCCGTTCTCAGCCGCGGCCCGTGTGAGGCGGCCTCACTGGGACGTGGGGTGTTTGCGGACGTTGTAAGGGGAGACGAGTTGTAAGAAGTGAGGCGGACCTGATCCGATGGCGCTTTCCTTGCAGGAAGAGAGCACGGATGGGCAGACGGAGAACAAGGCCACTGGGGCGGATGCAGCCGTGTGCCCACGAGCCCAGGAAGGCCAGCGGCCACACCGCGAGCGAGGGCTTCTGGCCGCCAGAACCCCTTCCTGTCGTTCTGAGCCCCCGGGCTGGCGCGCTCGGGTGGCGAGAGCTCCCGGCAGACACCCCCAAAGCCGGAGGTGCCCGGGACACCCCGCACAGCACGGGGCCCCTCCCCCTCCAGTCTGGAACGTGGGGGCGCTCGCAGCTCCCGTGTGGGGGGCCAGTTCCGGGAGCACATGAATGAACAGTCACAAAGCGTGTAGATAGCGAGTGCCCTGCCCCGAGTACGAGAGTGAGCGCAGAGCCCCCGCCAGCTTGTGGGTGGGTTTCCGCCACGGGTCACAGGGCAGCCACACCGCACACCGCTCTTCTAGAAGGACTGCCTGAAAGGGCTGTACTCAGTGAGGTAGAAGCGTCAGTGCAGGGGTGGCGTGTGCCAGGCTGTCCCAGGAGCCCGGCCCCAGGGGACGCTCCAGGGCCCGGCGGCCAAGGTTCACACGGCTGGGGGGGACCCCCCGGGACCTTCTGCGGGCGTGGGTGCCCTGGACAGGGAGCCACTCACAGTGAGCGTGCTGGGAACGTTGGAGAGAGACGGTGCCAGAGGGAGCAGGGCCCGGGGAGCCGGAGCACGAGCGGACGGCAGGAGGGGCTTGTGGGCCTCACTGGGGAGCACAACTGTTTCCTTATTTGGAATTATTTCCTTTGGCTAAGACGCCTGGAAGTAGAGATGGGTCAAAGGCTCCATACGTTTTTCGGGGTCCTGCTGCGGCAGAACAATGGTTTCTGCAAGGATGTTGCCAGGTGGTTCTCCCCAGGCGGCCGCAGGGGTGTGCCCTCTGCACCCCGGCCCGGCCAGCTCGGCCCGGCTCACTTGGGAGCAGAGCGGAGGCCCACCCTCTCCCCCCACCTCGGGCCTCCCGGCGTCCTCTCTGGGCTTTGGTGACTTGCGTCCGAGCAGAAGGGGCGGGAGGCTCAGCAGGTCACGTCCTCCAGGGACGTGGCTTCCCTGGCCTGGCCTGTGGCTGTAAAGAATTCCATCTCCCCTCCCCCCACTGCCCTACCTTTTATATTTGGTTATTTTTGGGGCGCCTGGGGGCTTAGTCTGTTAAGCGTCCGACTTCAGCTCAGGTCATGATCTCACGGTTCGTGGGTTCGAGCCCCGCGTCGGGCTCTGTGCTGACAGCTCAGAGCCTGGAGCTGCTGCAGATTCTGTGTCTCCCTGTCTCTCTGCCCCTCCCCTGCTCACGCTGCCTCTCTCTCAGAAATAAATAAAACATTAAAAAAATAAAAAAATAATAAAATAAATTCGGTTATTTCTTGGCCGACAGAAGGTCAGACCCACCAAGCTTCCCCTTTGTGCCCCATGTCATCGCTTTTCAGCTTGGAAAGCACCCCCCCCAGGGATCAGGAGGGTTTGGGGGTCTGGTGCTGTCGCAGGGCCAGGGAGGGGGGCCCTGGAGAGAGCAGCCTGGCCCCCTGTCTCTCCCGGGGTGTAGGGGAGGGGCTCCCCTCAGCCTTGCACCCTCCCATCCCCCCTTCCCGCTCTCAGATCCCTGTTCATTCACCCCTGGCCTGCGCCCCAGCCTTCTGTGCGCTCCCGGGGTCTACAGTGCAGGGACGGCTCCCCCAGGGGACCCCGGCACCCCAGGCTGGCACGGGCAAGGCAGCCAGGCCCACGGCCACACCACGTGGGCGCTGACCGGCTCGTGCTGTCACTGGTGCGGTCCCCGGCTCCGGGCCCTGTGGCTGAGCACCCGCTGCAGGCTCTCTGCCCTGGGCCTGGGAATTGGGGTGCGAGAGGCGGAACCCAGCCACACCAGCACCCACTCCCTGCATCTTGGAACAGGCTGCCCTTGTATGGGGCCCGCACGGGCATGGGCTCACCCTGTCCCTGTAGCCCCTGTCTCTCCCTCCCTCCCTCCTCACCCCTCCCTTCCTGCTTTTTCCCTCCTTCCCCCCCCTCTCCTCCCTCTCCTTCCTCTTCTCCCTCCCCACCCCTCCCCTCCCCTTCCCTCCTCCCCCCCACTCCCCCCGCCCACTCCCTTTTCTCTTTCCCAGAGTCCTCCATTGGTTTCTGTTGCTGAAGCAATTCCCACAAATTTAGTGACTTAAAATGGCACAACTTCATGCTGTCACATGCTGCCTGGTGAGGGTGAGCCAGGACCCCCGCGGCCAGCCCGCGGCCCAGCCCTGTCCCCTGCCTGCCCCGGGAGGGAGCCCAGCCCTGACTTGGACAGATGACAGAGAGGGGACACAAGATGCTGGCCGGTGGACGAGGCGGCCAGACTGGCCCCGAGGTGCTAAAGTGTGGAGTGAGGGAGGGGCCGCATGGCTGAGCAGGGGTGAGGCAGCCCAGGGGGGAGGAACTGATGCCAAGCGCAGAGTGAGGGAGGGGCCGTGTGGCTGAGCAGGGGTGAGGCAGCCCAGGGGGAGGAACAGATGCCAAGTGCAGAGTGAGGGAGGGGCCGTGAGGCTGAGCAGGGGTGAGGCAGCCCAGGGGGAGGAACAGATGCCAAGTGCAGAGTGAGGGAGGGGCCGTGAGGCTGAGCAGGGGTGAGGCAGCCCAGGGGGAGGAACAGATGCCAAGTGTGGAGTGAGGGAGGGGCTGCGTGGCTGAGCCGGGGGACAGACGCCAGGCTGGCAGGCCGAGCCCCGTGTGGAGCACCCTGGGAAGGGCAGGGCTGGCAGGGGCCTGCTGTGCCATCTAGGGGAGATGGCCGTCGATGGCCACTGAGGGCTTTAGGCAGGTGTGTGGCGTGGATGTCCCTCGGACACAGTGGGGGGGTGAAGGAGCTGAGGGTGGGACTCTGCTGGGACATCACTGGGAGGTCCATCTTCCCACAGGCCATGTTACCTTCTGGGGCCGTATTAAGGTGTCACCTCCTCCAGGAAGTCTGCCCTGGTCTCCCTGGCTGGGTGGGCACCGCTCATTCTCTGGGCCCAGCATCCCTGGGGGTCGTCGTCCGTCTCTGGGTGGCCTTGTCCATTGGTCCGGCGGCTCCTGCAGGCTGAGGCTCCGCGTCCAGGTGGGCTGACAGGGGAGAGGGCAGGGCCCACGGTGCGGAGGAGGGGTGGGGAAGGACTGAGGAGGGGAGCTGCCCTGGGGGACACCGTCAGCAAGTGCGGCCATGGGCGTCCTGGGTCGGGGGAGCCGGTGGGGCAGGAGGTCCTTCTGCACGTGCACGTGCACACGCACACATGCATGCACAGTGCACACACACACGCACACACGTGCACACTCACCAGGGTGGGGGAGAGGCCATCTGTCCCTGCTGACACGGTGACCCCATTCCGTGGTGGACAGAGGCGCTGGCTCTGCTCATGTCACCCCTACCTCTTGCTTCCCCGAGATGATGGTCATCTGGGACCCAGGGAAGGGGCCATCGTTTCTCTGGTCTGGTGGGAACTGAGGACCCGCTCGTCCCGCAGCAAGGCCTGGGGTCCCCAGAGGACCTCCCCCCAGGCAGGAGGCCAGCCGGGATGACCTCGGGACGGCCCCTGTGCCGGGATCCTGTGCCCCAGCCACTTCCCCCGGGGGCAGCAGGGACCCCCCGGGGCTGGAGAAAGGGCTCACAGGATCGGGGACATTGGGACCACGTCCTGGGGACCAACCGTGGAGAGGAAATCAGAGCAGCACCCGAGCAGCACCCCGAGCAGCCTGGGCCTCCCGGTGGGAGGCAGGGGGAGGTCAGCGGCCCGGAGGCTGGCGGGAGCCCCATCCCTGATGGGGGGGTGGGCGAAGCCTAGGGCAGGGTGCCAAAGAGCCGCCTCAGAAGGACCCAGAATGCGCCCAGTCGCTCCCTCGGATAGACAGGAACGTGAGGCCTGGGGCAGGGGCTGTCCCAGGGTCACATGCACAGCGCGGGCAAACCAGGTGCCCTGATGATCAGCTTTGAAGGATTTACCTTGACCCGGAACCGGAGGAGGACGGGAAGCCCAGGACTCGGCCCTGAGAGCTCATCGGCGCTGGGCAGTTTCAACGAAATGTCCGCCGGGATGCGGCCGCTTCTGAACGGGCCCCTCCCCCCCCGGCCCCAGACCCTGTGCGCGCTCACAGCACCCAGACCTTTGTGATCGTGGATGTCCGACTGTGGGGAGATTCTGCTGTGAAGACCTGCAGACCCGGGGCCTCGTCGGCGTTTCTGGAAGTTAATGGGAGTGATGTTGGAGAACGCCCCAATCACACACACAGGACGGGGCAGCGGGTCAGTCAGTGGCCGTGGAGCCGACACCATGCAGCCCTGCAGCACCGGCGGGAGCACCCGCAGCACCGGCGGGGAGCAGCATGCTGTGGGGGCTCAGGCAGGCGTGCCCCCGTGCTCAGCCCCCCAAATTTGACGCTCCCGATACCGATGCTCAAGTCCCTTTCTGTCTGTTTCAAGACGCAGCACTTCCCTGCCGGTGTGACCTGAGCTCACTCAATAGAGGAGAAAGTGCCGTGTTTCCGTAGCTTTAGAGTCTCAGGCAGGCACGTGTCACATGTCACTGGGAACAGGGGGTCCCGGGCTGACGAGGCGAGGGGCCACCGGGAGGCTCAGGCTTTGGGGGCAGCCCAGCTGTCCCAGTTTGGGTCCCAGTGACGACGGCCAAAGCTGGTTTTATCTGCTTCGATCTCTCCATCGCTGCACCTCCCCTTTCCAAGATCTTGGGGGCTCCCCCAGGGGACGCATTCGGCTGCGGAGTTGGTGACTGCAGGTAAAAGTCACCTTGACATGAAACTACCCTGAGAGTTCAGTGAGTCACCTTGATGGTGCCTGACGTTGGGCCATTGGAACTTGATGCTGGAAAACGATCACCTCTTTTCCGGTCTCTGTGTGCCGAGGGCTCTCACTGCAGCGGGAGAGATGAAGCTTCTGTGTGTGGGCCTGTGTGTGTGTGTGTGTGTGTGTGTGTGTGTGTGCCTGTGTGCACATGCTCATGCATGCCTGGGTGCATGTGCCCACATGTGCGAATGTGCCCACATGTGTATGTGCTTGTGCATTGTGTGTGCACACGTGTATGTGCTCATGCATACGTGCGCACACATGCCTCGGCGCATGGGCCCGTGTGCACATGTGTGCACACACGTGTATGTGCATGGGTGTGCATACGTGTAGGTGTTCATGCATACGTGTGCAAGCATGCCTGGGTGCATGTGCTCATGTGTGCGTGTGTGCACGTGTGCTGGGCCCCTGTGCTGCTCAGGCTCGTTCCCACCACTCGGCCTCAAGCAGCCTGGACTGACTCGCGCGGCCCCGACGAAAGGGGAGCAAGAAGGCGCGGCCGCGCAGGGAGAAGGCAGGAGGTGGGTGCCGGCCGGCAGAAGTACCAGGTGGCCCCGACCCGAGGTCCTGGGGGACCAGCGGCATCACCGCAGGTGCGCGTGTCTGGGGCAGGGAGCAGCGCACCGCAGAGGAAGGCAAAGGGGCCCCCTCCGAGCCCCCGGCCCAGGCGTGGGGTGTCTCTGAGGGAGGGGCCCCAGCAGTCACTGGAGCAGCTTGGGAGCCCGCACAGGACCCGGGGGCTGCCGAAGGGCTCCGGGGGGCCGGCGCCGCGGGACACCTGACGCGCTGGCCCGAGTCGCGTCCAGGCCCCGGGCAGGGCACAGGCTGCTCACACACACACACGCAGGCGGCGGGGACACACCGCGACCTGCTCGGGGTAGAGGGCTGTCCCCTCTTGTCACTCCACCTGCTTTCACACATGGCTGCAAAGGCCACAGGGACACTGTCGCCGGGTGTGAAGGAGCTCGGAAGGCACAGCTGACGACGGTTCCTAAGCCGCGACGCACAGCTGATGACGGTTCCTGAGCCGCGACGCACAGCTGACGACGGTTCCTGAGCCGCGACGCACAGCTGAGAATGGTTCCTGAGCCGCGACGCACACTGGGTCGCATGAAAGAACTCAGGGGCAGGTAGAACGCACCAGAAACCGTTACACTAAAGCAAGACTCAGTGATTCGCGGTGAAGCGGAAAGCAATGTAGCTGTTTGAAGAGTCCTGTAATTTAGACACCAGCTCCTATGTCACCTGACAGGAGCCCAGCCAGGCAGCGGGTGGGGCAGTGGCCTGGTGGGGGCCCGGCAGCAGGGATGGGAGCCCCCAGCCCCACAGGGGAGCACAGTCCAGCCCCACAGGGGAGCACAGTCCAGCCTCACAGGGAGCACAGTCCAGCCCTGCAGGGGAGCACGGACCAGCCCCACAGGGGAGCACGGACCAGCCCCACAGGGGAGCACGGACCAGCCCCACAGGGGAGCACGAGCCAGCCCCACAGGGGAGCACGGACCAGCCCCACAGGGGAGCACGGACCAGCCCCACAGGGGAGCATGGACCAGCCCCACAGGGGAGCACAGTCCAGCCTCACAGGGAGCATAGTCCAGCCCTGCAGGGGAGCACAGTCCAACACCGCAGGGGAGCACGGACCAGCCCCACAGGGGAGCACGAGCCAGCCCCACAGGGGAGCATGGACCAGCCCCACAGGGGAGCACAGGCCAGACCCAAGCCCTGCACATACCACCAGCAGAGGAAGGAGGCAGTTCTGGTCAAAACCAAAGTAAACAAATCCAAAAACAAAAGCTCCAAGGAAGTGATAATTAAACCCCAGAGCTGATTCTTTGAAAACAGTTTGTAAAATGAACAAGTCTCTTGAAAACATCATCAGGGAGACAGCAGCCAAACCCAGCTGGCGGAGCTGGGGCTCCGGGGAGGGGCCCCTTGAGCTCCTGGCTCTCCCACCCTCCTCCCACGGCTCTGCAGGGGGTGGTCCCCAGGGGGGCTGCTGACCCCGCCAAAGAGGCGCGAGGTCTGAACAGAGAAGAGAAGGGAGCACATCAGTCAGGGGAGGAGGGCCCTCGAGGGATACGTCCTTCCTGCCTGGCTCCCACACTGCACACCTCCACGGGGGGTGGGGGTCCAGACATCGACCACCACCATGGGCAGCCCTGGGCCCAGGCCACAGAAAACATGGGCACCTTTTCCAGAACATTCTCTGAGTCTGGCCCCACCCCTCAAAAGACAGGTGAAGGTGACTAGGAGCTGGAGTGAGGGAGATGGGTCCCCTGCCCCCCCACAGTGGAGGCCACCTGCCAGACAGCCCCTCAGCCCTTGAGCCCAAACAGCAGAACCTCGGGAACGTGAGAGACAACGCCTGGGTCCTTGCCACCTCCAAGGGGGTGCGGTCAGCGGGGCATTTCAGGAGGACCCAGCTCAGGGGGTACCCACGTGGGGGGCACGTAGAGGGGGTCCAGACTCAGGAGAGCATGCTAAGGGGGGGCACGATCAGGGGTGGGGATGCTCAGGGGTCAATGCTCTGGTCCAGGCTCAGAGGTCCAGGCTCAAGGGGTCCAGGCTTTGGGGTCCAGGCTCAGGAGGCCCCCCACCCAGAGACTCTGCTCAGGAGGGGCCCTGCTTGGCTTCACGCTCTGCTGTCACCATCTGGGAATTGTTGGCAATGTTTGAACGAGAGCCCTGTGTTTTCATTTTATACTGCAGCCTGATTATTTCTTTCACACGCACAGAAGCTTGTGGGCTCTACAGCATCTCCGGAATCAGCGGCCGTGTGGCCGCAGC
>NW_027551568.1:2488564-2504283 GCF_008692635.1 Crocuta crocuta
GGTGCCCGACTCCCAGGCTGGGGTGGGGCTACCGTCCGCATCATGGACGCCGCTGGACCCAGCTGACCCTGGCTCGGGTGTCCCTCGGCACAGCCACCCAGGAGGGGCCAGCGGTCACTGGGCTGTTCTCTACCAGGCATCCACCTCCCTTCTCTCTGGGTGACTCTGCCCCCAGGGGCACGGATGGGTCCCCTCCCTCCCTGGGCCTCTCATGCAGCCGATGCAGAGGGGATGCCCAGAGGTGCCTCTTCCATCTGGAATGAGGGGCCAGAGGGGGCGCGGGTGAGGGCGCAGGTGTTCGGGCCCTGGAGTGGGACACGCCCGCGGGTTTCCCCTCGGGCTGCGTGTGGAGGAGACAGACCGGATGGAGCTGAGGCCCCGGCCCCGGTGACCCCCGGGCGTGCAGGGGGGCGCCCTCCGGGAGTCAGCCCCTCTGCAGACAGGCGCCGCTCGAAGCTGCCAGCGCGCCACTCTCATCTGGTCGGTGAGCCAGGGCCCTCACCAGCCTGCGGCATGCCCGGCGCCCAAGGGTCTGATTTCAGTACCATTACTGGAAGTCTGGCTTTCCCGTGAGCACTCGTTATTACCCGAGGCTCAAAGCCACGTGAGGAAGAATGACAAAAATCCACCGTCTGCCAAACACACCTACCAGGGGACAGAGGATGATAAACCACCACCAGGGCCTCTTCATGCAGACTGGCTGCAGAGCAGATGACACGCCTGCGGACGCGGGCTGCTCCAGCACATTTAGGGGAAGAAGGGGACGTTCACGATTAAAGTCAATGGCAGTGCTGTTAGGGGACTGACTGCCTTAGATCTCAGGACAACCAGGTGTCAAACTTGTGTGTTTGTTTGTTCATTCCCCACATGTATCTGCCACCCTCACACCCACCCACCCATCCATCCCCACCCACATCCATCCATCCATCCATCCATCCGTCTGTCCATCCATCCACCACCCACCCATCCATCCCCACCCACATCCATCCATCCCCCCATCCCCTCCCCCCTGCCCTGCCCATGAACCGCGTGTGCCCTTTGGATGCACCCCCTGTGCTGTGTGTCTGGCACATCAGATGGGATGGACCCCAGGAGCTCGCTGCCTGGTGGGGAGATGGGCTGAGTGCTTTCTCGTCAGAAAGCACCCAATCCAGCAGGACATGTGGGACACCCAGGCTGAGTCCTGCTGGCCTGGGCGGGGGCAGGGTGCTATGGAACCAAGAGAAGAAGGCGGGACCTCCCGAGCAGGGACGCAGAGGCCGGGCCCGGCTGTGGGCCACGGGCCGAGCGCCCTGCCTGTCTGGTGCAGGAAGGCGCAGGAGGCCAGGGGGGCGGGGCCACGCGGGCCGTCACAGGGGCGCCAGGGCCTCTCGAGGGTTTACACACGGAGCATCTGACGCAGATTGGAAGGGCCGTGCCAGAGACCCGCGAGGCACGGAACAGGCCAGCAGACCCTGTCTGTACGGGGTGGAGCATCAGCATCTTTGGTTTTCTCATCTGGGCCCTTGTGGGAAGGCAGCCACAGACCACGTGGACGCCGCGTGCTGTGACACTTGCCTTGGAGAAACAGGTGTGGGGCCAGACGCAGCCTGGCTCTGAGACAGAACAAAAGAAAGAAAGTGTGTTTGACTGAATCGCCCAGGTTCTGGATGCACCCCTACAGGGAAAACCCGCCACAAAGCACAGAGCTCTGGGACGTGTGCACTAGGCTGTTTCTGGAAAAGTGTCTGTGGCCAGAACGGGAGCGGCCTGGAGCTCTCTGGGGGAGGCGGCCGCCGGAGGTAGAGGGGTTGTGTCCGGGGCCGGGCGGGGGACAAATCCCGCTGGTGGGGGATCATCTGTGTGAGCAGAGCCCCGCGGACGAAAGAGAAAGTCCCTTTGGTCTACCCACACGTGACCTCTGCTGACAGCTGGGGAGGGGTGGGGGGGTCTTCCTGCAGCTCTGCGCTGTCCCCTCACCCCGGGAGCACTCTCCTCACCCGGGGAGCACTCTGCTCACCAGGGGACACTCTCCTCACCCCGGGGAGCACTCTGCTCACCAGGGGACACTCTCCTCACCCGGGGAGCACTCTCCTCACCAGGGGAGCATAAACCAGTTTATAGGTTTGGAAGCACCGGGTGGGGGAGGCAGATACAGCCAAGAGGCTCCTGGCTGTGGGGACACAGGGGGACCTGGGTGTCCGGCCGAGTCCTGAGAAGGACCGGGCGTGGCCAGCGGTCACTCAGCCAAGCTTCTGTGGGGTGGCAGGTTTGGGCGCTGGGCCTCTGGGCTACTCGCTCAGAGCAACGTCCCCTCTTGGTTTGAGCCGGGCCGTTTGGGGCTGGAGGTGAGGAACTTGCTCTGTGGCAGGAAGGCTTTGCAGAGCTGGCAAGGGGAGTGAGCTGGGCACTGGGCAGGGGCCGGGCCGGAAAGGGGCCCCGTGGGGGTGGGTCTCTGGTGCCCGTGTTCACGTGGAGTAGAGGCCCTCGAAGTAGAGAACCCCTGTAATAAATGTGGCTGTGCCTCAAGCCTCCCACCGTCGGTGAACGGGCCTGGGGCTGCGAGCCTGGGGTCGGGGTCCGTGGGCTCCCCGACCACAACCCGGCGCACGTCTGACTTGGAACAAGAGGCCACAGTCGTGTTCGTGGAGGGCGGAGGGCCTTGAGGGTAGAGGGTGGAGGGTGGAGGGCATGGAGGGAGGAGGGCGGAGGGTGAGTGTTCACTAAACCCAGCCTGAGCTGGGAAAGCACAGAGCTGTGCGGCCCGGGTCAGCTGGTGCGGATTTAACGGTGACAGCTGCGGTGACCTCAAGAGTGATATGAACACGCCCCTGAGAAGTCTCGTTTTCTTGACTCAGATGCGGCCTTCCGTGAGCTGCATCGTCCGCCTGTCCGTCCACCTGCAGCTGAACACAGGCCCAGGCTGTCTCCCCGACGCTCTCCCGACAGGTTACTCCCCTGCTCACACCTCTTTCATGGCTCCCTATGGCCGCAGCCCCGCACTCCCGCACACTGCCCCTTGCACACCGCCCCCCGGCAGGCCCTAGGGTTCTGAGCCTCTGGGACCCTGCCTGTGCTGAGCCCCAGCCTGCAATGCTGTCTCCCCGCCCCCCACCTGACAAGACTCACCCAAGCGGCCCCTCCTCCTTGGAGGCTGTTTCCTCGCCTGACCCGTCCTCTGTGGAGCTGACCTTGGCCTTCGGGGCTCCTCACCTTGCCTTGCACAGGGTCTGCCGCAGCCCTCATAGCACCTCGCCGTCCTCACCCCTTCCTGACCGCCTGCCATTTGAGCCTCTGGTGCTGGGCCACGCCTGGGACAGCAGATTCCTTTTGCTGAGAGCACCTCCGGAGCGAGGCTCCCCTGGGCAGAGTTCCCATGTGTCACTGCGCCCGGCAGACACAGCCGCCAGCTCGCCCGCAGGGGTGCCGGGCTGTAGGAGGAGGGCTGGGCTGCAGCCCTGCCTCGGGAACTGTTGATTTACAACCTGCTGCCTCCTTCGTCTCCCCACGGTCAAGGCAGAGGGCGTTTGATCAACACCCGTGGGCGGCGGGAGGAGGGAGAGAGAGGTCGCACTTGCAGGGCTCAGGGACAGAGCTCTGAGGACGAGAGCTGGCCACGGAGCTGCAGTGTCACCGTGGAAGGGCCACGGCCGCCCTGCAACTGTCCGCTCTGTCCACTTCAAGGGGTGCTTCTCACTGACCAGATGTGGGGGGACCAAACAGGCTACGTGGTCTGCTGGAGAGGCCACGCCACTGGCATCAGGCACACGGCATGCCCACCGGACATGGCCGACCCGTCTCCGTGCACCACGTTCAAAAGCAAAAGGCACAAACCCCTTGTGAAATTGTCCATCTTCAACCAATATATATATTTTTAATGCTTATTTATTTTTGAGACAGAGAGAGACACAGCGTGAGTGGGGGAGGGGCAGAGAGAGAGGGAGACAGAATCTGAAGCAGCTCCAGGCTCTGAGCTGTCAGCACAGAGCCCGACGCGGGGCTCGAACCCACGGACTGTGAGATCGTGACCCGAGCCAATGTTGGACGCTCAACTGACTGAGCCCCCAGGTGCCCCAAATTGTCCATCTTCAAAGCCAAGCCACTGGCCGTAGAGGACATGGGCCCCTGCCCAGGGAAAAGTGGGGAGTTCTGGTTCTGGAGAATTCTCTCTGATGGGCAGGGCTCTGAGCAGCATTGCTGGGGCCTGGCTGGCATCTTGGGGTCCTGGGTGCAGCTTGCCCGCCTGCTGTGGGGGTGGGTGGTGCCCACACACGATCCACTTGTATGGGAACAACACTGGCTGGGCCCCGATCACTTTCTTGGGGTGGGAAGCATTTTGGTTTGTTCGGTCTTGCATGTGAGCCGGAGAATTCCCTGTGTCGGATGAACAGGGTAAGAAAAAGAAAGTGACTAAGTATGCACTTTATGTAACAGCCATTAAGGTAATTTGACGCTCTATTTTGATTCAGGGTACAATAATCCCTTAAAAAAAAGAGACATTCTCTGCTTTCTTGAGAATTCCAAAAGACAGAGAATTAAATCTCTTCCCCAATAAAAATAAAAAGCCTGGTTTCCCATCGAAATATTAAAATCGAGCTGAAGCAGGGAACAGGCTTCCCAATTATGCAGGAGCCCCATCAGAGCACAGACTTATGTAACGAAAACGGCTGATGTTTGTCCAAGGTTTATGTATCAGGCGCCAGGGGCCTCTAAGGTCACAGAGGCTACTGTGACCCCCCTTTACAGGTGAGGAAACTGAGGCATAGGGGGGTAAGGGGCCGGCTCCATCGCTTAGCTCGTAAGTGATGCCGTCGGGCCCGCCCCGGGCTGCCCCCTGGGGCCAGAGCGCATGTCCACCCGGCTGGGGAGGTTGGGGCCCCAAGGTGCTCTCCAGAGGGGGGGCAGGGGAGGGGCGCAGGTGAGGAAGGCTGGCAAGCCCACCAGCAGGCCCATGTGTTTCGGAGGGAAGCCACCTTCCATCATCCCGTGGCATAGGCCCCTTTGAAACATGCATCCCTGACAGCCCCCCATGGGCCCTCGGAAGATCCCTCTGCCCAGCTGAGGTCCGGCTTCTTAGCAAGGTGGCCTCACAGCACTGCTGGGACTGGCCAGCCCACCTCTCCGGCACCTCGCCGTGCCCACGGCGACCTCTGGTGACCCGGGATCCCTGCAGCCCTGCCCCACGCGTGGCGGTACCCCCCTCCGCCCTCCCTGCGTGGCCTGGAGACGGGCATGCCCGTCCACACCTACCTGGAGGCTTCCTCTGTCCCAGCCCTCCTCCCTCTGCCGGAGGCCTCCTGGGGGCGGGACGCTTCCCTCCGGCCTGCACCCCAGGGCCCGGCGCAGGGCGGGGGTCTGTGAGATGTTACAGAACCGGCCTGGGCTCCTGGGTCCGGGACCTCCCTCAGCCCCCAGTGCACGCACCCCGGGCCAGCCTGCCCCTCGGAGAGAAGCGCGTTTCCCCACCGGATGGGCTCCCGCCCCGTGGCACGTGGGCTGACCACAGATCACAGGTTAGTTCCGGGCTCGCGGCTGGATTCCACGGTCAGTGTCCACGGTCAGCGAACCCGCTCGCGCCCGGACCGCGCTGCCTTGACTGTGTCACCTCGCAGCCCTCCGCCTGCCTCGTTCCTCCTCAGGATTGTCTTAGCTGCTCTGGCCCCTTGCATTTCCAAGGGAATTTTAGAGTTTCTAAAACGTATTCATTTTACAAATCCACCAATTTCTATAGAGAAGTCGGCGGGATCTGCTGGGGACGGCATTGCATCGGCACGTGGGCTGGGGGGCACCGCCTTCGCTCAGTGCCTGTCCCCGCCTTCCCTCGTACCCAGCCCGCCCTCCAGCAGCCAGAGGCCAGGGCGAGGTGCCCGGGGCGGCCCAGGCCAGCGGGAGCACCCGGACGGGGCTCGCCGTGGGGCACTGGCTGTCGCAGGGCCCCGGGGACCAGGGCCCCGGGGACCGGCTTTGCCCCCACCTCATCTCTTCCGAGCCTGTGAGTAACCCTCGAAGACAATGCTGCCCAAGCTCCTCTACGTATTTGACGTGGCTCTCACGCCGCACACCCGGAGCGGGAATTCTGCAGTTCGAACCTCCCCAGGTGCGTAAACGTTGACCGCAAATGCGTCTCATTTAACTCTTCCCGACATTCAATTAAAACCACAGAATTCATCTGTCTCCTCATCTATCGCTGCAAATACTTCAAGAGGCGGACACATCGCAGAGCCTGGCGTTAACGTGTCCGCCTTTGCCACATTGCCCTGTGTGCGCTTCTCCGTCCTCCCTCCTCCCTCCTCCCGGGAGCCGCCGTCCCGCGCTCACACCGCAGAGTTACAGAAGCGCGTGTCCTGCCCGTGCAGGGTGAGCGTGAGGCCTGGACACGGGGATGCTGTGACACGGCGGCGCGCCCCCACCCGCAGCCTACTTTTGCCCTGTGTGTCACCCCCGGGCCCACGCTGGCCTCTCCTCCACGCCGCGCTTTCCCTGCCGTGTTGTGGGTTCCCGACCCGCTGTGCTGTCACTGTACCCTGACAGGCCGTGGGGACTGAAGGACGCGGCTTTTCGGGATGTGGCCGCGGCCCCTCTTCCCGCTCCTGATGGGTCTCAGCTTTCTGAAAATGGGTCCGTGACCTCAGTTTCCTGTAGACAGGAAAACCCACCCAGAGCCACACTTCACCGACAGCTGAAAACTTAATAAAATGCACAGCGCGCATACGAAATGTCCCCTACTTATTTAAAAAAAAATTTTTTTTTAATGTTTTGTTTATTTCTAGGAGAGAGAGACAGCGTGAGCAGGGGAGGGTCAGAGAGAGAGGGAGACACAGACTCTGAAATAGGCTCCAGGCTCTGAGCTGGCAGTCAGCACAGAGCCCGACGCGGGGCTCGAACCCACGAACCGCGAGATCATGACCTGAGCGAAAGTCGGACGCTTAACCGACTGAGCCACCCAGGCGCCCCGTCCCCTACTTATTAAAGCTGAGAAACAGCGAGCATACCCCCAGACCCTTTGTGAGCCACGCAGCAGACACTCCCAACTCAGCAAAGCGAGACATTTTCGCTGAGTCCTGGGTCCACCGTCACGGTCCCTCCAGATCACACCTGACGCCCGCCCCCAGCGCCCTGGGTCCGTGGCGCCCGCGACAGTTTAGGGGTGGGTGGGGACAACAAGGGAACCTCTGCCCGCCAGCAGGAGGGAGGTCCAGGCAGCCTCCCTGGAGGAGGTGGGCAGTGGGAGTCTCGAGTTTGCAAGGCAGGTATGTTTCCTAGAGTGTGTGCATGTGCGTGCACTTGGCTTTGGGGGAGAGGACCCCGAGGGTAGGAGACAGGCCGTGAGCTCTGGCGTGAGGCGCACCGGGGCTGGAGACGAAGCCTGGGCGCCTGGTCCACTCTGCAGCGAGTCCTCCCTGTAGAAGGAAATCATAACATAATGGCATGAGGTTGTTGCGAGGACTGGCTCTGACACTCTGTGTCAAGTGCACACAGAGAGGCTCAGTGACGTACAGCTGCCGTTACTGTTTAATTGTTATGATTTTTGTAGCTGTTGTTTGTCTTTACACAGGGAGCCGGGACCCGTCTCTAGCAGCTGCTGGGCTGGCCTGGGGACGGGGAGCCACCGGTCCGACCCCCTGCGGACGCTCCCGGCTCCACTGGGAGAAGAAAGGCCCCCGGGTCCCGAGCTTCCCTGGGTGTCGAGAGAGGCCAGACGGCCGCCCCGAGGAGACCCGGGGACGCGGCATCGGATGGGGCAGGGCCAAGTGCCTCCAAGTCCCTGCGATTCTGGGGAGGCACAGGTGCCAATATGCGCATTGAATTTTACTCTGTGTACAAAGTGATTAAACTTTTACGTCCCTAACTGTCGGGCATCTGCTCGGCTGCATTGTTGTACCTCGAGGCTCCCGCTGCCTGCTGGCCTCTTAACCCTTTGCTTGGCGATCGAGGCCAGGACCTCTGCCTGCCTAGGTGCCCTCTTGAGGGGATGCGCCCGGGCTGTGCACAGAGCCGAGGGGGTGGGTTCAGCCAGGTCTGGATAAGGATCGGGACTCCGCCTCCCTGGGCTGTGCCCGCTCGAGCCGCTCTCTGGGCCTCTCTTTCCTCACCTGTAAAATGGGATAGGCGGGGCCGGGCCACGAGCAGAGACCCAGAGGGGCAGAGACATCCTGGTTTGAGGTGGGATTCCCATGAATCCTTGTCATCCCCATTTTACGGGCCAGGAAACTGAGGCCGGTGGAGCTTGCAGGATGTGCCCAGGTCAGCATGCAACTGGGGCATGGGGACAGGGGCCGTGTCTGCCCCTCACCAGTCCCACGAGGACACCCCTGCTGGCCCGGGGTCCCCTGTTTGAGGGGGAGATGATCAACATCCCATGCGGCAATGCCTAGACTCCCAGGAAGTGGGTAATTCAAGGATGCTGAGGGTGAGGAGCAGAGCAGGCGAGGAGGGAGGGAGGAGGCGGAAGGAGGGAGGAGGGGAGGAGGGGACAGAGGAGGCTGCAGGGAGATGTTCCGTCGGAGCTGAGCACTCCGGGGGCTCTCTGGGAGGGACGGGGTGGACCGTGCCGGCCTGAAGCCACCCCTCCCCGGCACGGCCGAGTCAGAACTCCAGGGCATAGCTGGACCACAGGCTCTGGGCGCGGTTTCTCAAGCGTCCCCCGCGGCCCCAGGCAGCGGCCTGCTGGAGGGGGGACTGAGGACAGCTGCGCCGCCTGCTGCCCGGTGCCCGCAGCCCCCCCTCCAGGAGTCCAGACAAACAGTCCCCTTGGCTGTTTTATCAACATCGGGGGACAGGAGGCTGCGGCCCAGCCAGCCTGATTCAGGGCGGATGCATAATGTATGAGCCGGAGACGCGCCACCGCGGGGCCAGAGCAGCTCAGCCTCGACCTGACGAAAATTAAAGTGAATCTTGGCGCTTTTCCTTGTAAATCAGGATCTCGCTGCGGTTCTGGCCCAGCTGTTTGCTCAGTACATTTACATGCAACTGGCTCGCGGTTCAGGGACCATAATTTGTCCTGAGATGTGGGAGCTGGCCAGGCCTCAGAAGGCATTCAGGGCTCTCTCTCGAGATGAGATTAACGGCGCCCCTCTTCCTGGGGAGACCCCAGCGCCCCTGGGGTGCAGCGCGACAGGCTGGACCCAGGTGTGGGGGCTGCTGTCCCGACGGGCCTGGGGCCGGCTCTGCTCCTGAGGTCTGCTCTCTCTGGGCAACAAGGGGCACAGGGCGGTGACAGGGGTGCCCCTCCCCGTTCTCAACCCCTCCCCGTTCTCACCCCCACCCAGTTCACACCCCTCCCTGTTCTCACCCCTCCCTGTTCTCACCCCCTCCCTGTTCTCACCCCCTCCCCGTTCTCACCCCCTCCCCGTTCTCACCCCTCCCTGTTCTCACCCCTCCCTGTTCTCACCCCTCCCTGTTCTCACCCCTCCCTGTTCTCACCCCTCCCTGTTCTCACCCCTCCCTGTTCTCACCCCTCCCTGTTCTCACCCCTCCCTGTTCTCACCCCTCCCTGTTCTCACCCCTCCCTGTTCTCACCCCTCCCTGTTCTCACCCCTCCCTGTTCTCACCCCTCCCTGTTCTCACCCCTCCCTGTTCTCACCCCTCCCTGTTCTCACCCCTCCCTGTTCTCACCCCTCCCTGTTCTCACCCCTCCCTGTTCTCACCCCTCCCTGTTCTCACCCCCTTGCTTATACCCCCCCCCAGTCCTCTAGCTGCACAGAGCGCTGGGGGGGGGCGTGGCTTTCCTGCTGGGACCATTTTCTCTCCTGTCCTGGCCCCTGGGAATTCTAGGAGAGTCTCCAGCTTTGATGTTTTCCCTGCTCAGCCCACCATACAGCCTCATTTAAAAACAAAACCTGAGGACTCTTGCCTTCCCAGCCTTCTGGAAAACTCTGCGGCCATACTCCCAGGCTGGCCCGGACTGTTCTCTGTCCTCACCTGCCTGCTTCTGGCTCTGTACCGGAGCTTGGTGCACAACTGGCCGCCCCACAGCTTCACGCCTTTCATCCCCACCCGACCGTCCTCCTCCGTGCCTCCCATTTGCTCTGCGCACCCCAGCTCTGCCTGCCCGCCGTGGCGCGCCCGTGCAGACTGACAGCAGCGTTGTCGCATTGAAAAGCTCGTTTTGATTACAGGAGTTATTATTATTTACACCCGAGATATTGTCGATGAGCTCCTGTCTTAGTTTTGTGGGTGCTGGCACCTTCTTTGCTCACCCTCCCCCGTCCACACTGCTCTCTCCGCCGTGGATTCGCCCTCCTCCCTGCCGGTTTGCACACGGCCGGCTCCGGCTTGCACCCTGCTGGGAGCCCCATTCAGGCTCATGCTGTGCATGGCCAGCGCTGGGTTGAATGATGGCCACCCAAAGATGTCCACGTCGTGGTCCCTGGGATTTGTGAACGTGGCCGTATTTGGTAAAGGGGTCTTTGCAGGTGTAATCGAGGGTCTTTAGGTGAGGAAGTGACCCTGGACTATCCGAGTGGCCCTAAACCCAACGGCAAGTCCGGGGGAATTCTCAGATAGGAGAGCCAGGGGGAAAGTTGAGGCACACGGAGAGGGGGAAGCCCAGAGAGGGCAAGCGGCCGTGTGGCCGCAGGGGCGGAGACGCGAGTGATGTGGCCCTAGCTGAGGAATGCCAGCAGCCAGCAGGAGGGCAGGATGCAGGCAGGGCCCCCTGTGAGCGGTGGAGGACTGAAGTCCCGTCTGCAGCCTGGTTTTGGGCTTCCGGCTTCCGGAACAGAGACACTCATGGCAGCCCCAGGACACTGATCTAGGCATCCTGACACAGAACAATGGAGTTGCCGCCTCTGGGGAGCCGCCTGCCCAGTGCCCCGCCTGGGCACCACAGGCCCCTGCCTCCGAAGCCTCGGCCGGGACGCCAGCCTCATGCTAGGTGGGGCTGTACAGAAACAGGCCAGTGGAGCACAGAAATCCACCTGCTTACACTCGCACACTCTTTGGGTTCTAACATAAGTTTACAGACTATCAAACCTAATCACAGACATGTAGATGCAAGCGGAACTGAAAAAGAAATCAAAACTTAAAGCAATAGTAAGGTTCTAAAACACACCCCTTGCCAGCAAAGGTGCTAGAGTTTGGCTGTTTGCAGGGACTCTCCTGGTTCTACAGCCTTCAGAGCACACCAGGTGCAGACCCCAGAGTGAGCCGGGTGGGGTGGGGTCCCCACGGGTGCGGAGCATCTTATTACCAGAGACTGGTGTCAACGTTCCCACATGGCGTGAAGTGTTCAGAGCGGGGCTCTGGAGTGGGACGGCCGGGTGTGGCCTCTGCTCCCCAGGCAGTGACTAGGGGGAGCGACCAAGTCACAGAATATGGGACAGGACTTTGAATGGCTGTCTGCCAGCAGGTTGGATAACTTCGATGAAATGGGCAAATTCCCAGAAGACTAAATCATGAAGAAATAGAAAATATGAATAGTCAGCAGATTGAGTCAGTACCCAAAATATCTCCCAATAGGGGCGCCTGGGGGGCTCAGGCAGTTACATGTGCAACTCTTGACTTTGGGTCAGGTTATGATCCCAGGGTCTTGGAATTGAGCCCTGAGTTGGGCTCTGTGCTTGCAGCATGCAGCCTGCTTGGGATTCTCCCTTCCTCTCTCTCTCCCTCCCCCACCCTTCTCTCTTCTAAAATAATAATAATTAAAAAAAAAAAAATCTTCCAACAGAAAGAGGTCCTGGCCCTGATGGCTTCACTGGTGAATTCTACCAAACATTTAAAGAATTCATCTTGAACTTTCCCAAAAAACTGAAGAAAAGGGTACATTTCTTAATTCATCCTAAGACCCCACATTACCCTCATGCCAAAGCTAGACAGACCCTGTAAGAAAAGAAAAATACAGACCGCCATCCCTTATGAACATTGACGCAGAAATCCTCTGCAAAATACTGGCAAACAGAATTCAGCAATATATTAAAGGGACTACAGACACGACCAAGTGGAGTTTATTCTTGGGATGGAAGGAGGGGTACCATACGTAAGCTGATCAGAACGGGGGGAAAACCCACACCAGCATACCAGTTGATCCAGAGAGAGCATTTAACAAAATAAAGCACCATTTCATGATAAAAACACTCAACAAAGTGGGAACAGAAGGGAACTGCCTCTCCATAAGAAAAGCCACATATGAAAACCCACAGCCAATAGCGTGCAAATCAGAGCCACAGTGAGATCCCACCTCACACCCGTTGGGAGGGCTGCTGTGGGAAAAAGCAGAAAACAACAAGTGTTGACAAGGACGTGGGGAAACTGGAAGCCGTGCACTGTCGGTGGGAGTGCACACTGGCATAGCCGCCGTGGAGAGCAGTGTGGCAGGCCCTCAAAAGATGGGTGCACCCCCACATCACAGCAGCGTTATTCACAACACCTAAGGCATGAAAGAAACCCAAGTGTCCATCAACCAATGAGCGGAAAAGCAAAACATGGCCCCTCCACATGATGGAATGTTCCTCCGCCTTAAAGAGGAGGGACATCCTGCCACCTGCCACCCCACGGACGAGTCTGGGGGACACTGTGCTCAGTGAAACAAGTCACGAGGGATAAACACTGGATGATTCCACTTACACGGGGTCCCTAGCGCAGTCAGATCACAGAGACAGAGACGAGAAGGTGGAGCCAGAGCTGGGGGGAGGGAGGCGGGGAGCTGGTGTTTAATGGGTGTTAAGAGTTTCAGACTCCGGGGATGGGCCAGGGGGGACTGCACAGCACCCTGAATGTGCCCAATACCCCTGAGCTGGACACTAAAATCAGTGATTGTGGCAAATTTTATGTGTATTTTACACAATAAAAAGAGTTGAAAAAAAAGTTCAGTGAAACAAAGAGGTTGGACCCATCTTATGGCCACTACGTGTTTTAATTTCAGACGGTGCGGATCGGCTCCTCACAAAGGATGAGGGGATCCACGTTCCTCTGTTTGCTACCACTTCCCATCACCACGTCTTCATGCTTTTCTATCACGTGTATTATTTTCAGTGTCAGGACTACCCTCGGGCGCCTGGGGGGCTCAGCGGGGTGGGCGTCCGACTTCGGCTCAGGTCATGATCTCACAGCTGGTGGGTTTGAGCCCCACGTCAGGCTCTGTGCTGACAGCTCAGACCCTGGAGCTGCTTCGGATCCTGTGTCTCCCTCTCTTTCTGACCCTCCCCTGCTTGCGCTCTGTCTATCTCTCTCTCAAAAATAAATAAACATTAAAAATGTTTAAGAAAAAGACAACTCTGTTCTGTGACCATAATGTCCCAATTTTTGGCTCTATAATTTAAAAAAATCAATGCTTGCCGCTTGCACCTCAGATATTTCTGAGTATTCCTGGGATTGGCTAGATAGGGGAGATTACTTGAATGTTTTTTTTTTTTTTTTAACCACAAGAAGAGCTCGCGGCTGTTGTGTTCTGAGAGCCCCTCCGTGTTCGAGACTGTCCCCTTGGCGCTCGGATCCGTGGCACACAATCCATCCTTCAGAACGTCTTCAGGCTCTTGCAACCCAGAAAGGTGACCTTTGCAGGGGCAGAGCGGGGCTCACTCCCCTCCCCTCCACCACCAGCGTCCATCCCGGCCTTTCCTGCAGAAGAAGGAATCCTCGTCTCCACACAGGGAAGCCCAGATTCTGGTCAGGTTGGGTCAATCCCACCGTGTTTCTTCCCGGATGGCAGTGTTGGCCACGCTGGAGCACGTGTGACAGCGTCAGGGAAGATGGACATAATCCGTTAACACCCAGTACACATGGGGGCTCCTGCTCTTCCCCGGGAAGCCGGCCGGGAGCCAGGCGGTGATCCTGACGTCCTCCCCTGTCCCCCCTCCCCTCACCGTCTGCCGCCCCCCAGCTGGCCTGCGTGGGTGGCCAAGGCCTCACTTCTCCGAGGCCTTTGCGGGCCTGCCTGCATCAGGTGCCGGTTTTCAACTGTCCTTTACTAAGGAGCGTGGGGTGCAGTGGGCGCCCCCGTGAAGTGCCCAGGTCCAGCCGGCGGGCCTGACCCCGTGTCTCCTCAATGACTGTGATCAGCACCCGGGCAGGGCAGGGACGCCTTCTCTGTGGCTCAGCGCACGCGAGGGAGGCCAGAGGGAGCTGGCGGCTTCCAGTTTCGGGGCCCAGCGGCCGCGTTCCCTCCTGGAGGCAGCCCCCCCACGGGCCCTGGCCCGCACCGCGCCCCGAGGGGGAGTCTGCAGACGCTCTGTAAGCGGGTTGTTTGGAGTAACAGTGAAGCGGCGCATCTCACGTCCGACCTTCGCTTCCAACCTGGGGATGGGCCGTCCCCGGGGGCCACACCGCCTTTCTGCCTCCGTCAGGCCGGCCGTGTCTAGACAGCGGGGTGTGCGTCAGAGCACTGAAACCCGCGGGCAGGAGCTGCCAGCTTCTTTCAGGGTAAGCTGAGTTCCTCGGTCGTGGATGCCGGACTCCACGGCAGGGAATGAGGCTCTGTGCATCCACGGAGCGCGGTGCGGGGGGAGTGGGGAGTCTGGGGGGCCTATCCTGAACACACACCTGTCCCGCGGAAGAGACCCCTGGAATCACCCCTCCAGCGCGGTGCTGGGCATGGCAAGCGTGAGCTGCTGTCCCTTTGCCCGACCCCCAGTAGGCGCTGGAGGCTGCTGGGCCGCAGGCTGACCACATCCACGTGAGGGAAGCTGGTCCCCAGAGCCCCCGAGGGCCACCTCGTGGAACACGAATCCTGTGCCACTTCCGGGGGTGCCGACACCTCCCCAGACCTGTCCTGTCTCCGCTCTCTTTGTGGTTCTTTGCCCTGTCCCCCAGCAGCCACCCATTCACTGGCCTCGTGCACGAAGTCACGGGAGCTGGGTCCTGGGCTGCCCTTCCTCCCTCAGGGGACAGCTCGCACCTCCGGGCTCGGGCGACGGGGACGCACTGCGTTTGTAAGTGTACGAGCTGAGAAAGTACAGCTGAAGCCCCGTCCTCAGCCAGGGGCGCCGCAAACACGCGGGGGGCCAGGGTCAGTGAGCAACCGAGGTCAGGGCAGAGGGCAGTGGGGTCATAGGTCAATTAGCAACAGAGTCTGTGGGCAGATCCGTGTACCTGTGCACCTCGTTAACACACACAAGCACGCGCATGTGCTCTCCCTCCCTGTCTCTTTCTCACACACACTCTAAAACAGGCAAACCTTCAGCCAATTCAAACAAGAAAAAACAAATGATAACTTAGCAAAGAGAAAGGGATCGCAAGAAAAAAATAAGCAGGCTACACGCACATACTCTAAACCTTGTGATACAATATGGGTATTTGCTTGGAAAATACGACTGTGGGAATCCCCTCAAGAAGGTAACTGAAGGGGCGCTAGGGGGCTCAGGCGGTTAAGGGTCCGACTTCGGCTCAGGTCATGACCTCGCGGTTCGTGGGTTCGAGCCCCGCGTCGGGCTCTGTGCTGACAGCTCAGAGCCTGGAACCTGTTTCGGATTCTGTGTCTCCCTCTCTCTCTGCCCCTCCCCCGCTCACGTTCTGTCTCTCTCTCTCTCAGAAATAAATAAAATATTTAAAAAAAAAAGAAGGTAACTGAACACGTAAGGAGGATACTTTACACGGGTCGGTCAGCGTCGTGTCTGCCCGCGGATTCGGGTCCAGTGGTGTTCCTGGGGTTGTTCTAAGGAACTGACGATGACCTTGCTCCGCACGTTTTTCCGGAGGGAAAGGCGGAAACGGCTGCGCCCACAGCAAAGCGTGTGTCACACAGCGCGCAGGACTCCGGAACCAGCCCTGCCTCGGCGCAGCCAGAGCCCCCGCAGAGGCGGGCC
>NW_027551568.1:2504331-2504548 GCF_008692635.1 Crocuta crocuta
GCGTGTCTTGCGTGTCCGCAGCAGCCCGCGTAAGCTCCCTGCGCACGAGGAACAGTCGATGCGAGGAACACCCTGAAAGCACCAAGGCGGGTGTCGATGAGGAAACCGGGTCCTTGGCTCGAGGAGACGGAGCACTGGATTCCGGGGAGACTCCGTCTTCCGGGAGGCGAGGCCGCCCTGCTCTGTTCACAGACAGACGGCCTCCCCCGCCGAGGGG
>NW_027551568.1:2504749-2514784 GCF_008692635.1 Crocuta crocuta
GTTTTGTTTTTTTATTTATTTCTAGGAGAGAGAGACAGCGTGAGCAGGGGAGGGTCAGAGAGAGAGGGAATCACAGACTCTGAAACAGGCTCCAGGCTCTGAGCTGGCAGTCAGCACAGAGCCCGACGCGGGGCTCGAACCCACGAACCGCGAGATCATGACCTGAGCTGAAGTCGGACGCTTCACCGACTGAGCCACCCAGGTGCCCCCCCCCTTTTTTTTTTTAACAGGAGAGACTGCAAACAAGAGGTGGGGCAGAGAGAGAGAGAGAGGGGAACGGAGGATCCAATGCGGGCTCTGTGCTGACAGCAGGTGGCCGGCCTCGGGGCTCAGACTCAGGAACCATGAGATCATGACCCGAGCTGAAGTCAGACACTCAACAGACTGAGCCACCCAGGTGCCCCTCAAGCACCAGACTCAGGTCGGCTCAAGTCGGCGTCTCACATTTCCTGAGTTCGAGTCCCAAATCAGGGTTGCTTGGGATTCTCTTTCCCTCGCCCTCTGCCCCACCCCCCTCAAAATAAAGAAATAAACTTAAAACAAAGAGAGAGGAGCCAGAAGTTTGGACGGTTGATAAGACTGTCCTGGTTCCTAAACATTGATTACTAAGTCAGATTCAACACAAACCAACACATAAACACACCATGTTGGTGTAAGGAATGGTGACAGCCCAGGGATTGGGGCGGGCGGGGTCTCACCGCCCCGCCTGGTAAGCAAGTTCATCCCTCTGCTTGGTCACCCATGTCTCTTTTCTGTTTGTAGGATGACAAGTATCCTGATGTGTGTGCTTCGGGGAACGGCAGAGACCCGGTGATTTATAACGTCATGGCTGCCTTCCCACGTGGCTCATGGCTCTGTAAGGCTCTGTGGCCCCCACGCACCCTGGGAAGCCCCAGGGCACACCCCCCCCAACCTCCCCAGCGGTTGAGGCAGCGCTGAGATGGGCCCTGAGCACACGGGGCTGCAGAAGCCGTGGGCCTGGGCCTCGGGGGTCGGTGGCCACAGCAGGGATGGAGGAGGAGAGGCAGGGGTGACCCTCCGTGAGGGTCCCAACGCTCTGGTGGGGGGAGCACAGGTGATGGAGGGCACTCATGGGGATGCACGTGACTCATCGCCCGCGCCTGGGGGAGACCCAAATGTGGCAGGGCCAAGTTCAGTCTTGGGGTGTGAGTGGGGGCAGGCGGGGGCAGTGGGGGAGGGCGGAAGGGGCTGGGGGGTGAGGGGCACGGCCGTGGGGACGGACTCCTGCCCCCTGCCCGAGTTGGACAGAGCAGGACTCCGTGTCTCCATAGACGACGGGCATCATTATACGGAATATTTAATATGGTGAAGAGAGAATCCTCTTATTTTGCAGTGGGGGTTACTGGAGGGTTGCACAGCCCTGACCACCCGCAGACTACATCATGTGGGGAGAAAACGAAGAGCCGGGACAGTCATTCAGGCACTCACGCGCAGGGGCCGCGATAAACCGCCCTTCGGAAGGACGCTTACGCCGTGGGGAAGGTGCTCTCCAGCTCTGGTTTGTTTCACGTGTCTGTCCAGTCCCTGAAACAGTTAATTTGAGGAAAGGATCGTAAACCCCCAAGCTGGACACAACTCCGTCGTGACCCGAGGCCCTGCCCACGGACTAAAGGGGCGCCCGGGAGACGGAGACGTGGACGTTGGGGGGATTCCTCGCTGCAGGGTCCCGGGCGCCTGTGGAATCACATCAAATGCTGGTGTCAGACAGGTGTGTGCAGGCACCTTGCCCTCTGGGACAGGAGCTCGCAGGGCCTGGGGACCCCAGGTGATGGGCCGGTCCAGCCCTCGTTGCTCTGAGGCCAGAGCAGGCGGGAGGGGTGGGCAGGAGCATAGGCCAGGATGGAGGTGAGAGCAAGTGCTGCCTGGAGGAGGGGGCACAGGACAGGCGATGGAGCTGGGGCGGGGCGAGAAGTGGCTGGACAGAGGGGGGGCACCCATAGCTGTGGGAGAGCACTTTGCAGCCGTGGGCGGCCTGTGGAGCTCCGCGCTGGCGGGCATCCCTGGGTCCGCAGGGCGCTCGCTGGGACTCACGACATCCTACGTAAAGGATATGTGTATGGGTTTAGGGGCCCAGCCTGCCCTTCTGCGGGCCCGCCCGGCCGCAGCGCCGAACCGCACAGCGTGGTTTCCGGCGCCAGTCTCTAGAGGGTTCTGTTGTCACCCGCCCTGCTGCAGCTCCTCTCAAAGTCTCGATGCCTCTTCCTGTAACTCTGTCTTCTCCTGCATCCTGAATGATTTCCGGAGGCTCCGGTCCAGAAGCGGAGGTGGGGGGGGGGGCGCACCTTTCAGGCCTCACACCCCCGCGGAAGACTGACCTCTGGGCACCACGGTGAAGTCCAGTGCAGGCTGAAGCCGCTGTGAGCCTGGGTCCTTAAGTGAAGCAGCTGCCACGCTCTCCCGTTTTAAGGGATGTGCGTTGTCGGCTAGCGATGTCCCCCTGACCTGGGGCGCTCGGAGGGAGAGCTCTGGCCCGAACAATGGCAGGATGAGGTCACGAGCGGCTGGAACAGAAAAGTCTGGTGCAGGTGGAGCTGGGGAAGGCGAGGTCTGGAGCCCTGTTGATGACCGGGGGAGTTGGGGTTTGGGGCGGGTCCAGGCTAAGGGTTACCTGCACACAGGTGCTCTTTAAAGCCATAGCGGTCCTGCTGGCTGACACCAGCCCAGGACCTACTGGGTGCCTGGCGCTTTCTAAGGGTGTTGTGTGTATTACCTCTGGGTCCTCAGAACAGCCCCACAGAGAAGGTACTATCATCATTCCCATTTTATAGACCAGGAAACTGAGAGTGAGTGTGAGGTGGCCAAGACCCCCTCGTGGCGGGTGTGCCCCCAGGGGCCTGGTGCGTAGCTGCTCCACACGGGCTGCCAGGCCGGTGCAGAGAGCGGGGCCCTCCCGTGTCCTCCGGATGGCCAGCTGAGCCGGGAGCAGACCGGCACTGCGCAGAACTAGGGTGGCCTCAGGCTGGGCCCACCGGTCCCCCAGTCGGGCTGCGGCTGTGACTTTCTCCTCTGGGTCTGCGGTGCTCCGGGCAGGACTGCCTGCTCCCGCATCAGCGGCTAAATAATTACCAGGGGCTTTTCCGGCTTCATCGTGGGGGGAATAGAGCTCCCATGGCGGGTGATCGGCCAAGCGCCGCCAGATGGAGGCCCCACGCTTCTCTCCAAGGCGGCACAAAGGCTCCACCTCAGCTGATCGCTCCGCGGGATAATAAAGGAGCAGATGTTCCCAAGCCACTTGAAAAATAATGTGAATATTTGAGTGATGCGAGCAATTTGCATGCTGCCTCCGGTATGAGTAACCTGCCTTCTTTTATCTCCAGGGCCGCGGAGCCTGGCCCCTGTCAGCACATACCCCACGCACTCGCGAGAGCAAGGCGCTTCCTGAGCACCCCGCCAGGCTGTGCCTGGCCGCTGGCTCCCTTTCCCGCTGGTGAGCTGGGGCCGAGCATTTTGCCTCTGTGTGGTCTCACCTCCAAAATGAGGGTCCCGCCTTATAAACCCTGTGGTGGTAAAGTAGCCAGCTGCCTTTCAAGTGCCTGGCATAGCATAGCGGCTCAGCAAAAGCTATTGGAAAGATGAGATGCACCGGCTTGAAGGTGTGGGATTTGGGGGTCACTGGGTGGAAACGCTTTTCCACTGCAGCCAGTGATGTGTAATTTACATCCCTCCAGCAGAGTCTGAGCCGCTCGGTAGGCAGCAGCCTACTCTGTCGTTGGAGGTCATGCCTTTTGCTACCTGGCTGGTCTCAGATGGGGACGGTACCTCACTGTCCTAGTTTGCATGGGAAGCGAGCTCATAACAAGTAGAAGTTAACTTGCCATTTGTAGTCCCGCTTCTGTGCGATCCCTGTTTTGATCTCTATCCACTTTTGTTTTGTGTTGCCTTTATTTTCTTGTTGATTTGTGACAGCTCTTTACATATTGTGGATATTATTCCTTTGCTGAGTTCTGTGTGTTGCAGTCAGTGAGTAGCTTTGCCTTTTCACTTTCTTTTTAGTGTCTTGTTTTGATTTCACCACAGTTCCCTTTGCATCAACGTGTTACTTCCCCTTTATATACTTGTAAGTATTTCAGCATGAGGTTTTTTTTTAATTTTTTTAATGTTTTATTTTATTTCTAGGAGAGAGAGAGAGACAGTGTGAGCAGGGGAGGGTCAGAGAGAGAGGGAATCACAGACTCTGAAACAGGCTCCAGGCTCTGAGCTGTCTGTCAGCACAGAGCCCGACGCGGGGCTCGAACCCACGAACCGTGAGATCATGACCTAAGCGAAAGTCGGATGCTTAACCAACTAAGCCACCCAGGCGCCCCGAGTTTTTTTTTTTTTTTTTAAGGAAAATATATGCTGATTGTAATGAACAGAACTTATTACCCTAATGGAGGTAAATTGATGAACCATTTTGCTGTGGTTAGTGGTCGCTGTGGCTCATTATTAGACCCTTACTCACTCTGGGGTTATAAAAATGGGTCTTCTTTCTTCCCTTTAGGTTTTTAAGTTTTGCTTTTCACATGTAAGTCTTGAAGCTGCCTAGATTTGTGTGTGTGTGTGTGTGTGTGTGTGTGTTGTGCACAAGGGAACCAATCCTTCTTTTCCACATAGACAGCCAACACCACTCACCAAGGAAGTCCATGCTCCCTGCATAGACTGGCAACTGGCCACTGCACGGACATTTCTGCACGTGGCTGGATCCCTTCTGGGTGCTCCGGTTTCCTGCATCAAAACCACCGCCTTTTAAAATATTATAACATTATCCAAAGGCTTGTGACCTGGCGAGGCGAGTCCTTCTAATTTGTTCTTTATTCATTAATTGATAAGTTCAGGAAATATCGTCTGAGATCCCTCTAGGCTCCTGGACCTGTATCCGTGAGTAAAACAAACTCTTGCTGAGGAAGACATGCAAAAAATCATAACCAGCAAGTACATGGCATAGGATTTAGAGGGCATTCCGTTCTCCGGGGAAAAGCAGTGATGGATGTGATGGGGGGTGGGGGTGGGGAGGTTTGTAATCCTTGGTTTCTATTCAATCAGCTTAGTTGAGGTGTAATTCACATGTGCTCAGATGCACCCGTTAAGTCCATCGTTTGATGAGTTTGGTTACGCGGATGCGCCTGTGTAACCAGCAGCAGGGCCACACCCTCTCTGCACCCTCTGGGAGTCTCCACCTCAACCACAGACTCCATGTCACCCTAGCTCGTCTCCCCAAGTTTATCTGCGTGGAGTGTGCCGTGCGGGCCCCTTGCCAGACCTTCCTCTGCTGAGCTTTCGGGCCTCCTGCAGGTTGTGTGGGGGGAGCTGGTCTCACTGCCGAACAGTTGGTGGAGTGGCCGACTTGGGCTCAGGTCAGCATCGCACGTTCGTGGATTCGAGTCCCGCGTCGGGCTCTGTGCTGACATCTCGGAGCTGGAGCTGCTTCCCATTCTGTGTCTCCCTCTCTCTCTGCCCCTTCCCTGCTTGTGCTCTGTCTCTCAAAAATAAATGTAAAAAATGTTAAAAAATGTATTTTAAAAAATTTCACCAACTTTTAATTGTTTTAAATGTTTATTTATTTTGAGAGAGAGAGAGCACACTTGTGCGCGTAGGTCATGATCTCATGGTCGTGAGATCAAGCCCCAAGTTGGGCTCTAGAGTCAAACTGTTAACTGACTGAGCCACCCAGGCCCCCCATTTTTTTTTTTTTATTACTGAGTCGTATTTATTACTGAGTTGAATTTCTTCATATATCCTGAATGCAAGTCCTTTGTCAGATGTAGGGATTGCAAATATTTTTTGTGGCCTTTGGCTTGTCTTTTTACTTAATGATATTTTTCAAAGATCAGAAGTTTAATTATTTTGATGAAGCCCATTTGATTTTGTTTTGCATGGTTTGTGTTTTATATGTTCTAGCTAATAAGTCTTGGCTTAGCCAAAATGTTACAAAGATTTTCTCCTATGTAATATTCTGAAAGTTTTACAGGCTTAGCTCTTACAGCTAGGTTTATGATCCGTTTCATGTTAATGTTTTATATGGTGTGAGGTAAGAATTGAAGTACACTTTTCCCCATATAGATATCCAATTGTTCCAGAACTTTTTTGGGGGGAAAGATTACCTTTTCCTCCATTGAATTACCTTGGTACTTTTCTTAAAAATTAGTTGAGGGGTGCTTGGCTGCTTCAGTCACTAAGAGCATATGACTCTTGATCTCAGGGTCAAGAGTTTAAGCCCCACGTTGGGCATGAAGCTTACTTAAAGAAAACATCAATTGACCATGTATATGTAGATTTATTTTTAGACCCTCTATTCTGTTTCATTGACCTATGTGTTTACCATCACAGCAAAACCATATTGTCTTGATCACTGTAGCTTTATAGTGTTTGGAAATCAGGTATAGTGAGCTTTTCAAATCTGTTATTATTATTTTTTTTTTGTCAACGTGATTTTAATCTTTGTAGATCCTTTGTATTTCAACATAATTTTTATAATCAACCTGTCAGCTTCTTTTTGGAAAAAGCCTGGAATAACATTGAAACTGTAGATTAATTTGAGGAAATAATTGTCATTTTTAAACTGTTTATTTATTTTTGAGAAAGACAGAGCGTGAGTGGGGGAGGGTCAGAGAGAGAGGGAGACAGAATCTGAAGCAGCTCCAGGCTCCCAGCTATCAGCACAGAGCCCGATGTTCGGCTCAGATCCATGAACTGTGAGATCATGACCTGAGCGGAAGTTGGACACTTAACAAACTGAGCCACCCAGGCGGCCCAACAATTGTTATTTTAATGACACTTGTCTTCTGACCCATGAACATGGTATAGTCTCCATTAACGTAAGTCTTTGGTTTCTCTCAGTAATGTTTTGTAGTTTTCAACATATGAATCCTACACATATTTTATTAGATTAATTCCTGAGTGTTTCATTGTTATAATGCTATTGTTAAAAAGTGTTTTGAAAATTCAATTTCCAATTTCCAACCATTTAAATCAATCCCTTCCTTGTGTTATGTGTGTATGCGTGTGTGTGTGTTTTAGCACTTATTACTTTCTGGCACTATAGGAGCTCCAGAATCATCTTGTATATTTCCTGCCCCAGTCCTAGAATCAGCCATTTTTCTGAGGAGCCCTTGATCCTTTCACTGAAGAACGGTATTAGAAATCAAGAATGGGGCAGCAAGGAGATATGTCTGTTTATAATAGCCCATATACATACACATACATATAAATATATATGTAGCCATTTACATCTATATTAAGCTGAAATACTAATGCCGATAACTCTAATCTGTCATCATAGGGATCGTGCTAGCCTTCTTTCTCTCTGTGCTTATCTGTAACTTCCCATGCCAGTAGATAGAATCTGCCACCCATCACTTAATTGTTCAGTTCCAGTAAACATGCTTCAGTTAGTTTTGATAATTTGTGTCTTTAAATTTTTGTTCATTCCATCAAAGCTGTTGCATTCATTGACATAAAGTTTGATAATGCTCCCATTTGATAATGCTTGATGTCTATAAGTTCTGTGGTAATGTCTCCTCTTTCATTTATGTGATTGGTAATTTACATCTTCTCTTTTTTTTTTTTTTTTTGATCAAGTGCAAGTGCAGATTAGATGGAGAGCTGGATTTGACCAGAGTTGGGGCTTTGGTAGCAGAATACAATAAAATGAGAGGATAAGAGAGTTGAAGAGTATGTTTGTGTGTCTGTGTGTGTGTGTGCATGTGCACAAAGGAGATTACAGTGACACACATGGAAATTCGGCTGAGTAATGAGAGGAGTGAGGGCATGAAGGGGTGAGGCCAGTGAGGATAATGGGCAATGGACTGAGAATCCCAGGTGGTCATGTTCTTGGGGTGGAGCTGCTAGCCTGTGTGAGATGGAACGATGTGGGGCTGTCAGTACAGGGGGTTGCCTGAATGTGAGACACTGGAGGGTTTGTATCCAATGGTGATGCACAGTCTAGCGTGTGTCTGTGGAGGGGATGTGGGGGGTGCATGGCCATGTGGGTAGAGGAGGAGGCCAAGAAGACAAGTGTGCAGCTGGGCCCCACCTGGCACCTTAGCTCTGGGCACTGTCTGCAGAGATGCCCAGCACAGACCCTTGTCAGGGGTAAAAGGTGCAGGGTCTGGCATGGTTCAGATCTTGGCCAGGACTTACTGGCAGGGCGACCTTGGGCTACTTAATTTACTTAATGATCTGAGCTTCAGCTTCTTTCTCCATAAATTGGGACAATCATGCCCCACCTCATGCTGGTTGTACTAAACAAAGTAAAATACCTTTTGTGGTGCCTTGTACGGAGCATGGACCCATGAGACTTGAATCCCCCATTCACAATAATTGAAATTGCCTGACATATTTCCTTTCCCACTCCTTTTTAAAGGCATTATGAAAATTTTCGTAATGACAACACAGTTGGTGCTCTGCCCATCCTTCCACAGTGTTTCCCCCACTTACTATGTTCTTAGCATGACACAGGCCCCTGGTGAAATATTATGCAGCCATTAAAACTCGTGCTTTTCTTTTTTTAGAGTTTATTTTGGGAAGAGAGAATCTGAGCAGGGGACAGGCAGAGAGAGAAAGAGAAGGGGAGAGAGAGAGAGAATCCCAAGCAGGCCCCGCACTGTCAGCTCAGAGCCCGACGCAGGGCTCAAACTTGGCTCAGTCAGTTGAGCATCCAACTCTTGATTCCAGCTCAGGTCATGATCTCATGGTTCGTGAGTTCGAGTTCCGCCTTGGGCTCTTTGCTGACAGCACGGAACCTGCTTGGGATTCTCTCCCCCCCCCGCCCCGCCCCTGCATGCGTGTTCTCTCTCTCAAAATAAGTAAGCGAACATTTAAAAATGTTTTTTGATTCTTGAGTTTTGTTTTGGAGGATTTGAGTCCGTGTCCTGGGGTCACAGAGCAAAGCACTGCAAACTGGGCAGCTAAAAGGAAAGAAATGTGTTCTCTGTTGGTCCTGGAGAACAGGAGCCTGAACACAGGTATCAGCAGGGCTGGGCTCCCTCTGAGGCTCTGGGAGGGTCCTTCCTTGCTTCTCTCTGACGTCTGGTGGCTGCTGGCGGCCCTTGGCCCTCCTGCGCCTGCACCCGGGCCGCCCCCGTCCCCGCCGCCGTCTCCACACGGGCTCCTCCTGCCCCGTTGCGGGCTCTGTGTCCTGACCTCCCAGGGCCCGCCCTACCCCGGTCTGATCTCACCTGCAGTGACCCTGTTCCCACATAAAGTCTCCTTCACAGGCACCAGACGTTAGAACATGGCTNTATTAAAAAAAAAAAGAATAAAACAGGAGTGGCAGTGGAAATAGATGAAAATAAGATACGAAAAATGTTGATGACTATTGAAGCTGGGGGTGGCTACCTGAGTGTTCATTATACAATTCTTTCTTTTCGTGTATGTTTGAAAAATTCCATAATAAGAAGGCTTTAAAAATTATGCTTTTAATGAATATTTAATAAACTGGAAAATGTTGAGTGCAAAAGATAATATACAAAACCATATCTATCAGAGAAGCCTATAGCAAAGAGGTGGCCCCAAAATGCTCACGGCAGTTTCTCTGGGGAACAGGGGGAGACTTGTTTTCTTTCTTTTCCTCTGAACTTTTTTATAGTTTTCCAAAATCCCACACTGGGGATAGATTATTTGTGTAATCACAAAATATTTTATCTAAACAATTAATCAAGCCACCCTCCCACCCATCTGTTTGTAAGCTCACCCGACAAACAGGCCTTCCCGGGCCTGCCCGTCGCCGGCCTGGGGGGGCCCTGTCGCGACATGAGCGCACCCCTGCCCCTGGGCCCGGGGGGACCGAGCCGCACCTGGGCAGGGACAGCGCCGGCAGATTGCAGTGACTCAGAGGGCTAAGTGGCTGCCGTGGGAGGCTGCACACAACAGAGCCCTCTTTAGGGCTCTTGGAAATTATTAATGGTTTTGATAAAAACCAACACAAGGGCTGTCTGCGTGCCAGGAGTGCGCCAAGCAGGCCGGAGACTGGGGCTTGTTAACCGGGTGGGGGGAGAGGGGGGAGGCCGAAGCCAAACGGGGTGGGCAGCGTGACAC
>NW_027551568.1:2515904-2524241 GCF_008692635.1 Crocuta crocuta
ATCCCAAGGGGAGGCCTCGGACAGGCCCCCCCACCTCACACAGCCGGGTGGTGCCCCGGGGTGAGGGCTGGGCCCTGGTGCCCGCCGGCCGCGTGGGACAGGCCTAGCTGGCACGCGTCTTAGGCGGCCTGGTCGCCTCCCGGCTCCTGCTTCCCCTTCTGTGAGATGGGGTGAAGGGGCCCAGCCCCACTGCTGTGAGGGTGAGACCCCCGTCTTTGGGAAGTGCCCCTCCACCCTGCTGCAGGGCAGAGGCCTCGGGGAAGAGAGGGGGATGGAGAGACCACCAGGAAGCCAGCGCTGGTGCTGAAGGCGAGGATGACAGAAAACCAAGAGGGAGGAGGGGGGGAGGAGGAGGGGGAGNCTGCTGAGTTGTATTTGGACTGAATTGAGATGAACTGACCTGCACTAGACTCAGTTTGGGCCGAGCCAGCCCAGGCTGGGCTGCGTGGGGTGGGGTGAGACGGGCTGGGATGTGCGTTTGGAATGTAAGCACCTTCCTCTTCGCGTCCCCCAGTCCCGACCTGAGGGCGCAGCTCGGGAGCAGCGTGACCCGGCCAGCCTCCCCCCTGCTCCCTGCACCCGACGCCCTCTGCCCGCTGATCGCAGGGTGCCTGGGGGTGACCGCCTAGAAGCATATGCGAGCGTGGGGGGTGTGTATGTGCTGCGTGCGTGTCTGTGGGGTCAGGGGTGGGGGCAGGGGTGCTCGAGCTCTGCATTTAGGAGGCAAAGCGGGTTTCTCCCCCCAGCACCCGGCTTCAGTCTCCTGTTTCCCCGGGGCCTGGGCTCCTGCATCCAGAGGGCTGATCCCTGAAAGTTCATCAGGGCTCCTGATCCTCCCTAGCGGGGCCCTTGGAGGGGTCACCATGAGTCCCACCCCTGGGACAGCCCTGAGAACATCCCTACAGTCAGCGTCTGATTGGCTCCCCCCCTAGATGGGGAGCTCACTGTGTCTCAGAGCAAAATCTCCTTCCTGCCCCTTTCCCGCACTGCTGGAGCTCAGCTCCGGGCTTCCGTGGGCTCCCACGTTAATCTGCCAGACCCCACGGGCGATGGGGTCTCCTCCCCGCTGTGCAGTGGGGGCTCCGGGCCCAGCTCCACCGCTTCTCTCCCGCTCCGGGAGGCAGGGGTGTGGCTGGCCGCCCCCATCCAGGTCTGGGAGGCTGCATCCCCTCACCCAGCTCCTCCAGCCCATTTCCTCCTTGGAAAACAGGGGTGGGAGAAAGTGGTGCTCCCCTCGGGGAGGCTGGGGAAGACGAAGCGGGCCAGGAGGCTGACCGCTTGGCACCTGGCAGCCCCTCTCCCCCGCCAAGCCCCAAGGTGACTTAGAGGCTCCCTGCTGTGGGGGGCCCCTTCCTGCCTCCTGAGACCCAGGCCCCAGCCCCTCCCTCAGAGGCCAGAGCAGGCCCGGTGTGGTCTGTCCCGGGGCCCAGGGGCGGGTCAGGGCTCAGCGGCACCCCGGGTCCCAGCACCCTTCCCTCCCTCAGCCCAGCCCCACCACTGCGTCTGCTGGAGCCTGGAGGCCTCCAGGTTGCCATAGAAACGGGACAGCTCTGTAGTTGGCGATCCAGGCCCCTCCTCCCCTTGAGGAGTTCCAAGTGGGCCCCTCCAGTGGGAGGGAGGCAGGCTCGGCGCACCAGCTCTCCGACCTCCCAACAAACACCACCTGATGGGCACCCAGCACCGCCAGGGAGCCCCCATGCGAACAGAGAGGCCGACCCAGGGAGGGAAAGCCACCAGCTCAAGGCTGTGCAGCCCCCAAGGGGCAGGGTGGTGTCTGGCTCTAGAGCTCACCCAGCAGGCAGGCTTGGGTCCCCAGAGGTCAAGACCCAGGGGCCGCCTGGGGGCTGAGGGCTCCCTACCACACGTGGGGGGGGGGCGTCTCTGCCAGCAGGGACCCCAGTGCCCTGGCTGGGTGACTCGGGTGAGCCCCCGCCAACCCGGGCCTTGGTTACCCCGCACACAACATTAAAGGAAGGCTGCGTGACGGGGGAGCTCTGTTAGGTCGCCCGAGTCGCTAACCAGGCGCAGTGCCCTGCTCTGCTCGACTCCCTGGACGCTGTGCTCGCCCCCTACACCCCCTCTCCAGTATCCACAGTGCTCTCAGGGGAGGGTCTGCTCCTAGTCTCCCCTGTCCGGGCTCCCCATTCCAGGGCCGACAGCTTCCTTGACCCAGCCTCCCGGAGGAGGCTCAGCTCTGTCCCCAGGAGGGGCTGTGGCCAGCTCGGGCCCTGTCCCCGTCACAGCTCTGGCTGTGGCCAGGAGGCCCGGCTGCCCCCACCTAACGAGAGAAGCAGGTGCCCGCAGAGGCCACGCCCCCAGCCGCCCCAGCGCCGAGCAGTCGGGGAGGCAGCCAAAGGCGGGCATGTTTTGGAACGAAGTCTCTAAGCCACGTGTCAGCATTCACCAGGTGGACAGGACGGAGGGGGACAGGTGGGCGGGGCCTCCCAGGAGCAGGGCTGGAGCGAGGAGAGGAGCCGGGTCTGGTGGGTGCCTTCCCTCCTCCACAGAAGGGTGCCAGCAGGGGCATCTTCAGAGGAGGAGGAAGGTGAGGAGAGCGGGGACCAGCCTCCCGCAGGCCCCAGAGTCAGGGACACTTGCACGGCCATAAGGGAGACAGCCCCCGGCCCCCTGCTCCTGACTCTCCCCTCCAGCCCTCCCCCTGCCCAGGCCTGAGCCCTGGCTCTACCCTGTCAGCCCGTGCTCGGCAGCGGGGGCCCCCAGACCGGGAGACAGGAGATGTTCGTGAGGTGAGGCCACGCTGTGGGACAGAGTGGCTGTGGGGCTCGGGTTACAGCCACCGAACGGGGCGCCCGGGGGCTCAGTCAGTGAAGCGTCCGACTTCGGCTCAGGTCATGATCTCACAGTCCATGGGTTTGAGCCCCATATCGGGCTCTGTGCTAACAGCTCAGAGCCTGGAGCCTGTTTCAGAGTCTGTGTCTCCCTCTCTCTCTGCCCGTCCCCTGCTGGCACTTTATCTCTCTCTCTCTCTAAAAAATAAATAAACCCCCACAGAACGTAAGCTGCGCCGAGGGAAACCTACTGCAAGCTGTCGGCTGTGGCTCATCACATACCCACCACCAGTGCCGGATGGCAATGATCGGAGGGTACAGGGGAATTCGACTTTCTGCCTGATTTTTCTGTAAACGTAAAACTGCTCTAAGCAATAAAGTCTATTCATTTTTTTAAAAACAGGGCCGGGGGGCCAGGGTGGGAGTAAGGGAGTGGGTGACCCTGCAACCCACCCAGCCCCCCAAGCCCCTTCGGCTTGTGCCCAGCTCACCTGAGAGAGTCCCCTGCGGCAAACTGGCAAGGTGGGAGCGGCTGCCTTCTAGAAGATTCCGGCCCAAGCTCAGATCCCCAGGGTCTCCGGAGGCCCTGTCTGGCCCCATCAGTCAGAGGTTGGGAGGTGAAGGAAGTTGAGGTTTCAGTTCACCGGGCTGCAGGGGGGCATCTACAGCCAATGAGGGGTGAGGCAGGGCTGGGGGCTCCAGAAAGAACCCTCCTCTACCACGGGAGATGTGGGGGACCCGGCCTGGCCCTCACCATCAATCTTCCCAGCAGCGGAGGCAGGGAGGAGGCTTCTCAAGACAGCCCTCAAGAGCCAGGCCGGCGTGGGCTCCGGGCCTGGGGCCACGGGCGCCCTGTGGCCGGCAGGCAGGACCACGGAGGGCACCTCCATCCATCGGCGGCCCCTGCAGGGTTCTGCCTCCCTGGGACCCTGAGGAGGAAAGAGCCCCATCCATGTGCCGTTTGGAAGGCAGGGAGACGCCAGGTTTCTTTAAATGCACCGAGGAGCCCGGAGGAAGCGGCCGTGTGTCTCTGATCACAGCTTTTTCTTTACCGTTTTCTCTCTTCCCTTCAGTTACCCCGTTGGTGGTGAAAGGAAACCCCCACACAGGGACAGCCTCCCTGAGAAGGCATTCCGTCGGGGCTGGGGGAGGCCATGTGCCCTCTCCCCTCCGGGGCTTCCTGGGCAACTCGCAGGGTGGCCCGTGGGCTGGGTTGCCTGGGAAGGAAGTCCCACATCCCAGGTGCATGGGGACAGTGTCATCCCTGGATGTCACTGGGCTTCCAGGGCCAGCTGGCTGGGGCCACGCACCCGAGGTCACCTCCTCCTGGGGCCCCGGCCCCGAGCACCCACGTGATGCCCCCTCCTACCTCCCTGCACCGGCCACGGGCTTCTGCTCAGCCTCCTCCCTGGGGAGGCCCGTCTGGGCCCAACACCCCCGTTCTGTGCTGTGTCCCCAGGGGACAGCCCGGACAGCCGGCCTGCCTGGACAGCAAGTCCGTTACCTTGGTCTCCCCAAGGGATCGCAATAGACCCACCCGGGGGCGGCCGCAGGGACTGCATTAGTGACCGAGTGTGAGCTGCTTAGCTACAGAGCTCGTTCCCTATCAAATCATCCACAAATACCCGCTCTAATTATCGGCTGGGGACCTTAAATGTCCCCAGAGTCATGTAGAAGGATGGTCGTTGGAATCTCCACTTTCTGGACGAGCAGCTGAGGCCCAGAGAAATGAGGGAACTTTCCGGAAGGGCCGGACCTGTCAGCGCCGGGGGCCAGCCGAGCACCTGACCCTGGGCCTCAGGCCCAGCACTCTCGCCCCCCGGGGCCCCTCCTGCGGGAGGTGGTTATGCAGACCCTTCTTGGATGGTCATTTCTGGCAAACCCCAAACCCAGCACAATTCCACATTTCTGCTCTCAGAAACGTCCCTGAACAGTGATTAGAGAGGCAGACGCGAGTGTACCACAGCCAGAGAGAATTCGCGTTTCTGAGTGGCTGCTACGTGGCCTATGTGCTGTGTACCTTGAAACAGGGTGCTCGACGGAAAATGCTAATTATTTCCATCCTCTGAGCAGGTGTCTGGGGGCAGGGGTGGGGTGAACTCTAACTCGATCGCTCTCTCTGCTCACAGGTGAAGACCCCCTCCCACCCAAGCAGAACAGTTAAGCCCTTTGCCTGCTCTGGGCGGGGGCTGCTCCTCCCCAGGGGTCGTAGTGAGTGTACAGTTAGCAGTGTTCTCAACTGGGACAGTTTCCCCTCCGGGGGCATTTGGTAGCGGCCGTGTTTTGGTTGCCACGGCTTGGGCCTGGGGAAGGTCACAGGTGGCATCCAGCAGGTGCGATGCTGCCAGACACGCTACCACGTGCCCCTCCCCAGACATCGTCCCTGGTGTCACTAGCACCAGCTGGCCCAGGGGGCGTGCTGGGACCGCACCGGCTCCTTCCCCTGTCTGCGGGACGGGCACTGCCCAGCATCCGCGTGTCCGGCCTGAGCTGGCACAGGGCTGTGCGGGATGCAGGGTCCCTGGCGGTTCGGTCCGGATCTCTGCCCAGCCTGCCTGCCCCGCAGCACGTGCCCCTCCCCACCCATCCACACCACTCTGGGTCTTGAGGTCCATCCACCGCAAACCCAGACCCCTGCTCTGAGCGTCCCCTCCTCCTCCTGGCCCCTGGGTCCCCTCTGAGGGGCGGGGCCGGTTCCTCTCGCAGGGTCTGTTGGTGAGGAGGCCTCCGCCTTGCTCACTGCTGTCACCCTGAGTCCCCCCACCCCCACACTGTACCCCCAGCGCTGCAAAACCCCACACACCCTTATCTGTCCCCCTTTCTCAAAGATGGTTTATTCGGACTTCCTGCCTGCTGCGCTGTCTCGTGGCACGTGACTGGGAGTCCACACAGAAGTCCACACCTTCTCCCTGCCCCCCTGTCCCGCCCCCAGGCTTCCCGGCTCAGGGTCCCCGTGCTGGTGCCATCACCACCCTCGGCTCCTCCCTTGCTCACTTCGCTGGCCCGGCAGAACCCCAAACCTGGCCACGCCCACCCCACGCTGCCCCCCGTCAGGGCTGGCTGTCCCTCCAGTGCAGAGGTGCAGACCTCGGGTGTCTGTCCTGCGCACGCGCCTGCCCTACCCACCTCCCGCACATTGCTCTCTGCTCTGCAGGCTCGCGGACACGCCTTTCCCTCCCCCTCCAAACCTCCAGCGCCTCCTCTGCTCCACGGGGACAGGGAATTTAAATGGGGGTCCCCAAGGGGGCGGGCAGGGCAGGGAGACCCCAAGGGAGTGGCGCAGCCCCACCTGGAGGGAGAGGACCGAGGAAGGGGCGGGAGGAGCAGGAATGGACCGAGGGGAGCAGGCGACGCCCCGACCTGCCCGGACCTGCCCTGTGGCCTCGTCCAGCGGAGTGCCCGGGGCGGCCGCCCGAGGGTGAGGGAGCGGGCTGGGGAAGGCGGGCTGGAGGCCTGTAGCGCCACTCGTGGGGCTGTGACGCTGCCCACTTGCTACAACGTGTCTAACCCCAAATCAACACTCTGGTCACTTTAGCGGCCACTGGCCGACCAGCAGAGTGTCGAAGCACTGGAGCCCCCAGCGCACGGCCGCGGCCGCCGTGGACCGGGGGAGGGCGCCCCGCCCCCAGGGCACGGCCACGGCCGCGGTGGACCGGGGGAGGGCGCCTCGCGTCCCGGCTCTCACTGCAACCAAGTGCCTTTTCCACAGTCTCCTCTGTGGCCTCTTTTCCACAGTTCTGTGCTTCGGGTCGGCAATTTCTCGCAGAACAGGCCCCCAAGCCCTGCTTGCTGAGTGCTATCCGGTGTCCCGAGCGCGGGGAGACTGCGATGTGCCCAACCCAAGGGGGACCTCGTGTTGTGTCAGCTTGCGCCCCCGCAAAGCTACAGGCCTTCCGGCTGGAGTTGAGCATTAGTGAATCAACAGTGTCAAACAAGCTACACAGAAAACAAGGCATGTGCTCGTCGCTTGATGAAAATGTGGCCAGCGGCCGCGGGGACCTCGCCCCGTATTTCAGTGCTCACTAACTCAATGTGCGCAGAGACCGCAGAACAAACCACGGCCAGTAATGAGAATCGAGCTGCCTCTCCTTTCACAGGACATGTGGGACGCTGGCCCCAGGGCCCTGCACAGCCCGCGACCCGGCGTCTCGGCCCCCTCAGCTGCCCGGCACGCACACAGCGGCTCGCCGACCCCGCTCCGTCCCGTCTCTCCTCACCCCCTCCCGGCAGCTGAGAGAGGACAGGAGAGAGGTTTCCGGAGACCCAACCCTGCCCGCGTGGAGGCCACTCCCAGCCTGCAGAACGAGGGGGCACACGGCGAATCACCTGGGTGTGTGGTGCTTTGTTCCGCAGCCTCGTACAGCAGGCGCCCAAACAGGTGTTTGCACCCCCGCGTTCAGGTATTCACTGTCGCCGGAGAGTGGAAACAACCCACGTGTGCCTCAGCGGTCAGACAGGTGCACTGACCATGGACCATCCATGCGACACTTTATCCAGCCTGAAGAAGGAACGCGGCCAGACAGGCGCAGGGGCGCGGACGGGCTGCCTGGAACAGGGCAGTCGCAAAAAGCCACACCCCGCCAGGGGCCCAGGGGCTCCNCCTCCCCCTCTCCCAGACGCCCCCCATGGCCCCAGAGTGGCCTCAGCCCCTCCCTGGCTGCCCCATCTTTGCCAGCCCTGCAGACCCTGAGCGCCCCGAGCCCCGGATCCCGAGCCTGGCAGCCCGCCTGGCCGCTGGCACTGGAAACAGGTCCCTGAGGCTCAGCCTCCGAAACGAGCCCCTGGGTCCCCCTCCCGCACACACGCCACCCCGCTCCTGCCTCGGGATAGCACCCCAACAGTGAGCCAGGTGCCCCCCCGCCCCGCCCCCCAGGAAGCACCCCCAGCTGTGGCTGCCTGTCTTCACCTCCCGCAGGCCCTTCCCCAAGTGTCCCTCTTCTTGAGCACCTTCGGGGGAAGCCGCCCTCCACCCCAGCACCTGCCCTCTGCTGACCTAGTGCCCTCCACAGGATGGGGGGGGGGGGCAGCCCTGTGTCCTCAGGTGCCCCTCCCCCAGGAGAACACGACCGTTTTGTCGGTGGCTGTGCCCCGGCTCCCAGAGCAGCGCCAGGCCCGGACGACCTGGGATGGAGCCGTCCTGCCACGATAGGTGACCGTCACGGGTCCAGGGCTCAGGATGGGAACATGTCACTCGAGAGCCGCCATCCACTCTCCTGCTCCGGCGCGTGCTTTCTGCCCCTCCCCCGTGCCCCTCTGTCCCCCCCCTCTCTTGGGGGGGGAGTGCAGGTATACACACACATGCAGACGGAGCTGCGGGTTGCCTACATACAGATACAGCCTTCGGGAAGGATCGCCAGGGGCCTGCTGTCCTTGATGAGCAACAACTCCCCAGCCCGGAATGTGCCCCCAGGCGGGGGCTGGGGGGCCTCGCGCCCTGCCCTCAGCCCAGCGGGACTTCACTGGAGGAGCCCAGGGGTGGGGGCGACCACGGCCCAGAGAACGCAGGTGCACCCTGGCGGGCGGTGCTCCGGCCTGGCTCCCATTACCC
>NW_027551568.1:2524306-2534503 GCF_008692635.1 Crocuta crocuta
GGGGGGTGCGGGGGGGGGGGAGGAGACCACTTGATGGTGGGAAGCTCGCTGGTAGGAGGGGCCCCCAGACTCCTGGCATCTCGCCTTGGACACCCGGCCTTTGGTGGCCGGGTGCACGTGGAGGTGGGTGGGTGGAGAGCCACTCCCTGGCCCACCCGGCTTGCCCACGCTCGCCGGGCTAGCAGGGAGGGCCCGCAGGTGACCAGGCACGGGCTGCTCCCCGCGCTGGACACCTGGGCCCCCAGCCCCCGCCCGTCCACGTGCTGAGTCCCTGGGCCCTGCTGCCCGACCAGCCCCCTGGGTCAAAGCCCCGGCTCCTGCCATGAGATTGGGAGGGAAGATAATACTTTGTACAGTGATTTTCTTTTCTTTTCTTTTTCCCCTCCCCCCCATGCCAACCAAAGAAATTAAAGAAACCTGTGGTTTGCAAATCTGCTGACCCAGCAGGAGGCGTAAACTAAATCACCCGGCTCCGGAAGAGGCCTGGCCAGGGGATGGAAACAGCCAGAGGCAGATTCCAGCCTGCTGGGGGAGAAAGTGGGTCACGGTCAGAGCTGTCCTAAGGAGGGGCTGCCTGGGAAGGCGGCACATGCCGGTCATGGGGCGGGGGCCGCTGTGCTGAGAAGGGGCCGCCGGGTCTGAGGGACCAAGGCCTTGCCCTCGGTGTCCATCCGTCTCCCGACAGAGCACCTACCCGCTTCCAGATCCCTCTACCTCGTTAAGGGCCCCCCTGGGCAATGGGTCAGTCCCACTCTGCCCTGGGCCTTGGTTTCCTCACCTGGTAAATGCAGATGGAGCTGAACGTGGTCCAAGGACCCCGGGCATGAGCGGGACAGCACCCTGGGCTGGGCGGGAGGGTGCGAGGACCCCGGCCTGCGGCGGGGCGCCCACCTCTGCCCCAGCGGCCCCGACAGTGGAGCTCCCACAAGTCATGCTGACCCTCCCGGAGGCCTCCTGCTCCCCTGGTCGTGGCTCGTCTGGGCATTGAGACCCCTGCTGAGCCCACGCGGGGTGCAGACAGCCCGCTCCTCCGCACGGGGTCCACGTGCCCGGCCTCCTGCCCCTCTGCTCTGCAGCCCCCTCCCGGCCTCCCCTCTGCCCACTCCTGGTTGGGGCTGTCAGCTGTGTGTCCCTGAGCTCCCGCCTCCCTGCAGCTCCTCCGCGGATACGCTGAGGCCCCACCTCTCCACCCGCAGCCCCTGCCCCGACCACGGCCTGGAGCCCCAGACCCGTGTCCTTCGCCCCCCCAGAGGCTCAGTGTGGCCCCCAAACCTGCCATCTTCTCCCTCTTCATTCCGTGAGGCTGGGGGAGGGTGTCTGAGGCTCCAGGACCCAAGCTCTGGAACTACCCGTGATGTGGTTTCTGGAAGAGCATGGGAGATTGGGGGCGGAGGCCGGGGCACGGGAGGGGGGAGGGGGGCGCACTGTCATCAGGTATTGGGCTGGTCTGCATGGTGGGCAGAGCGCCGTCAGAGAGCTGAGGCTGCGGACGAGGTGGCGCTGAGTCTGTGCGGGGTAGGTCCCTGCACGCAGCCCGGTGCCTGGTGTGCGGTGGGTGCTCCCCCCACCCCCCGACGTGGCCGTGGCCGGCATGGCCGGCCACGAAGAGGGAGGCAGGCGGGAGNGGTGTCTGAGGCTCCAGGACCCAAGCTCTGGAACTACCCGTGATGTGGTTTCTGGAAGAGCATGGGAGATTGGGGGCGGAGGCCGGGGCACGGGAGGGGGGAGGGGGGCGCACTGTCATCAGGTATTGGGCTGGTCTGCATGGTGGGCAGAGCGCCGTCAGAGAGCTGAGGCTGCGGACGAGGTGGCGCTGAGTCTGTGCGGGGTAGGTCCCTGCACGCAGCCCGGTGCCTGGTGTGCGGTGGGTGCTCCCCCCACCCCCCGACGTGGCCGTGGCCGGCATGGCCGGCCAGGAAGAGGGAGGCACACGGGAGGCCCTTTGTGCACGGATGCTATTGCTACTGTCACTATTTCGTAGGGCGTGTGGAAGCTGCCTCCCCCGCCCCAGGTCGGAGCGGCCTCACCAGCCCCCAGCCCCCATGCCCGTCTCCCTCTGCCGCCCGCCCTCGCCGGGGGCTCTGGCCGGCTGTGCGTTTGCTCACTGCTCCTGCTCTGTGCTGTGGCCGGGATTCCGCACACGATGCCCTTGGGGAGCCCGCAGTCCTCTGCCTCTCCCCTCCCTCCCCCTCGAAACAGAGCCTGGCCCTGGAGGGTGGGGGCCAGTGATGGAGGAGAGCCCGGCTGTCTCGGCCCAGAAGTTCACCCCCTCCGAAGCCATTGCTGAGGCAAGAGCCCTCGGAGACGGGCCAGAAGGCCTGGCTGCGAGTGGCCTCCGCCCCAGGCCTCAGGGGCTCCGGGGAGTCCGTTGTCCCTTCGTGGGACGCAGTGTTCTCTCCTTTACAATGGGAATAATGAGCTGTCTGGCTGTGCTGGGGTGGGGGGCACAGAGCCATGGGGACGGAGGTGCACAGGGCTCCGCCCAGGGAGGGCCCCCGCCAGCCCCTCCCAGGCACACCTCACCTTCCTCCCCAAGGTCCCAACCCCGAGCTCTCCACTGCCACCTGCTCACTGCGTCCTCTGGCAGAGACTCGGTTCCGTCGCTGCAGGGGCTGCCCCCGCCCCTGCAGAGGCCCCGGGGTCTCAGCCCCCACCAGGATGGAGCTTCCAGTGGCTTCTATGTGCTCCAGCCCGAGGGGCGAGGCGGAGGGCACCCGGGGCCTTGACCCTGGACGGGCGACGGTCCCTTGCTCATTATCTCTGTCTCTCTGTCTCAGAGTAAATGCAAAAGCAAAGCAAAGCATGTGTAAGTGAAGGTCTTTCCCCGTCCAGCCACCGTCTGCAGCCTGTGTACCGTTCTATCCCCTTCCCCCCGNCCGCCCATCCAATTACTCAGCCACAGTACAGCCTCCCAGGCTTCCACAAATGAGCTCACCGATCTGCAGAGCCTCCCCCCACCGCCCCGTCTCACCTGCTCTCTCAGCCGCCTCTCCTCCCCGCAGCCAGGCCTTGGACCCCCACCTGCGTCCTCCCAGACCTCCGTGGACCCCAGGCGCTCGGACGCGCGTGCGGGCTCACCCGACTCCCGTGTCCAAGAGCGAAAGCAAAAAGCAGAGCGTCACACCCGCTCGCCGTGTGGTGTGCCTTCGGGACCCATCCACGCCCCGACGTCCGCAGAGTGACCCTGCCTGTGTGTGCGAAGTGGCTTCTGAGTGAGCACGGGCTCCAAGGTTTCCCTTAGCATCAGGTGGGGGGCGAGGGGGACATTCAAGGCAAGTCTCTGGATTCTAGGATGGAAATGGAATTTCTCATGGAAAGAGTCCAAAGTGGGCTGTTTTGGCACGTACAAGCCCCTGCCACTCGCGCCTTGGGGGTTCTTTCTGTGTGGTTTACGCAGCGAGGGCTCTGAGGTCCCGCTGCCCCCGGAACGGGGCTGGGAGAGACGACACAGAGCAATGTAGTGACGCCCCCGGCGCCGTGTGGCTGATGGGGGAGGGGTGCTCTACCGTCTGCCAGGTGACCTCACGCGGGTCCGGGGAGCGAGGCTGCTCTGTGCCAACAGGGTCCTGCAGCCTGTGGAAGGGAGGCTCCTCTCCCGGCGTCTCCCCAGGTTTGGATGCACTTTGGGGGAGCAGGAGCTGAGAGGGGCTCGCGTTAACAAGGGCTCTTGGGGATGGAAGGGCAGCCAGGGGCTGGGGGCCGTGGGGGGGACGGAGTGAGGGAGCTGGTGGGAGGGCGAAGGGGTGCAGCCTCACGTCTCCCCCGGGACTCAAGACGGGGGGTCGAGCCTCCTGGCAGGTGGGGGGAAAACAGAAAGTGGATGTCTGCAGGTCGTAGTCGGGATGCCACGCCCACGACACCCAGAGCAGCCAGGAACCGGGCGCCAGTGCGTTCCCCTGAGGGGAGGCGCCCCTGACCTGCGTTTCTCATCAGCCGAGCCCCCCAGCCCCGTCTGCAGAATTATTATTTCCCAAACTAATCCCGGACCTCCGTGCTGGTTCCTGGGAGACCTCAGGGCTGTGTGCGCTGCCCCTTTCCCGAAAATGCTGGAGGAAGCGCCACGGCCAGGGCGGGGGAGCCAGAGGGGACTGTCCAGACTTAGATCCCCACCCTGCTGGCCCCGTGCCCTCGGGCATGCGGCTGAACTTCCCTGAGTCCTGTTTCCTCTGCTCCGAGTCGGGGGAGCCATGGTGGTGCCCGCCCCACAGGGTGAGGCGTGCTGGGTGGGGGACCCTGTGTCCCGGCGCAGGTCCTGCCAGGAGGGGCCCCTGGGGTTGGGGTCTTGCCTTTTTCTTTTTTTTTGCATGGAAGTCTTAGGTCTTGGGTGATATAATTAGGGCCATCCTGTAGATGAGCAAGGAAGTAAGATAGCATCTCGATGATTTATTTTCGTATTTACGGAGCAAAGCCCGGGGCCCAGGAAGCCCTGTGGCAGCGGCCCCGGCGCACAGGCGGAACGGGGTGCTGGCTGAGGGGGGGAGACTGCGTTTCCCTAGGAGCCGGATGGAGGCCGGGGAGCCACGGACAGTGGGGTCCTGCTGCCTGAGCCCCAGCGTCGGGGAAACTGAGTGGCTGGGCAGCCTCAGGGGCCAGATGGCACAGTGTCCGGGAAGGCCCTTGTCCCCACGCGTCAGGCCCCTCTCTGCTCCCTGACACTGAGTGCCACGCCTCCAGCCCCCGGACCGCTGGCCACAGCTCCGTCCTTGGCCCCCAGCGTCCACACGGGACCTGCATGAAGTCAGGGCACCGTGATGCGCTCCAAACCCTTCGTGACAATGACGCTAACTCTCCCACGGGGCCCACATGTCAGGGGCCATTCCAGAAAGGTTCCATGTAGATTCGCTCACTCAATCCTCAGAGAGCTGCACCCAGTGGGACCGCTGATCCCTGTTTTAAGGACGGAACGTGACGCCCACAGTCTTGGGGAGGAACGGAGCCCCAGTGGACACCGGGGCCAGGAGGAGGGAGCCCACGGGGGCCCAGGGCCGCGTTTCCTGCGTGTCCATCGACTGAGAGCCCGGCCTGCAGCGGCTGGAGGGAGGGGTCCCTGCTGGCCAGCTCCCCTCCACCCTGGGTAAGCAGCCCCCCGGGGAGGGACTGAGGACCGACAAGTGACATTAGCACCAAAACAGCACCCGACCGCGGGCCCCAGGCGGTGTGGCCGAGTGGCATTCAAGGAAGGCACGCTTCTGTCTGCGGCTTCTGCTGCTCACACTATGCGCCCCCAGAGCTCCTCACTGGGGCTCTGACCGCACGCAGCACTCGAGGCCCCGCCCAGGGGCTGGCACAGTGCTGGCTGGTGGCCCCGGCTCTGCTGGTCTACACCGCAGTCCTGGGGACTCGGGCCCGGCCCCATTTCACAGGCAACGTGGGCTTTCTTCCCCGCCCCCGCCTTTCACCCAGACACCCGGGGAGCCATCACCGTGGGGCTCCCGCGCTCCCCTTCGCGGGCCCCTCACACCTGTGAGGTCTCTCATCTCTCCAACTGCTTGGAATGGAGTGTCCTTAACCATGTGTCCACGTCCTGGCCTCTGGAACCTCGGAGTGTGACCTTCTTTGGGACAAGGGTCCTTGCAGATGCAACTGGGGAGGATCCTGGGTGACGCGAGCGCACCCCGAGTCCAGAGTAAGTGTTGTTCGAGAGACACCCAGGCGAGAGCAGGAGGCCGCGTGGAGCTGGGGGCAGAGGTTGGAGCTGGAAAGGCAGGGCAAGTCCTCCCCTGGAGCTTCCAGAAGGAGCTCGGCGTTGCTGGCATGTTGACCCTGGACTTTAGCTCCAGACTGTGAGAGAATGAATTTCTGAGGTTATAAGCACCCCCGTTCGTGGTGATCGATTACACCGGCTCCCGGACACTAACGCGCCCGTATGAAGGCTCTGCTGTGCCCGCCGCACACAGGGGGCTCAGAGCAGCGATGCTATTTGCCCACGGACACGGGGCTCCAATGTGGCCAGGCCCCTCCCTTGCTCTGGGCTCCTCGAGGCCAGGATTGGGCCAGTGTGGGGGGACACAATCTTTGTGCACCTTCTCAGATCCTCAGGCACCCCCTTTCTCTTGGTTGGCACCCATCCGTGCCAGGCAGCCTCCCCTACCCACCTTGAACCTGGCGACTGCTTTCCCGAGTGGCCACTGAGAGATACAGTCAGAGAGCACAAGTTAGGAGATAGGGGAGGGTAAGCCAATAAATTCCCCTCCAAAGACAGTCCCAAGGGAGCTTCCTCCATGCAGCTCCTCCTGAGAAGCGCCTGCACGCTGGACGAGCACTCTGCCTGTCTCTTCGGGTGACAAGGGGCAGCGGCGCAGGATCCCGTCGGTCACAAGCATCTTTCCTTGTCCCGCCTCCCTTTCTCCTTCCCCCTCGCTGCCCTGGCCTTGACTTCCCCTGTGAAGTGGCAGTGACTGAACCCTTGCCTCAGGCTCTGCTTTCTCAGGGACCTGGCTGAGATCGGCAGTCTCGCACCCTGCTTCCCTCAGCCTGTCAACGGCCCCTCTACTTGTTTTCTCACTCATCACAAGCCTCATCTCCCTTCTACCAAAATTTGTCCCTGGAACTGGAAGATGGCGGGATAAACAGGCCTTGAGGCCGTCCTTTCTGTGCGTCACGAGTCCTGCTCATGTATTCATTCCTTTCTTCACCGAAGAGTGATGGTCTGGGTGTTCTGGGAAGGAGGCACCCAGACGGAGCTGGAGGTGCCGAGATTCGGTGGGGTGATGCTTCAGGAGGCCACCGGCACCGGCGCAGGGGGGCAGAGGGCCTCGGCCAGCTCATGGCTGCTCCAGGGTCAAGGGTGCTCAGAGGAGCCGGCGCTGGTGGGGAGGGGACGACCCTTGCTCCCGGCCATCCTCAGTGAGCGCCCGGGCTGCGGGGGAGGCGTGCAACCTTGGCCCAGAAGCTGAAGCAAACCCTGCAGGCCATCTGTGCAGGCAGCTGGTGGCATCAGTGCCCGTAAATACGGAGCGTTCGTGTGCCCCGTGCTGGGGACACCAAGGTATCAGGCGTCTCTCCAGACCAGCGGGGCCCCCGGGGAACAGGGCACTGGGGAGGCAGTGTGTCCGGACTCTGGAACTCAGGGGGGATTCTGTCACCTCCACACCCCCTGACAAGCCCACCCTGCCCACCGACAGGGTCCATCTGGGCCCCTCCCCTCCCCTCATTCCCGCACCGTCCTCGGGGGTCTGAGCTCCCAGAGGCTCGGGTTTCCATGGTGGCCAAGCTCTCCTCTCTGGCGGGCGTGTTCCTTGTTCGGCACGGCCCAGGGTGTGGGGTGGGGGCGAGGCGCACTGAGCCTCAGTGGGCTCCCTCTTCCAGCTCGTCATGGCTGGTGAAGCGACTGAGCGGGAGACCCAGGGAGTCCCCCATCCTTGCTGGCGGGGCCTCAGGCGTGGAATGGACCGGCTCCTTAGGACGATGGTGATGGCCGCTCCTCTTCCCATTTTATGCTGGGGGACCAGAAGCTTGGAGACGGGCACGGCCTGCCCGGCCTGCCCCTGCTGCTATTCCCCATCCCTGGCCGGACCTCCTGGTGCTGGCTTCTCAGGGGCGGAGCCCCCAGGGAGGCTTCCAGATCTCCCCCGGCGGCCCGGACAGGAACAGGAAGTGGCCCCTGCTTCAGATGAGGCGGGCTCTCCAGCTCACCGGCACCTCCTAAAACGCTCCTCTCCCAGCTCTGCCCCACGTCCCGTCAGGAGCCTGTTCGACGGTTCTGCATTTGGAGAGAAGAATTAAGGAGACAGATGTTGGAGAAGCGCCGGGCGGTGGAAATCCCGTCTTCCCGCAAGTGCGGCCAGGCAGTGCCTGTGGGGTTTAACTAGTCCAGGGGTGCTGTTTCCTGCGCAGGTCCGGGCCCCCCGTGGAGAGCCTGGCCCTCCCCTGTGGGCGCACAGGCAGGAGCCACTGGATCAGAACACCATTCCTTCTGGTGAGAAAGGACAGGACAGAGACAGCAGTCAGGCGAAGGAGAACAGCTGTCCCTGCCACCTGCTCTCTCCTCGGTGATCAGTCCACATATCGGATCGTTGCCCGCTCCCTCCCTACGTCTCCCCGTTGGCACCACGGGGCAGGGACCTGTTAGGCTGGCTTGCTTCATTTCCCCAGAACTTGGACAGGGTCTGGCCACAGCAGGACCCCAAGATCTATTTGTCCCATGGATGGATGGGTGGATGGATGGNAAAAAAAAAGAGAAAGAAGCTCTCCGAGTCCTGGGTGAAGGGAGCAAGGCTGGGCGTGAGTAAGACAAGAAGCCTGGCGCTATTGCCCCAAACCCGCTCTGTGCGAAGACGCCCCCAGGACTGGCCTGTCTCGTGCGCATCCTGGGGGACCAGAGGACAGGACTGCTGGGAGCAGGGCTCTGGCGCGTTTCCATGGCGTCAGCCGGGCCTGCCTCACTTGCACGTCCTCCTTCCCAAGATCACACAGCAGGTCCTGACGGCACGGGTCCCACCGCCGGGGCCGGGACGGCTGCTGGCCCGCAGCCCTTCATCTGCCCCCGGGGCCCAGCACAGGGTGGCTGCGTTGCCATCATTGGGGTTTTAGCCCTCAGGGCGTGAGGGTTAGCAGCTGGCAAAGCCCTGTTTTGTAACTTCTCAACAGCTCCCCCGACACGCCTTGGGAGGCAGGGAGGTCCCATTCCACAGATGGGGAAACTGAGGAGCACACAGTGGTAGGGGTTCATCCTGAGTCACAGCAACCCACGGGAACGGGGCCAGGTGGAGCGAGTCCTAATTCAGTCATATTCTGGCCCCCGGCCTCCACTCAGCCCTGCCCACCTTCCTATGGGCCAGTGCCCAGCACGCCCCTGTGTGTGTGGGTCTATGGGTGTGAGTATGAGACAGAGAGCACTGTGTGTGAGCATGTGTGCATGTGTGTGAGCATGCGCATGTGTGTGTGCATGCATGTGAGTGTGCACGAGGATGTGTGTGCATGCGTGCAAGCGTGTGAATGCACATGTGTGAGCTTGCATATATGCATGCATGTCAGTGTGCAGATGTGTGCAAGTGTGAGCGCGTGCACGTGTGAGTGTGCGTGCACGTGTGTGAGTGTGAATGTGTATGAATGCATGCATGTGAGTGTGGGCATGCATGAGCATGTGTTTGTGTGCGTGCAAGTGTGTGCATGCATATGTGTGAGCTTGCGTATGCATGTGTGTCAGTGCAGATGTGGGCGAGTGTGGGCGTGAGCGTGCATGTGTGAGTGTGATCGTGCACTGAGTGCGAGCGTGCGCATGCGTGCGGGATGGAGCGGGGATGGCCCACCCCCTGGAGCGTGAGCCCACCTGGAACTCATAGCTGTTCTGACCCCAGCTTCACCCCCACCCTTTCCAGTTCACTAGCCTTGGTTTAAAAAAAGGTTCCCTGACTTTGAACAAAAGCAAGCCAACAAACAGACTTAAAAGAGCAGAGGAAGGGCTCAGGGCAGGCTTGGCCCGCGCACGGGTGCGGACAAATCAGAAACAAATGGTCTGCGTGTCTCTTGAATGCACTTGGAACTGACACAGGAAGTTGGAAAGAAGTCTTGGGGGGAAGGAAGCAGGGGTGGGGGACTGCGCTTCCTTGGGGTGACGGGCCTCTGCTGTAGCTCGGGGCTCCGGGGTAGGTCAGGGTGTCGTCAGGCCCCACTGACGCGTGTGGTGCCCCGGCTTCGGGATCGGCCCGCACGGGGCTTCCTTCTCTGCCGAGGCCCTCCAGCTCCCAGCCCCGGGGAATTTTCCAGAGCCTGGAGTTAGGCCCTCCTCTGGGCCGCGTCGGGAATCTTTATCTCCCGGTTCTCCCTCCTGCTGGGGTCTGGAGACGAGGGGCTGCAGCCGTGGACGGGAACAAAGGGAGGGAACAGTCCGGCCCCAGGAAGCACCTGTCGGGGCCGCTGCCCCGGGGCTTGGTGGCCCCGAGGGAGGTCGTGTGGCCTTCTATGGCCGTGGCTTCTAGAACCCGTTGTGGAGGATTTGTGAGCTGGAAACAAGGGATCAGCCGGTACCTTTGCTCTGAGTCTTCTGTGTGCTGCGGACCCTGGTGGGAGTCACCACATCGTGGGGTCACTGTTCGGAACGAGGGGTGCCCCAAGGCTGGGGGCACCGCAGGCACCTGGCCGCCCGGGGTCAGAAAGGGCTGCCCACGGCGATATCACAGCCTGGTCTTGAAGGCAGACTTGAAAAATGACAAATAAGGAGGAGGGAGGGCAGGAGGGGGAGGAGGGGGAGGAGGG
>NW_027551568.1:2534636-2536820 GCF_008692635.1 Crocuta crocuta
GGGGAGGAGGGGGAGGCAGGGGAGGGAGGGGAGGGGGAGTTCCAGGTGGGGGACAGCATGCACAGGGGCCTGGGTTTCCTCAATCCACAGTGATAACACTGACTAGTGAAATAATAAATGCAGGTTCCCGGGCCCACTCCAGGCCCCAGGGTGAGAACTGCTGGCGCTGGGGCCTGGGAACCTGCATTTTCTCACTGACACGAGCACCCATAGCTAGACTGTCACAGCCGCTCACCCACCTTTGAGTGGCTGTCAGGCGCCCGCTCGGTATCCCCGAGTGGCTTGGACGCGGGGTCATGGGGCTCACACGGAGCTGTGCCCAGTGCTCACCGGCCCTCCCTGCGCCGGCTGCTCACTGCTCCCAGAGCGGGGCCCTGGCCAGCTGAGGGGTGGGGGCGGGGTGCAGTACCCCCGCCCTCTGTGCACAGCGGGGCCCGGCGCGAGATGGAGGGGCCCACAGTGCCCCGAGGGGAGCCTGCCTGCCTGGTTTTCCCTAACCCCGAGGTGCGCGCCCGGCCCCAGGCTGGACGTGGAGGGACCCTGGACTCGGGCTCGGGTCCAGCTTCTGCCCCCAGGAGCAGGGCTCTGGCCGCCCACCCTCCACTCTGGGGACTTGTCCAGCCATCCAGAAACTTCCCCGCCTGGGGTCAGTCCCCTGTCTTTGTAAGGGCTCTGCCCTCCCCGTGGGTCCCTTCTCAGGAGCAGGGGGGATGTGGGCGCAGAGTGAGGGGTGCCTGGCGGGGGCGGTTCCCAGGGGTCCTCACACCTCAGTCTCGCTGCCCAGGGACGTCAGATGCTCTCAGGACACCCTGTGGTCTGGTCCTTATGGGGACCCCCAGTCCAGGCTGGGGACGCCTGGGGCCTGGGAGGCCTCGTGAAGACCCTAGGAGGGGCCACTCTGCAGGGAAGGGGTTCTGTGGGGCCCTGGGACCCCCACAGACGGGGTGAACTCTGGGTCTGTGTCTGATGCACGTTGCCGTCACCCAGCCTGGGCCTTAGCGGGACCCCGGGTGGGGATGCACGCGGCATGTGGCAGGGGCGTGCTGAGGCGTGGGCACTGGAGGAGAACTTTCTGGAAGCGACACTTCCACTCTGCATCCTGAGTGGCGAGCGCTGCTGCCTCTGACCGGCAGTCAGGCCGCCGGGGTCCCAGGGCCGGGGCTCCTCCCTGCTTAGGGCAGGGGCCAGGACACTTTCTGAAAAATCCATTTTTTAAAAAAAAATTTTTTTTTTTAATGTTTTATTTATTTCTAGGAGAGAGAGAGAGACAGCGTGAGCAGGGGAGGGTCAGAGAGAGAGGGAGTCACAGACTGAAACAGGCTCCAGGCTCCGAGCTGGCAGTCAGCACAGAGCCCGACGCGGGGCTCGAACCCACGAACCGCGAGATCATGACCTAAGCGAAAGTCGGACGCTTAACCGACTAAGCCACCCAGGCGCCCCTGAAAAATCCATTTTTAAAACAATTCGCACAATTGTTTTCCAGCCTCAAAGCCGGGAAGGGTCCCCGGGAGGGGAGGGGCTGCTGAGCGTCGACACGACAGTCATTTCAACAGATTACCTGCAGTGTGGGTTCCTCCTGGTCAGCGGCCTTGGGGTCCCACCAGCGCCATCCGGGCCTCCCTCCTGCCTCCCCCCGCCCCCGCCTGGCATCACCGGTGACCTGTCTGTCCGGGCCCACCGCGGCCTCCTCCTGGCACCCCGCGGTCTGGACAGGGCCCTTCTTGCTTGCCCGGCTCTGGTCCAGCAGGACTGAGGGGGGTCCGCATTGGGCTGCGATGATGGCTCCGTGGCTCCGTGGCTCCGTGGCCGGGGTCGGGGGGTGCACTTACACCTGCCTCGCACAGAAGCCACCTGACCAAGGGAAGGGTGCTCCTGACCAGCTTCTGAATGTCCCCTCTTGCCCTCTACTTTAAAATGTCATCTTACTGAGGCAGTATGCTAAGTGCGTAATTCAAAACGCCAGATCACTCTCCACCGCTTATCACAAAAGCCCCATCTCTCCGCCTCCCCGGCCCTGGAAGCAAAGACGTCCGACTTTGCATCTGGTCTGGTTTCGGTGGGGTTTTATCAGCCTGGCATGTTCCTGCCTGTGTCCAAACGACACGCTCACCCATGTTTGCTTTTGGATGCCCCCTCTTGACCTCCGCAATGACAGAAGTGCACGGAAGTCTCTCAGAGCCTCAC
>NW_027551568.1:2537132-2556340 GCF_008692635.1 Crocuta crocuta
AATGACGATCCGATATTAATCCACATGTCAACGTATGAGTAAACCTTTTAAATCGCGTTTAATCAGTAAATCAATTCTCCAGCCAGACCACGGCTGTGCCACCGCCGATGCTTCTCTCCCTCCTTTCGAGGTAGCTGCGGTGTCCCTTGAGCACGAGTTCCGTGTGTCCCCTCCTGTTACAACCCCGCGTGTTTATTTGCTGTGTCGTCCGTCACCAAGTCCTCCCCGAGCTTCTCCACAGAGAACACAGCGCACTGGCTGTCCCCTGCTGGAGACCCGTCCCCTCGCCGACTCTGTTGCTCGGCTCACGCCTCAGAAAGTCCTGGTCTCTCCTCTGATGAGCCGGTTCCCCAGAGCCCGGGTCGTCCTCTCTGCGGCTTCACTCCCCGCTCCGGTGCACGTCCGTCAGGGGGTCCCGGCCCGGGTGCCTGGCAGTGCCTTTCCGAGAGCCGAGATTCCCCATCCGTCCCATCCCAGTGCACAGAGAGCTGGGTATAGAATTCCGGTGGGGGGGTCACTCCCTGGCCCTGGTCACCCCACCCTCTCCCGGCTTCCATGGTTACAAGGACAAGTCTGAATCCCTTCTGTCACCTGACCCTTTCTGGGGACTTGCTTCCACGTTCTCCTGGGAACCGAGAAATTTCACAGCACGTGCTCGGTGAGCCACTTCCTTTTTTTTTTTTTAATTTTTTTTTAATGTTTTCTTTATTTCTAGGAGAGAGAGGGACAGCGTGAGCAGGGGAGGGTCAGAGAGAGAGGGAGTCACAGACTGAAACAGGCTCCAGGCTCTGAGCTGGCAGTCAGCACAGAGCCCGACGCGGGGCTCGAACCCACGAACCGCGAGATCATGACCTAAGTGAAAGTCGGACACTTAACCGACTAAGCCACCCAGGCGCCCCATCGGTGAGCCACTTCCTGCCTTGTGCTGGGCGCTCGCTCGGAGCCCCTCGGGATGGTGCTCAGCCCTCCCTCCAGGCCAGGCCCCGAGGCCTCAGGCCTGGGGCCCCCCTGCGGCCCCCCAGCGCCTCCCCACCTCCCCCTGAACTCCTGCTCTCCTCCCACTCTGGGTCTTGGACTCCACCTCCAACGCCTCCTACTGACTCACGGGAACACTCGTTTCTGCTGCCTGTTCGTTTTCCTAGGGCTGCGGACTTACCTCGGGAATGCACGACCTCCTCTCATCTCTTTGAGGGTGTCTCTCCTTCTTCTGGAGGTTTCCTTCCTGAGTAGGGCTTGTCCCCTGAGCAGACCCCGTCCCTGGCCCCACCCCCCCCACAGAGCCTGACTCGATCCAGCCGCGTGGTGACTAATGCCCGCCCTGGCGCCAGCACGTGCCCCATAGGGCAAGGACACGCACTGCAGGGCCAATTCTGATCCGGAAAAGCTGAACACACTGAAATGTGGTCCTCCAGGGGACCCAGGCCCTGGCTTTGGGTCCATTTCTCCGGGGAATACCGTGTGGTGTGAAGCGACGGGCAGCCCCGTGCCCACTGCCAGGGGGCAGGAGCCCAAGACGGGAAAGCGGGTTGCCCAACACAGCAGAGAGCGAGCCCTTTCCACGGAGAGATCCGCATGGGCACGGGAGATCTGCGTCTCTAAGGACACTGCTCTAAGTTAACAGTGATTCTTATTTCTCAGTGGTGAGACTGGGGGTGACTTCCACTTTCCTCTTTTTATTTTTCTGCATTATCTGAATGCCTTACTGCAAACAGGTATCGCCTTTGTAAAGCCATTTTCACCTTGGGGGGAAGAAATTCAGGCACTAGAAAGGTTCCTTGAGTGTGTAAAAACCGTGCTGGGTCCCCATGGCTCACAAAGTGCGTGTCCCAGCCATCCGGGGACTTTCCAAGCAGCATTCGGCTTCCTCTCCCTCGCCAGCCCCGCCCGCACCTGCCTGTCCCCGGATTCTCTGGGCCTTTGCACCCTCCGTCATTGCAGTCACCATACCCCTCTCCTTTCTGGCTTTGCCTGGGGTGGGTGCCGGCCGCCCTGGACTCCCCCCTGCTCAGTCCCACTTGAACCGCACCTTTGGGGTCTTGACACACTTGCCAGCACAGGTAAGGATTTGGGGGTATGGAATGTCCTCTGGTCACAGCACAGTGAATGTGGACAGCTCACGGGTGATTCGTCCACCAGCCCATCCCAGAGGCCCAGCCGGGTGCCCAGAGAGGGAAGAGATAGATCTGTGAGAACCCGTGAACAAGGAGAGTGGATCTCGCGCGGGATCAAGGGGAGCAAGCTGTGAGTTAGCATTTTTTGTTTCTTTTCTGTGTAAAGATAGACCGAGCACGTCTGGGAATGATCGTGGTTTAGTAGAAGTAAATGCCAAAAATCGGCTTACAGACGAGTTAAGAATGGTTTATTTATCTGGGAAATTGGTGCTTTCCTTAACAAGTCAGTAGACGCTCACTTTGAACGGCAGGGACTGACTGTTCAGGCCTCGGCACTTTAACGGGTGCACGTGTATAAATATCCGCCCCATTGTTGAAAGTGCTGTTTAAACACATGGAAGGAATCAATTCAGTGTCCACTTTCCTTTTTCCCCCTCTTTTTGAGAAGAGCTGGTTAATTGGGAGTTAATTTGCTTTGGAATCACTAAGGTCTTTTCTATTTGAGCCCTGGGAGTAAAGGGTCTCGCTTCCAAGCCATAAAATTTCCACTCGCAGCGGCGAGAGTGTCAGGATGGTGGCGTCGCAAGTTTTATCAGGACCTGGAGTTTATTTTGCGAAACCAGTTCCTGACCTTCGGGCTTAACCGTGTGCTTCTCTTCTGTGTGTTTAAAAGCTGGGAGAAGGAAACACGGACCCTCCTTGTGGCCGCGAGGCCCCAGGCCCACGGAGGGCAGCCTGAGGGTGACCCTGCGCCCAGGTCTTGGGGGGCAGGGCACACCCGCAGGGGGCCGGCTGGTCCCTCAGCTGTGGGTGGGCAGAGGGCTGGGGCGGAGGAGGGAGCTAACATTAGCGATCACCCAAGGCGCCCCAGGCCCTGCAGTCCACAGGGCACCCGTGGGGGCCGAGTCTGTGGCTCCAGGAGAAGACAGTACATTTGGCCTGTGGGCTCTCGCAGGAGGGAGGAGGGCCGGGAGGAGGAGGGGGGGGAGGAAGGGGAGGAGGGAGGAGGAGGGCGCCCTGGCTGCCATTAGTCCCTGGGGGCTGAGACTGCAGGACGGGGCTGACGGAGGACCAGAGAGCTCTCTTTCTGGCTGGCCCAGGGTGACGGGGCCCGTAGGCCGGGGGGTGCCGGTTGTCAGCCTGCTGGGGCAGCCAGGTCCTTCAGGGCCCAGGACAGATGCAGGGGTGGGCCTGATGGGTTACGGGGGACACAGGGTTCAGTCTGGATCCTGTGAGGAAGGCCTGCAGCCTGTGCCTGTCAGGTCTGTGCTCCCCCCGCTACCAGCCAGGGGTCCCGTGTCCCCCCCGGGTGCCAGACAGAGGTCCCGTGTCCCCCCCGGGGTACCAGGTAGGGGTCCCGTGCCCCCCACTCTGGGTACTGGGCAGGGGTCCTGTGTCCTCCCCCAGGTACCAGACAGAGGTCCCATGCCCCCCCCTCCAGGTACCAGCCAGGGGTCCCGTGCCCCCCACTCTGGGTACTGGGCAGGGGTCCTGTGTCCTCCCCCAGGTACCAGACAGAGGTCCCATGCCCCCCCCTCCAGGTACCAGACAGGGGTCCCGTGCCCCCCACTCTGGGTACCAGCCAGGGGTCCCGTGCCCCCCACTCTGGGTACCAGGCAGGGGTCCCGTGTCCCCCACTCTGGGTACCAGCCAGGGGTCTTATGCACCCCACTCTAGGTACCAGGCAGGGGTCCCGTGTCCCCCCTGGGTACCAGGCAGGGGTCCCGTGCCCCCCATTCTGGGTACCAGCCAGGGGTCCCGTGCCCCCCACTCTGGGTACCAGGCAGGGGTCCCGTGTCCCCCCTGGGTACCAGGCAGGGGTCCCGTGCCCCCCACTCTGGGTACCAGCCAGGGGTCTTATGCACCCCACTCTAGGTACCAGGCAGGGATCCTGTGCTTCCCCCCCGGGGTACCAGGTAAGGGTCCTGTGCCACCCACTCTGGGTACCAGGCAGGGGTCCTGTGCCCCCCCCCCCCACCGGGTACCAGGCAGGGGTCCAGGACACAGTCAAGTGATGGAGCCAAAATGAAGTGTTCCTTCTAAAGGGGGAACAGTCTATTTTTCTTCATCTCCGAGGCTGACAGCTTGGAATGTCCTCTGGGCACAGAGCTGTGATGAAGGAGAAGTCTGGTGTCACCAGACAAGCAGCTGCGTGTCCCACGGGGTGGGGGGTGAGGGGTGAGTCAGACACAGGCCCTTCTGGTTGCTGGGGTGCAGCTTCTCCAAGGGTGCAGTTAAAGAAATAGAGGTCCCGGGGCCCCACCCCTAAGCCAGATGAGGCCGGCTGTCTGGAGGAACGGCCTGGGAATCTGCCTCCTGCTCACGGCCTGAAGGCCTCGGCGCCCAGCAAGCCGAGGGCCCCTGTGCTGCAACCTCACTCTAGGACGTGCGGGCTGACAGCCGAGTTTGTCAGGTGCAGAAAGTGCGTGGGGCCTCTGACAGGTGGAGTGCTGCCCCGAGGGGAGGGGGCTGCTGGCCACTCAGAGACTCATTCTGCAGGGGTGGAGGCGGTTCTCCAGGACGGGCAGTGTCTAAGAAGTGGGGGTTGTGGGAAGGAAAGGCAGGGGAGCACTGTGCTTTCAGGAGGAGGAAACAGCACAGGCACAGACCCAGTGGCAGAGGGCTGGATGGACAATAGGGCGGGATCTAGTGGAGAATCGGACGGGGGTTGGTGGAGAATCGGGCGGGATCTGGTAGAGAATCGGGTGGGGGTTGGTGGAGAATCGGGCGGGGGTTGGTGGAGAATCAGGCGGGATCTGGTGGAGAATCGGGAGGGATCTGGTGGAGAATCAGGCGGGATCTGGTGGAGAATCAGGTGGGATCTGGTGGAGAATCAGGCAGGGGTTGGTGGAGAATCCGGCGGGATCTGGTGGAGAATCGGGCAGGGGTTGGTGGAGAAGCAGATGGGATCTGGTGGAGAATCGGGCGGGATCTGGTGGAGAATCGGGTGGGGGTTGGTGGAGAATTGGGCGGGATCTGGTGGAGAATCGGGCGGGGGTTGGTGGAGAATCGGGAGGGATCTGGTGGAGAATCGGGTGGAGCTGGTAGAGAATCAAGTGGGATCAAGTTTCCCCGGATCCCCGAGAGAGAGGGGCAGGCACCCCCTCCGCATCCTGGGCCCCCACTCCATCGCAACCTTGCAGCCTGCGGTCATGGCCGTCTGCCTGTGTGAGCCTGGAGCTCCCTGAGGGCGGAGGCTGCCCTGATCCACTGTGATCCTCGGTGTCTTCTTGATGGAATGACAGGAAGCGGGGAGAGAGACAGGGAGGAATAGAGACCAGAGGATGGAGGGAATCCGGCTCAAGGCGGTGAGGAAGAGGCGTGTTTCCAGAGCGGGGGGCCAGCGCCAGTGGGCCTGCACCTTGCAGCTCGCCCGCTGTCGCCCTGACGGCCCCGAGAGCCCGGTGCAGCCCAGCGGGAAAACGTCTGCTTTGCAAGCTTGCTCTTTCCTCCCCTGGCAATCCGAGAGAGCCGACTCTCCCCCTCCCATTTCCTCCCTTATCCTCAGGCTCCCCGGCTGCCTGCAAGGTGTGGGAGGCAGGCCAGGGGAAGGGGGAGCAGGCACCGGGGAGCACCCGCCGTGTCCTGGGAGCACCTGTTGAACGGAGCCGAGCCGCCCCGGGCTCTGAGCACAAAGGGACTTGCTTTTATCATGAAAAATGTGAGCCTGGATCTCAACACCTCCGAACGGCTTTAAAAGGAGTAATTGCTTGACTGCAATTATTTTAGGAGGTTTAACTAAGCCACATGGGTGCTTTTTAAGAATACTTCTCGAGCTTAAAATTCCGCCCACAGCCCCCAAGGGTGGGGGCCCCCGAGAGGTGCCCAGAGGCCTGTGTCTGTTGAGGCTCAGCTGTGCCCCAGGGGGTCTCATGGGGGGGGCCTCCGGCAGTGAAGCCAGCCCTCCCCAGGGAGACAGAACGACCCCCTTGCCAAGGAAATGGCCTCTCTTGCACTCTGAGGGAGCCGGGCACCTCCCGGCAAGGCCTGGGCTGGCGAGGGGCTCTGTGCCAGTGGGTGAGCAAGGGAAAGGGGGGGGAGAGGACACGGTGATTTCCTCCACGACGAGCACTTTCCTGAGCCTCCATGTCCTTACGGATCAAATGGGGCAAGAACCTTCCTTATCCTTGCGAGCGGTAAATAAGAAAAGGCACATAAAACGCCCTAACGCGGGAGCCGGCGCAGAAGGGCCCCTCCGCAGGTGGCTTCTCCTCCCGGCCTGGGAGCCGTCCACGCTCTGACTCAGGGGGAAGCTGGCAGTGCCAGCTCCCAACTCCCGGAGAAACTTCCGGCGTGCGCGAGGTGCCGTCGAAGCCCCAAACAAGGCAAAACAAGACCAGAAGATGAAACCTGCCCAGGCCACCACAGGACGCGTCACCAGCCCGGGCATAGGCCGGCGCCGCGGGAAGGATTCTAGCGAACAGTTTACCTAAGAGTCAGCCCAAAAGCAATTAAACACAGTTTACGAGAAGCGTAGGAACAGACGAGCGACGAACGCAGTGAGAGCTGCAGTCCCAGCGCTGGAGCCGCGCCGCTGCCTCAGATCTTCCCGTCCTGCTGGAAAAGCTGTGGCCGCACTTGGACGTCACAGGGAAGGAAGCTCTGTGCGCCTCGAGGCACCGTCACCCAGCCTCCTGTGCCCGTCTGTTTGTGGATGGGGGAACTGAGGCATGGATGGCTTAAGGCATTTGCCCGGGGCCGCTGAGAAGCAGGAGCCGCGTGTCCCAGCTCCGAGCAGGCCTTTCCCAATGTCACAACCGCACGTTGGCTCGTGTCCCTTCTGGAGAGAGCAGCGCTGAGCTCCTCCCCCGCCCAGGAATCCAGTCCACACTGTGGAGTACACAGGGCCAGGCTGGCGGTCCCCACCTGGGGACCCGGAAGGCAGGGCTGTGCGCGAGATGGGCCGTGGCCGCGGGGGACACGCGCCTTCCCGCGGGGCCGTGGATGGTGGCAGGGCCGCGCTGTGGTCGGCTTCCCACGAGCCAGACAGGCTGCTTCAGCGCAGCACCCACACCCTCCCCTGGCGTCCCCCCTCCCCCAGGATCCCCGCGGCGGGGACAACAGTGACCACAGGGCCCGGAGGCGGGCAGGCTCTGACACCAGCGCGTGCCAGGCACTTTGCCGCTCAGCTCGTGAGACAGGCCTCGTTCTCAGCCCTGCTCCCCAGCGAAGGCTCCAGCAACGTTCCGGAAACTTAGCCTCCTGCCACAGATGTTTGTGGGTGGCCAGCTGGTGATGTCAGCCTGCTCTCCAGAGCCACCCAGTGAGGGGCCCTGCTGTGTGCCGGTCACGGGCACCTCCTATCCCAGCTGGGGGCTGCGGTGGGAGGTTGTGGCCGGAGATGAGCCGTCCGAGGGCTCCTGTTTCCGAGTCCCTGGCTGGCCTCTGGGAGCCCTGGTGCGTGTGTTTGTCCCCGTGTGACACAAGCTCGCCCTCTGTGCACAGTGACTTTTCCAGCTCACTGCTGGAGCCACACTGACGGAGAGACGGAGCCCTGGCTCCGCTGGGACGGGCCTGTCCCCTCCGATAGGGCCACAGCCCGTGAGAGACCTGCCTCTGCGGCATCCACGAGGCCCACGGCTGTTCATCGTGGGCGGGATGCAGGTGATTTTCACGGTCTTTGCTTTTCCTCACATTTTTGTAAGTTTCTACAATGGAAACGGCTTATTTTTACACTCAGAATAGAAGGAAAGCAAGATGAGGCGTTCTGCCTGCACGGTGATGGGGGTCCGCACGCTGGCGGTCACATGGCCCAGCCCCGGAGACCGGCGTGACCCCCGCCAGGCACGGCCTTGCCTCCTGTGGCCTCGGCTCCTGGCCCTGTAGGGCTCCAGCTCCCCACCTGGGGCCGACAGCAGGGGTGCAGCTGGTCCTCCCCCAACCCCGCGCCCCAGGGGGCTCTGCTGCCTTCCCCACCAGCAGCACCCGTCCAGCCCCCATCCAGTCGGGGTGGGGGCACCTGCAACTCATGGGTCCGGTGGCAGCTACCTCCATCTCTGGCACCCAAACACATGGCGAGTTTGTGGCATGAGCCTGGTGGCTTCCTCTGTGCTGCCTGATGACCCTCAACCCAGGCGCCCAGGACACACGCAGGGTGTGTGCCGGCCTCAGGCCCTCCCCCGGACCCCCACCTGCCCCTCGGAGTGGACCGTGGCATCCCGCTCTGGAAAACCCCCGGCACTGTGTCCATCCTCTCACAGGGTCCCCTTGCTCCCTAGAGGAGGGCCCTGAAGATCGGAGGAGAGCGGTGACTTTCAGGGGGGCTCATGTCATCATCACGCCAGTATTGTCAGTCCCCTTAGAAGTAGCTTCCCCGCCCTCTCCCTGCCTCTGGCAGCCTGGGGAACCCACCCAGGGCACAGTCAGGGGGGGTCTCCCCGCCCCAGGCAGGGGCTCGAAACCTGAGAGTCCAAGGGGAAAGTTTCCAACTCCCTCGAGGGAAAAACCCCACCTGGCCAGAAGCTCTTTCCCTCTGAGCTGCTCACAGAACTCTGCCTTCTGCCCTGCCTGCTGGCTTGCACGGCTGTTTGTGCAAATACATGTCTGTTTGTGCAAATGCGCACCCCCACCAGCCTGAGCTTCTCCAGGACGGGGCCGCGCCTGTCCCTGGCTCTATACAGATGGAGACCAGGGGGCTCTTAACTGCCCTGTCAGCCCATCTGTCTGCCGCTCTCCTGGGCTCTGGGCCAGAGCGGGAGCCACAGGGTAGATCCACAGTGTGCTTCACCCCACCAGGTCTGACACTCCTGGCAGTGGCCCAGATGGCCACGGGGGCCCACCTGGGATGCCTTGGAAACAGGCAAAGCAGCACAGTCACTCCCATGACAGAGGCCAAGCAGCTCATTTATTCACACTTAGTCTTCCACCTGTCCATCCATCCATCCATCCATCCAACCATCATTCCATCCAGCCATCCATCCATCATCCATCCATCCATCTTCCATCCATCCATCCATCCATCCGTCCATCATCCATCCATCCATCCATCCATCCATCATTCCTTCCATCTATCCATCCATCCATCCATCCATCCATCCATCCATCTATCCAGCCATCTTCCATCCATCCATCCATTCATCATTCCTTCCATCCATCCATCCATCCATCCAGCCAGCCAGCCATCATTCCATCCAGCCATCCATCCAGCCTCATTCCATCCATCCGTCCATCCATCCGTCCATCCAGCCAGCCAGCCAGCCATCATTCCATCCATCCATCCATCCATCCTTCCCTCCATCCCTCCATCCATCCATCCCTCCATCCATCCACCCATCCATCCATCCCTCCCTCCCTCCATCCCTCCATCCATCCATCCATCCCTCCCTCCATCCATCCATCCCTCCATCCATCCCTCCATCCATCCATCCCTCCATCCATCCCTCCATCCATCCATCCCTCCATCCATCCCTCCATCCATCCACCCATCCATCCATCCCTCCATCCCTCCCTCCCTCCATCCCTCCATCCCTCCCTCCCTCCATCCATCCCTCCATCCATCCCTCCATCCATCCATCCCTCCCTCCATCCCTCCATCCATCCATCCCTCCCTCCCTCCATCCATCCATCCCTCCATCCATCCCTCCATCCATCCATCCATCCATCCCTCAATCCATCCCTCCATCCATGCAGCCATCCATCATTCCATCCATCCATCATTCCATCCATCCAGCCAGCCAGCCATCATTCCATCCAGCCAGCCAGCCATCTGTCTGTCCATCTGTCACTCACTAGCAGTTACTGGCCACCCTCCTATGTCAGGGATTGATGAATAAATCATAGGCCCTGCTCTCTCCAGAGGCCACAGAACCATTTATGGCTCCCGTTCTCCTTAGCCAATTCCAGAGAAAGCTTGCTGTTTGGTGGTTGGTCCCATCCCTTGCATTTCAGTAGCTATTTAACCAATTCTAAAGCTTTGGTCTTAGTGGAATTGACTTCAGGGGAAAAGGAAATAATATCCATTAAAGTCACTGAAAAATTGATCATCCAATTTCCGTGCAATCTCAGAGGTGGACAGAATGTCAGTCCTCGCGCTGCTCAAGGTTTAGTGTCAACTCCAGGCTGAGAGCCGCAGGCAGGCGCCTCGGCTGTTGGGGAGAAGAGGGTGGGCAGTGAATATCGGAGGCTTCGGGATGCCCGGGGGCGCGGTCTTTCATTCCCCGCCTGCTCTCTGCTGTCTTCCTCCTTGCAAAGCACAGATCTCACACCCGATGCCCTGACAGTGCCGCTCCAGCCCGGCCGGGCCCCCAGAGGCTGGAGGGTCACGGAGGGCGGGGCCACCGCTGTCTTGGGCCTCAGCCCCCCCACCTGACTTTCTACTGCCACCACGGACGTTGGAATCTCTACCTGCCCCACCCCCACCCCCGGTGTTGTTGGGGTCCCCGAAGAACAGCACCCACACACCTTCCTCCCATCAAAACACAAATTGGGGGAGGCAGGTGGGGTCCTGGTTCTGTGGGTTCTCAGGTGACCACCCCCTGCTCTCGCTCCCGTGCACTCCTGAGGCGGAGCCCACACGACTGCTGCCCCTGGCCTCCTCTGCCCCCCATCATCTGCCCCCAAGTACATCTGCCGCCTGGGCTCCCTGGGGCTTGGGGCGCACTAAGTGGTCGCACCGCATCTGCGCTGATGCTGGTGACATGGACGTGCCAGGCCTTTGGAACCTGGGGGGGTTGGGGGCATCGTGGGCTCTCTCTGCTCCCTGCTCGCTTTGCTGTGACCCTAAAAGTGCTCTAGGAAACTATACCTGCGTTCGTACCAACGCACAATTGGTACCGTTACCACACTGACCTTCGCATCTTCCTCCCACAGCCACACAGCACGGAGGGTGCCAGCCCGCACTGCTGACCCTGGGGCATCCACAGCACAGCACCAGGGCAGGGTGGAGGGCGGGGGGCGAGCGGCCCTGCACCCAGGGACCAGGCCCGGGTCCTGCAGACACAGCTCTCGGCAGGGGGTCTCAGCCCTTTCCCCCCGAAGGAAATGAGGGTCAGAGGCAGGTGGCTGGCCCGGGCCCACCGTGGACGTGTCGGGGGCAGGAGGGAGCCCGTTTCCGGTGCTGGCTTCTCCGCGCTGCTGCCCCGTGGTCCTTGGCGCAGAGGGCTCACCGTCTGCGCCTTCTCGGCCCGCCGCCGTTCTGCCCCTCTTAGCACGGGTCTGCTTAACCGGCATGCTCACTTAGCCTCCACTTTGAGGAGAAGGGGAGTTAAATAAATTCACAGGCAGAACTGCTTCCGTGGGCCTGGCCCGGCCCCGGCCCATCTCCTTCACCGCGTGTGGGGGACCTGGGCTCGTTCCCTGACCCCCCAGCCCCGCCGGACACGGTGGGCTCNGAACAGCCCTGCTCCTGGCCCTCAGGCGAGGCACGTGCAGAGATGAATGCGGGTCCCCAGCCCCGAGCTGCTCCGATCCGCACTCAGCACCGTGGCTCCGGGCGCCTGGGTCCGAAGGCCCTGGGTCCACAGCAGCGGCTGCACTAGCGCTCTGGGCCTCCGGTTCCCCGGTCGGCACCCCCTCCTGGTGCCTGCGGGTCGCCTCCAAGGCCCAAGCCGCGTGCGCGCTGGGGACCCGGGGCTGCTGGAGGCTGTGTGTCTCCCAGACCGGAGGAAAGCGGATTCTGTTTCCAAGGAAACTCCTGCATGTCTCCAGCCCTCAGTGGGCTCTTTCCAACCCCCCCCCCCCACCTGTGCCTGCTGAGGGCGAGAGGCAGCCGCCCAGGGGCACGGGGAGCCTGTTTCTGGAGGCCGGGCTGCCCGCCTCGGACCCGGACCCGACCGGGGTGCACCTCAGGGGTCCACGCCCTGAGACCGCGGGCGCTGCGCTGCCTGCCGGGTGGGGCGGCCAGACGCACTCAGCGACACCCGCAGGGTCGTCTCCTAGGGCTGAACTTGTAAGACCCAGTTTCCTCGCATGAGGGACTGTGAGCCAGAGGCAGACCGTCCTCCCCGCCACCACCCTCCCCTCCGCACGCTGCCAAGGGTCTGGCGCTTCCTTGCTGTGTGCCTCCGGGCACGTCTCTGAGCCTCTCTGGGCTCTGCTCCTCGTCTATGGACTTGGGGTGATCACAGTATCTACCTCAGAGGGCTGGCTTGGAGGTCGAACAAGGCCCTGGTTCAGAACACATGCTGACGACCAGTGGCGCAACAGGATGTGGGGTGAGGGGGGCGCAGCTGCTCTCCCGGGAGGCCCCTCCACTGGGGCTCCGGGCAGAGATGACATCATGCTCCTGGGGGTGAGCTGGTGGGCATCTCAAGGGTCTGCAACGGAGCTCAGGGGAGCAGGGCTGGCCGGGGAAGGAGAGGCTGGACCGAGGCCAGGGCAGCATCGCCCCCGTGGCCCCGCCTGCCGGCCGGGTGACAAGCCCCAGGTGCACAGAGGACGTGCCCAGGACGGCGCGGCTCGAGATCAGACCTCAGGGACAGTTCAGCTCAGAGCCGCCCGCGCTCCTCCCAGAGGAGGGAGGAGGCGGGGGAAGGGCCGCGTGCACCCTTGCGATGCCCGCCCCATCATGCCTCCAGGGACTGGGGGTATCCCCGACTGAAGAGAGACGATCACACTCTTTAAGGTCAGGTGTTTGCTTTTTCTAAAAGCTCCAGAAGCATAACTTTCGGGGAGGAAGTTTTGCAGATGAGCATCTCTCTCCAGGGGATGGGAAGCGGTCAGGAGCCGGCAGCAGGCTCTTCTTGTCCCAGGGGCGCGGCCGGCCTGGCGGGGCGAGCCGGGGAGGGAGCCCTCTGGGGCGCACGGAAGCTCTTTGCCGGGAGCCCCCTCACCCCGCAGCCCCCAGCCTGGTGGCATTTTTGCTGTGACCACATGTGACCCTCGATGCCTCACAAGCGCTCGGGGACACCCCGCCCAGAAACCCAGAAGCAGGAGCCCCAGAATGTGGGACACCACTCTTCCAGCCCAGGCCCTCTTCCCCCAAAGAGCCTCCCCATGGGAGGGGCCCCCCATTTCCCCAAGAGATGTAAGAGTTAGAGGCACCACAGCTCGTGGCTGTGATCGGTTACCCCAGAGAACGATGCCCCCCCCACTGCCATCAGCGACGGGGACAGAAGCCACTCTGCCTGCACTTCCCAGACCTGCCCGTTAGGAACCGTGCCCCCAGCCCCGGCCAGCACGCTGCCAGCCCACTGATGACGCCGTCAGTGCCAACCCGGGGGCGGCGCACAGAGCACGCTGTGCTTCCCCAGCCCCGCTATGCGTGCCCAGGGCAGCCGCCTGCCCCCAGGAGCCATGTCACCTCTCCCAGGTCATTGGGAAAACCGACGGCTTCAGTGATTTTCAAACCCGTTTCAGCCACAGAAGTGGTTTTTCAAAACTCTTCGCAGACCCGATGGGGTTCCAGAAGCTCCACGGGCCCAGGGCCTGCCCTGCGGGGAGGTCCCGGCTTGGGGGAGCACGGGGGCAGGGGGCAGGGCTGGGGGGGAGTGGAATCGAGTCCGAGAGCTCCCTGCCCTGCTGGTGAAGAGGCCTGACCGCCACCCACTTGGAAGTTGGATGCAGCTAAGACTCACCGAGCTGCACCGGGATGCCGGCAGCTCGGCATTCTTCCAAGTCTGTCTGTTTGACAGCTCACACTTGTCACCTCCAGGTTCCGTGGCTCATGAGTCCCAAGGCCACCACCAAGGTGTGGGCCCGCCTGGGCTCTTCTCGGGGGGCCCCAGCTCTGGAGGTGGTAATCAAATTCAGCTTCTTGGACTCCTGGTTTTTAATTTTAAAAAAAATGTTTATTCATTTATTTTAACAGAGAAAGAGAGCAGGGGAGAGGCAGAGAGAGAATCCCAAACAGGCTCCATGATGTCGGCACAGAGCCCGACACGGGGCTCAAACCTATGAACTGTGAGGTCATGACCTGAGTGGAAATCAAGAGTTGGACACTTAATGGGCTGAGCCACCCAGGAGCCCCTGTGACTGTTAATTTTATGTGTCAGTTTGGCTGGGCCACAGTACCCAGATATTTAGCCAAACATGATTCTAGACCTTGTTGTAAAGATGTTTATAAAAAAAAAAAAGATTAAGATTTAAACCAGTAGACTTTGAGTAGATCATCCTTTATAATGTGGGTGGGCCTCATCCAATCAGTTGAAGGTCTTAAGGAAGAATTATCTGACTTCCTGGAGGAGGAGGGAATTCTGCCTACACAGCCTCCCGCTGCTGCACCAGCTCCTCCCCCTCTCCAGCCTGCTGGTCTACCCTGCAGATTTCCGACCTGCCAACCTGTGGTCCTGTGAGCCAGTCCCTCAAAATACCTCCCCACCTTGTACGCACACATCCCGATGTTTGTCTGGAGGCGCCTGACAGATACACGGTTGTGGAACGGGGGCCCGTCTCCCTGCTGACCGTCCGCCGGGCTCTCTCAGCATCTCGGGGCTTCCCGACTTCCTTGTTGTGTCCCCTCTGCCGTCCAACCATCGACGGCCGGCTGATGGCAGGCTTGGGTCACAGCCCAGCCCCGGACCTGGGGGAGGGGTTAGGCCAGCTGAATGCCATCAGAGAGCAGAAGGAGGGTGCGTTCCCCGTGGAAAAGCGAGGTGCTCTGTCCAAAACGCTGAGGGTGCCGGTGAGCACGGGCAGAGGCGGGGGGCTCACGCTGGCGTGACGATGAAGCAGCTGGGGTTAGTCACACGGGCACCAGGGCCACCGAGGCCTGAAGGGCTGAGGTGGGGAGCACTGGGGGCCCCGGCGAGGAGGCTGTGGTCGCAGCTGAGCCCCAGAAACTGCAGTTTACGCGCCCCGAGTCAGGGAGCCAGGGACCCCTCAGGCGCCATCCCGTCCTGTTCTCTCCGGGGGCTCCTTCCGAGAAGCCGGAGGGCGGAGAGCGCAGGGGGCGACGAGGGGTCTGCAGGGGCGGAGAGCGCCCTGCACTCAGCCAAGGCCCCAGTCGCCCACCCGCCGCCGTCAGTTTCATGAGACGTGATCACGGCCTGTGTGAAAGAAGCCATACGCGTTCCTGCCAACATAAAAAGACCCAAAATAGAAAGGTCAGGACATCCCAACCTCATCAAGATGTCAGTTCTTCCTAATTTAGGGCATAAGTTTAATGTGATCCCAATAAAAATGCCAATGAACATTTTTCTATGGAGCTGGTGTTGACACTAAAGTTCGTATGGAAAAATAAACATGCAAGAATAGCTAAGAGAACGCGGAGGAGGAAGAGCTGTGTTGGGCNTGCCGCATGGAGCCCTGCACCCGGCCGAGGACGTGCCCAGTCCCCTGCGGCACTCACGATCGTCCAGGCAATTATGTGCTGAGACTAGCACGTGATCGTGTGGAGAAAGACAAGATTGCCTCCATTTTTCACACCGCGGTAGGAATCAAGTCACAAACCAGAGCTCAAGTGTACAAATCCTACATACACACAGGCCAGAAGCACACCCAGGTAGGTCCCTCTATAATCTCTCTATCATTAGGGAAAGGGCTCTCTAGATATGAAGAAAAACCAAGCCGCAATAAATGAAAATATAAATAAATCTGTCCGCAAGTGACGCCTGGGTAGCTCAGTCGGTTGAGCGTCCAACTTCGGCTCAGGTCATGATCTCACAGTTCGTGGGTTCGAGACCCACGTCGGGCTCTGTGCTGACAGCTCCGAGCCTGGAGCTGCTTCAGATTCTGTGACTCCCTCTCTCTCTGACCCTCCCCTGCTCAAGCTGTCTCTCTCTCTCAATCTCTCTCACTCTTTCAGAAATAAATAAAACATTTTTAAAAAATTAAAATAAATCTGTCTGCAAAAAAAAAAAAAGCCAGTTTTGCAGAAATTACAGCAACACTAAACTAGGAGAAAGGATTTGGAACGTCTGTCAATGAACGGGTAGTGTCTCTAACATGTAAAGAACTTTTCGCCGGTGACGGACAAAAGCACAGAAATCCTATAGAAACACGAACGGAGTCCATGAGAAACAGTCCCCGCAAAGGATCCGTGAACGGCCCTTGGAAGAGAGGGAAGGTCTCCGCCTTCACTCCTGTAAGAGAAACGCAGGCTGAGGCCGCGGGAGATGCCGCATCTCACCCGTCCGATTGGGCGGAAACTCTACAGTTTGACAGCACGTGCTGCTGGGGAGACAGTCCGGCTCCGGCGCCCTGGCGGGAGTGCGAGGTGAGCGCCGTCTGTGCAAGGACAGTGTCTAACGAGCTATGAATGCGTGTGACCTTCCAGGAATTTGCTCCAAAGACACACCTCCAACGACAGAAAACACACGGCACAGGGATGTTCGCTACAGCGTAGTCTGTCGCTGCAAAACAGGGAACACGGGGAGCGCGCGCTGGTGACGGGGGCAAAGGCAACACTGTGTGAGGACAGGGGCGCCCAGGTGGCTCAGTCGGTTAAGCGTCCGACTTTCGCTTAGGTCATGATCTCGCGGTTCGTGGGTTCGGGNGAAAGCGATGAATAGGACATCGTCGCGCAGGGTGACGGGTGTGTTAGTTAAGCCGACGGGGAAGCTGCTCACGCCTTAGACACCTCACGGTTGTGTTTGTCAGTGTGGCTCGGCGGAGCGGAGACCCGCACGGCGTGCGGGAAGGGAACCGGCGGCAAATGGCACCCACGCGGGCAGGTGCGCCGCCGAGTGCGGGCTCGGCTCCGAGCCAGGCGCCGCACGGCACGGGTGGGTGGTGTGCGCCGTGTGCGCAGTAAGGCAGCGGGTTAAGGAAGAACCAGGAAGAGTAAAGGAGACGACCGTCTGGTGACCCCCCGCCAGGCGCGGGCAGGGTGGCACCGCCCCGGCTGCGCCCGTCCTGCGGTCCTGACTTTGGGAAGCACGTTCACATTCTGCACGTTCAGCTCAACCCAGTGTGACTCCGTCAACAAGGGTGAGAAAAGGGTAGAATTAAACAACGCAAGCTGGAAAAAAATTAACTCAGTTGTATTTCACAGAAAGAACAGCCGGGGAAAGAATGAGGCCAAGTACGCGGGAGCTCCGCACGGGTCTGCACACCCTGCGGCTTGCGCACGGTCTCTGGGGAGAGGCAGAGAAAAGTGAACACACGTCCGCAGCACGTTCAGTGGTGGGGTCCCCTTCTTTCGCGGTGGGGCGGGCAAAGCAACTTGGGAGACCCCGCGGGCGTATTATAGGATTGCACGGGTGAGTCGGCGGGTCCATGTTGCTGGAAGGAGGGGTGCGAGCGCGGTGTGGGAGGGCAGGAGGGGCCCCTGTGGAGAGGGACCCGACCAGAGCCCTCCGGGTAAAGTCATGATCTCTGAGACATACACGGGCGGGGTTATGCGTGTGTGTGCCGTGGGCATCTGCGTGTACACGTGTGTGCATGTGCACAGTCCTTAGGCCGGCCTGCGAGGTCCTCAGGACCCTGTGCTGTGACTCTGGGCTCCCAGAGCTTGGTGTCTAATACACTTCCCACTGGAAGGACCCAGGGCTTCTTGGAGAAACGACGGGTTTTAGGACTGGGCAGGAAAAGCACAGCATTAGACTGGAACGTCTTGCTATACCAGAAAGTAAGCAGGGGAGACGGAGAAAATGAGAGACAGAGACAGAGACAGAGAGAGGAAGGGGAAGGAAAAGGAGGAGGGAGAGAAGGAGGGGGAGGAGAGAGAGAGAACAAATAAATGGAGTAAAATGTTAGCAAGAACTGAATGCAGGTAAAATAAAAAGGTGGCCTGTCACATGTCAAGAGCCAGCTGGATGAGGCACCCCTGGTCGGAGTTCAGAGCGACCTGAGCACCAAAATAATGAAGTGCAGCAGTGGTTTCTAGATGCTTCTGCTGATAGTGGGGGATGGGTGGGTGGGTGAGTGGGTAGATGGTAGGTAGATAGATACATACACAGATGGACACATGGTGGATGGATGGACGGATGGATGTTGGAAGGATGGATGGATAGATGGGATGTGTGGTGGATGGAGGGACTGGTGGTGGATGGACAGATGGATGGATGGATGGACAAATGTATGAATGCATGGATGGATAGGCAGATGGATGGAAGGGTGGATATTGTATGGATGGATGGATGGATGGATGGATGGACAGATGGTGGATAGATAAATGGGTGGTGGATGAATGGTGGATGGATAGATGTGGGTGGGGATGGATGGTGGATGGGTGAATAAGTGGATAAATGGATGGATGGGTGCACAGGTGGATGGATGGATGGATGGATGGTGACCAGAGGGAGGGATGGGTGGATGCATGGATGGGTGATGAATGGATGGATGGGTGCACAGGTGGATGGATGGTGGATGGATGGGTGGTGGACGGATGGGTGGTGATGACAGATGGGTGGGTGGGTGGATGGTTGGCAGAGCAGACAGGAGAGATAAGACTTCGAAACGGTAATAGAAGCCAATTGCTTGACATGGGGAAAGTACTGGGTTTGATAATCAACATTTTGCAGCTGAAGATTGGATCAGCAAGCATCATTAATGGATTCGAAGTCTAGGGGGACATTTTGGTGAGAAGCAAACTATTTCCTTGGTCTTAATGTATCTCCCTCGTAAACTGTTCATTAGTTGCAAGGAAATGAAGGGTAATTACACAGCAGAAAACTCAGACAACTCCTTGACCAGCTCATCAAAAGTAACACGCCCCATGAGAGGCCTCGTGTGCTCTGGGCGAGGAAGCTGGAAGGAGACACGTCATCTGTGTGTCATCCCAGCTGAGGACATACGCGGTACGTCTAACCGTGAGGAAACATCAGAAAACCCCAAACAAGCACCATTTTATTAAGAAAAGCACTGCATTCTTCAAATATGTCGGTGACATAAAAGATAAAAAGACTATGGGAATGTTGCAGATGAGAGGAAGCCAGAGACCAGGCAAATGAGCCCCTGACCCTAGAGGCCCCAGGCCAGAGGGGAAGGCGGTGAAGCCTGCTGTCCAGGCGGCCGGGGACGGGACCGCGAGTGCTGGCCTGCCGACGGGGTCACCTCTCCGTGGCCGTCAGACCACGGCTCTGTCACCAGGGGCGAGGGGCCCCGAAGCCTGCAACTCGGACTGGGTCAGTTCAGAAAAGTCACATCCCCCCGTATGCAGGGAGAAAGGGAGCGAGAGGGAGGGGAGGAGGGAGAGACAGAGAGAGAGGAGGGGGGTGGAGGGAAAGAAGAGGAGGGGGGAGGAGGGGAGGAAGAGGAGGGAAGGAGGTGGGGAGGGAG
>NW_027551568.1:2556400-2562170 GCF_008692635.1 Crocuta crocuta
GGGGTTTTTTGTTTGTTTGTTTTGGAGATGGGAGGGGAAGGAGGGGAGGGAGGAGGGGAGGGAGGAGGGGAGGGGGGAGGGGAGGAGAGAGAACAAATAGATGGCATAGAATGTTCGCAATAACTGAATGCAGATAAAAGGTATATGGTGTTCTCTGTACTATTTTTATTCTTGTAACTTTTCTACAGTTTGAAATTACTTCCCAGTGAAATGTTAAAAAAAAAAGCAACAACATGTTCTCCCCCACGGTGATCACGCGGCGCGTGTAAACCTCTGCTCTTCGCAGCCAGCCCACACCCCTGCCTGGCAGCCCCCTGCAGGCGCCCTTCAGACAAATGACGCCAGAACACCACGCCACAAAACTAACACAAAACCCAACACAACGTGTGTAGCAAAACCAGTAATGACCTGCTGTAATCATAGACCCCTCTGTGCGCTGCCCTCGGCTTGTAAAGCGTTTTGCAGACCCTGCGTGATCTTCCCAGCGGTCCTGGCGTGCGCGCATAATAGGTAAAATATATGTTAGATAAACTACGCCTTAATAAAGTTGTAAACCAGCTCTGGAAGGCCAGGGGGTGGCTATAATATTTAGTTTGCTGGGCTGAGGTAAGAATGAAGTGGAATCAGGCAGTTACGAGCTTTGGGAATTCTAAACCAGTTTCCCAGACTGTGGTCCCTCGGTCCCCAGGGATCGGAACCAGCCAGGGAGCTTGTGAAGGGCAGATTCCTGGGCGCCCTCCCCGACCTCGGGGGGGAAGGCCTGGGAAGGGGGAGACAGAGGCGCCCCTGCTCCTCACAAGGGGCCGGGCCGCTCCCCCTGATGCCCGTGCTGGAGCTCAGCGCGCACACGGCCTGCGTTCCACTTCCCACAGCAGCCGAGCACGGCTCACGTCCCTTATTACCGAGAAAGCGGCAGAGACCCCTCACGGTGGGGTGCCCGCCCCGCAGGGCCCCGGACCCCTGGGGTCTCTGGGGGAGCTGCCACGGGTCATGCTGGCACCCCCTTCCAGGAAGGACATGAGGCGGAGACGGAGGGCGATGAGGCAGCAGAGCCAGGACCCAGTCCCACGTGCGTGTCCCCAAGTCCTGCTCCGAGACGCCACCAAGGCTGCCTTCACAAGAAGGGGACACATCTGTGACCAGCTAAGGCAGATTCTCAGCAGAGAACCCCAAGGTTGGAAGATTTTTATGTACCAAATAGGACTTTCTAGGTGGTAAGCAACGACAGCCGAAGTGAATGTGTTTTCCTTCAAAAAAAAAAAAAGTAACCTACGGGGCGCGGGGTGGGGAGGGGGAGCGGCTCAGTCGGTTAAGCATCTGACTCTGTTTTCAGCTCAGGTCATGATCTCATGATTCGTGGGTTCGAGCCCCACATCGGGCTCTGTGCTGACAGTGTGGATCCTGCTTAGGATTCTTTCTCCCCGCCCCCCCCGCCTTGTCTCTCCCTGCTTGTTTTCTCGCTCTCAAAATAAAAACATAAAAGAAATTTAGGAAAAGAAAAGAAAATGTGAACTACGGCCAAGGTCCTGAGCAGAGGGCCTGCTGTCCCTGGAAACGGGGCACAGCCTGGGGGGGTGGCTGTCTCCTCTGCTGTCACTCAGCGCACATTCGCGGGGGCTCTGGACTAAAGCAATCGTAGACCCGCTCCCAGGCCAGGCTTCAGTGTGAGGAGGGCAGTGGCCACGGAAAGCCAGCCCTCGGGGGGCGCGCGCACACACGCTGACCCTGTCTGAGCTGACCCCCTGTCCCTGACAGGTAGCGTCCGAGCAGCCCCTGGGAGGCGGCGAGGTCTCGGGGCCCGGCTACGGCACCGCTCTGGGCCCCCTGCGGGCCCTGCAGGGAAGAGCTGGGGCTTTCGGGGCTGGGGCCTTGCTCCCGGACACCGCGCGGCCACCAGGCAGGGACCCGGTGGGCCACCCAGGTCAAGATGCAGCAGCAAATGCAGGCGCGCAAAGGGGGGGGCGTTAGCAACCCCCCAGACACGGACGGGTGACGCCCGCGCCCCGGAGCAGCCCCCCGGGAAGTCTCCTGAGGCCGGCGGTGGGCAGGGGGACCCCTTGGCCTTTCCGAGCCGGGCTGGAGGAGCCCGTCGCGTGTCGGGCACTGTGCTCCACCCTGGTGGTGCTCCCGACAGCCTAAGCGGTCCTGCCGTGGCCTGAGTGTCTGGGTCCCCAAATCCACCTTGAAATCCTGGCCCCGGTGTGACGGTGTCAGGAGGTGGGGCCTTTGGGAGGCACTCGGGTCATGAGGGTAGAGCCCACGAGCAGGACCAGGCCTTGCAAAAGATGCCCCAGAGAAGCCCTCCCCTCCATCCTCTGAGGACTCAGCCAGGAGGCACTACAGACCAGGAAGAGGGTCCTCCCCAGCCCCTGACCTCAGCACCGGACCCGGTGACCTGGGACCTCCAGACTCCAGAAGCGTGAGCGAGAAGGGTGTGCGGGTACCAGCTCCCAGCCTGCGCTGTCTCGTCGCAGCAGCCAGGACGGGCAGAGGTGCCGCCGTCAGACCGGCAGTTCGGGTAACTGCGCGAGGTCACCTGACCCTCACGCGGGGGCAAGAGGGTCCGGAGCCGTGGGCCACACAGCCATGCGTGGATTTAACCGCCTGCGGGTCCGGGATGAGGCAGGGCGTTTCCCTGCCTCCCTCATGGCTCAGGCCGTGGAAAGAGCCGCAGGTCCAGCCAGACCCGCTGGGGCCCGTGCCCGGCCTTGGGGTCCCCCCCCGCCTCTGGGCCCCTGCCCCACCTCTGGGGTCCTCACCCTGCCTCTGGGGTCCTCGCCCCACCTCTGGCTCTTACTGGGGTGACTCTATTGCCTTGCACCTTCGTGTCGTCCAGACGGAGGGGGGTCAGCAGTGACTACCTCAAAGTGCGGCTGGGAAAACGAGAGGTCATGGAGGCCAAAGGTCCGGGTCCCCCAAAACGTGACTCCCCCCGGAACCCCCACTGTGGCCCCAGCAGGAAGTGAAGGTTTCCCCGGCACCCCAGCCCTGCTAATTGAATAAATATTCATCCGCGTCGAGTATGGGAGTACAGTGGTTTCCATGGAGACCCGCTCCTAATGGCTTAATTAGACAAGAGCACGGGTTTCCGAGGCCGATGGGAGCATCCCCACCCGCAGGGCCGGGCTGCTGGCTTGCTCGGACACAGCAGAGACGGGTGGCCTCCCCGGAGCTCCTCCCATATGTGGCTCTGGTCCTCCCTGCGCTGAGCCCAGCCCCCCACGCAGAGTCCCGGGGCCTAAGCACCTGCGGTCGCGGCCGCCGTGGGCCCTGGCTGCTCCGCTGTGCGCCCCGCCCCGCGTGTCACATGCTGGGACTGTGGGGTCCAGAACCCAGGCCCCCTGTGGCCGCTGCCCTGGCTGCCCACCAGAGCCCTGGGTGTGGGTAGCGCCTGCCTCACCCAGAGCCCTGGCACCAGTTCAGGGGCCACCGGGACATGACCCCCCGTCGGGCCCTGGCCGTTCCCCCGGACCTGCCCTGGGTCCTCATGCTGGCGGCTCTCAGACCTCTGCTCACCTCCCAGCGGACACCACCCACCCTGTGTGCCCTTGAAGTTCAGGGAAAGGCGCCCAGGACGTAAAGGTAGGGTCAGGAGGCTGCAGAAAGCAGGGCGCCGCCGCCCCACAGCATCACAAGGGGGTCTGCCCACCTGCGTCCAGAGAGCAGGGAGGGGCCGTGCCCCTGCCCTCTGCCCTCTCCCCTCCGACCTCACCTGGGTACTTGCCCTTGACCTCCATCCGTCCCTCGAGGGACGAGGTGGAGGCAGGAGGGGCCCGTGGGGCAGGCTCTCCTGGGACCGGGCAGAGCAGACAGGGCGCACCGCCAGGGGGCTCAGCCCGGCTGCAGGGGGGGAGCTCTACGGGCTGTGAGCGTGGCTGGCACCACAGGCCGGGCCGTAAACCCGGCCTTCCTCGTGGATTCAAGTGCATTTGCGTGTTTACTTAAGCAGCCGGGGCTGCAGCCAGCAGCACAAGGAGCACGAGTCCTCCTCGGGGGGTGCTCCCCTGCAGAACTGACAGCCGAACTGAAGCGACAGGGGTGGAGCAGTCTCAGAGCCTGAGCAGGGGCCCTGGGGCTGGGCTTCACCTCCTGCGTCCCAGCTCACCCTCCCAGGTCCCTCATAGGGTGCCCATGGGTGGGGTGTGCAGGGAGGGGGAGGGGAGCGCCCCTGTTGCCATGAGGCCGGGAAGCGCCTTAGTGGGGTCACTGGAGAAGGTGGTGCCGTGTGCAGAGGGAGGGCGGTTGGGGACCTGGGGCAGGGCTGGGTCTCGAAACTTGCAGGTGGGGGTGGGGTTCCTCCCGGGCTCCTTGTTGGCTCACTCGTCACACAGTCACTGCGCATCCATTGGTCCTTCTGAAGGATTCCACCGGTGCTGAGCCTGGGGTGTTGCAGGGGAAGCACCTGGGTCTCTGCCCTGAGGAGCCCTGGGCACGGCGAACGGCACCCAAGAGAAAGAGGCAACGAGGCCCAGCACCCACGAAGGGGTCCTGGCAGCCCTCAGGCGTCCTCAGGAGTCCCGGGAGGGCTTCCTGGAAGAGGTGGCTGGGCTGATTTTAACAGACAGGGAAGAGTGAGCCATGACATCATGGCAGGGAGGGTGCACACACATGTGCAGGTGGGGAGGCACAGGGGCAGTTAGGGAAAGGCAGAGCAGTCCCTGGGCAGAAGGGAGCATGCCAGGCCAGGCCGGGTGGGGTGGGGGGGTGCAGGTGCCAAGCCACACTGCCAGGTGAGCTCAAGGTGTGGGCGTGGGCTCCCTCCTGCCGCGATGGCCGCAGGGAGGGTGTCCCTCCGGGCCATCAGGGAGGCTGGAGGGGGCGCCCAGCCTGGTCTGCCTCAGGCAGCTCCCCACTGGTGGCCAGTGTGGGCGAGGGTGAGAACCAATGGCCAGGCCATCCCAAGGGGAGGGCGTGGCGCCCACATCAGCAGCTTGGACCGGGTGACTCTCCAGTCCCACCTAGGGGACCAGCCTGCAGGGGCGGGGCCGCGGGACGTCGCCCCCTCCTGGACGCCAGCTCACCCTGCAACCGCGCCAAGCCAGCATGCTTTGAATTTCCGAAAAACACACCTGCTTTCCCTCTCAAGCCGCCTTCTAGGTGATCCCGCCCCGGAGCCCCGGGCAAGGCCGCCAACTCCCCAGGGCCGCGCAGGGCTTCCTGTTGTTCTGGGCTGTTCTGGAATCTGGAAGTGCGCTTTCTCCGTGAGGAGAGGGAGGCCTTCGCTTCCTCCCAGGATTCATGGGGTTTTTTTCCTGCTGTGATTGAAACAGCATCTGCAGTGAGGCATCTAACTGCTCCTCTTTGGACGCTGAAAGGTAACGCATCCTGTGGATACAAACCTTTCGTGACAATCAAACACGGTCTCCCGGGGCACTTCCGACGGATGCGGCGTGGAGAGGGCTTTGGCTTTAAAATGGTTTCTCTGAGCGCGATCCCAGAGCCGACGCTGTCTGTCAGATCTGCTCCGGCTCCGGCTGTGAAACATCTCTGTACCCGTGTGTCCCCACAGGACAAGAGCTCGAGGGCCCTGCCCACTGAGGACTTCAGAGCCCGGACAATCAGAGCCAGGCCACTCTTTCAGAGGGTAAACTGAGGCCTGGAGTGTGGCAATGTGCAAAGGTTACAGAGTGTAAGGGGACGGCCAGGAGTTCAGGCGCCGGACGGACGAAAAGAGACAGGGGGACATTGGTGACAGTGATCAGCACAGCGAGTGGCTTGGGTTCCAACCCCAGCTGTGTCCTAACCTTCTCCACCCCGACCCTGACGCCCC
>NW_027551568.1:2562237-2574529 GCF_008692635.1 Crocuta crocuta
CTGAAGCCAGCCCAACCCCCTTTTTGACCCCCACCCTGACCCTAATCCTAATATGAAATTGACACTGAACCTGATCTTGATCCAAACCACTTCTCAAATATTGACTCTACCCGCCAACTTAAACACAACTCAGCCCAACACAAATCCTGTTTACAAATTTAACCCCAACGTATGTCTAACTCATGCTGACCCTGCACCCCAAGTAAATCCTACCCCCAAACTTGATCTCTGCCCTAACCCGACGCCCTGCGGAGCAGAGGAGGGCGAGCCTGAGCTGGAGAGCTCCAGGGCGGTCGGCACTCCCGCGTCCCGGGCAGGTTCAGGCACCCAGCCCCCCACAGCTCTCTGCAGGTGTTTGTCAGGTCACCTGGTGACCCGCAGGCACAGACCTCAGGCGGGTCGGTGCGCACCTTTGCTCAGAAGCTCGCCCCTAGGGAGGCCTTGTCCTGTCCTTGGCAAGTTTGATTCTTCCCATTTGCTAGATGAAGAGATCGAGGGTCTAAGGGGACACAGCAGTACCACCACTGGGCTGTGCAAGGCAGGGGGGACTTCCGTGTGCTGCTCAGGGCTGGGTTCTTTGGGGGCTACAGGCTCAGACTGTGGAGGTCTGTGATGGGGCCCCTTCGATGTGGCCGATCTCACTGTCCTGTGAGCCCCAGGCAGAAGGGTCTGGCAGCCCTGTGTTCCCCGTGGTGCAGCCGGACCCACAGTCCAGCCCGTCAGGCTGTAGGTCTGGGGGGGCCCAGAGGCTCACATGGGCTCAAAGCACCAACTTAGTTTCCCGTGGCTGCCACGGCCAAGTTCCACGGGCTGTAGCTTCAACGATAGAAATGTACTCTCACACAGCTCTGGAGGCTGAAGTCTGACATAAAGGTGTGGGCGGGGCCACCTCCACACCCAGGGGAAGACCCTTCCCGCCTCTTCCAGATCCTGGGGCTCCGAGCGCTCCGGGGCTCGTGGCCGAACCGCTGCGTCCCAGCCTCTGTCCCACGTGTCCTTCTCTGTGCATCTGTGTACGGACACCTGCCATATTGAGTTGGGGCCTGCCCCAGTCCGGGGTGACCTCAGTGAGCCTGAGTAAATCTGCCAGGGCCCTATTTCCAAACAGGGTCTCTCTCATAGGCTTTGGGGGTTCGTGCACGGACGTTATCTTTTTGGGAATACAATTCAACCCATAGCAAACGCACAGCTTTTTTTCCTGTTTTAATTAGATGCCATCAGTAAGCAGTTTAGACATTTCACATGAGAATCCAGACCTCCGTCTGCCTCCAGCATGAGAACCTTCAGGGTGGAGGGAGGGGTCAACACCCTCCCCCCCATGGGGCGTTCTCCAAGGGCTCCCCCCACCCCGCCCAGGGCTCCTCCTGCTGGGCCCTGGACACCACAGTTGGGACCCCTGATCCCGCCCAGTGCTTCCCAGCTGGGTGATTACGACCCTGGAAATTTCTGAGGACATTCTTGGTCATCACAAGTGGCCAGGGGGAGTGGGTGCTCCTGGCATGAGTCCAAAGAGTCCAGGGATGCTGCTAAACACGCTGCAATTCACAGGCTGGCATCCTCAACAAGGAGGTATCCGGCCCCAGGCTGGAAACCCTCACTGCATGGATCTTGGCATATGGCCGCCCTGTTAGAGACTACATTTCCCAGCCTCCCTTGCAGTAGGTATGGCCACGTGACCACATTCTGACCAATGGGATATCAGCATAGGGCTGTGTGCCATTTCCAAATGAGGATGCCCTGTGTTGGGAAGATCACATCCTCCTGACCGAGAGTTGCCCTGGGTCTTATGACAGTATGGCCCTAGCCAGACGGAGCTGCCCGTGGCGACGGCCATGGGGAGGGCGAGGGCGCCAGCATCTCCACCCCTCATGCCGCCATGCTGGTCCTGCCCAGACTCGCGTCGGGGAGAGACGGCTCCCACCTGGCTTGCTTCCTTGCAGCAGCGTTGCCTGTACCCTGACTCACGACCCCAAATCTCAGGCCGCCCCCGTCCCCTCCTGCCACAGATTTCTGGTTTAAATCAGAGCCTTTTGGGGAAGGGAAAAGTCAAGAATGAAACCGAGCAGACCTTGCTGAGCCCGAGCTCATGGTGTCCACGTTCCAAGGGACACAATCCTGCGCTCCTGCCCCAGGCGCCCGCGGCTGCCCCCCCCCCGCCCCCCGCCTGCTTTCCAGAAGCACTGGGGAATCGGGGTCAGCACAGGAGGCTGGGGGACCTCACAGGGCTGGGCCAAACATGGCTTGTTTGCCCAGACGCATCCAGGGCTCTGCTGGATTTTCTGAAAAATCTGAAAAAGAATCAAAGCCAAACCAAACAAACAAACGAAATCTCTGCGCTGCATCTAGCTCTGCAGCACGCGCCTGCTACGGTCAGACTCACAGACCACGGGTGCGAACTTGCTTTCATTTCATCAGCCGTTTCCTCCGAATGCTACGTGGGAGCAACTGCATTACCAGGTTTGGGGAGGGGGAGGGCAGGCTTCACCAGGCAAAGTGGGGGCCCTTGGTAAGGCAGGGGTGCCGCCCACGTGGGCACCGGCCCTGCTCCGTGCAGCCCGGGCAGAACCTTATTATTTTTTTAATGTTTTTTAATTTATTCTTGAGGGTCAGAGAGAGAGCACATGAGCAGGGGAGGGTCAGAGAGAGAGGGAGACACAGAATCTGAAACAGGCTCCAGGCTCTGAGCTGTCAGCACAGAGCCTGACGTGGGGCTTGAACCCGCGAACCGTGAGATCATGACCTGAGCCGAAGTCGGACGCTTAACCGACTGGGCCACCCAGGTGCCCCCCGGGTAGAACTTTCTACACATTCACGAGAGCAGGCCATGTCCCAGGCTCCCATCACACCTGGTCACAGTTAAGGACAGAACCTCACTCTCTCCCCCCTTCTCTGCACACACCCAGTGCTGAGCAGGTGAGAGGCGGCAGGGCAGAGCCCGCAGCACCTGGCTTGCTGAGAAGTCAGGCTCGGCGCTGCCTGGGCCTCAACTGTCTTCAATATAAAGCAAGAGTACAAATGCCTACCTCGTGGACGTGTTCGTTTGTTCACTCATTCATGCATTCATTCATTTGTTCTCCAAACACCTACAAGCTCTGTGTTCATTTCCTCTCGTTGCTAGAACAAACGATCAGAAACAGCTATGTTAGAAGGACACACGTTACTTATTATCTTGCAGTCCCACACGCCGCAAGTTTAAAACGGTCAGCAGGGCCGTGTCCTGGAGGCCCCAGGGAGACCCCGTTTCCTAGTTCCTTTCCAGCTTCTAGAGGCGTCCGCGTGCCAGGGCCGGGGGCCTCTTCCCCCCGTCGCCGGCCTTTGCCTCCGATACCACCTCTGCTCCAGCTTTGACCCCCTTGCCTTTCTCCATAGCAGGACCCCTGTCGCTACATTCAGGGTCCGCTCTGGGAGGATATCCCAGCTCACGGTCCTCAACTCAACCCCATCCGCAAGGTCCCTTTGCCACATCAGGGCACACGGGCCCAGGTTGGGGCGGTTAGGGCCCAGACGTGTGCGTTTTGTCTACGACAGACCCGCACAGCGATTGTCACCGGAGGCAGCGGGGGGCTGTGGGCCGCAAGGCAGTCAGGACACGGTCACCCCCACGCCGCACAACCTGCTCTCGAGGGACTTAGCAAGGCCCCTTAGCACCCCGTCCGCAGGAAGCCTGGCCAAGGGAGGCTCCGAGGGGCTCCTTGGAAGTTCCAGAAGAGCATGAAGGACTCCACCCCTCCCCATTGTGGTTCCCAGCCTTCTCTCGAGCTCCTCGGGTCCCAAGGGCTGCCCGCTCTGCGCCTCACACCCTACATCTGCAGGACCAAACAGGAAGAGAGGCATTTGGCTCCCGCGTACATTTCCTGCTCGTCATCAGGGAGCTGATATTGGCCGGGACTGGCCATGTGGCCCCTCCTCCAGCCAGTGCAGAAGGGAAATGGGTCCATCACAACAGGCTTAGCGGCATCAGAACTTTCCCCTCAATTCTGGGAAGGGGCCCCTTTTGTTCACATCGCTGTTCCTCCTCTGGAACCGACTGGGTGCATGGGTGTATCAGTCACCACGGCTGCGTAACATACTACCACTAACGGGCCAGCTTCAAACGACACACATTACATCTCACAGTGTCCATGGGCCAGGAGCCCGGGAGCAGGTTAAACGGGTTCCCTGCTCAGGGTCCGGAGGCCGAGATGAAGGTGTCAGCTGGGGCTGAGTCCTCCCTGTGGCGCAGGGCCTCTCGAGGCTCACCCAGTTTCCAGCAGAACTCGCCTCTCTGAGGTTGTGTTCCCTATTTTCTCTGGTTGCTGTGTGCCGGGCCGGGGGCCACTCTCAGCAGCTGGAGGCCACCTTAGACCCTGTCTTTGGGCCCCTTCTCGGGATATTACTTCATCTTGGAGGCCAGCAGAACATCTCTGATGCTTCGGCACCCTTCAAAGGACTCACCTGATAAGGTCAGGCCCATCCAGGACAGGATAATCTCCTTCAATCAATTCAAAGTGAACTTGCCAGGGGCCTAACGGGGGCAGTGACACCCCATCATATTCGCAATCCAGTAGTGGGGACTGCTCGAGGCCTCAGGTCCCTGGAGGTCATCTGAGAATCCTGCGTACCTCAGTGGGCCAGGAGGAAGTCTGTGCGGCAAGCCCATCCAGCACGCATTGCTCAGCCTTCCTTTTGAACAGGCCGCTACCTTCTCTTCCTGCAGCCTGGGCTGAGCCCCTACTTCTTCCAGAAAATTCTCCCTGAGGGAGTCAGAAGCCCCCTCAGGCTCTACCACTTGTTTCCTCTGTCTTCTGGCATCTCCCAGGTCATTGCCTGGGCCTGTCCCGTGCCAGGCGTGAGGAGTGCCTTGCTCTCCCCAGCCACAGGTCCTGTCCACGCTCGGCACGCAGCAGCTGCAGGCGCGACAGATGCCCAGTCTCCAGAGAGTGAAAGGGACCGGGCCGGAAACCCGCCCCTGGAGGGAGGGGAGGACCCTCTGCTAGGCAGGCAGACCCGTGCACGGGGTCCCTCTGGGCCTAAAATGCTCCGCCTTCAGGCCTCAGCCTGGCGGTCACTCCCAAGAGACCCTTCCAAGCCCCACCCCACACACCGAGGCCATCGGCTGTGGTGGACTCAAGGCAGAAGCAAGCGGGCAGCCAGGAGTATAACGGTGGGATGGCGGGGAGCCACGCTGCCCCGGGCTCGCACCCACACACGGTCCCGACAAGGCCCCTGGGCCTCACTGTCTTCTGCAGAATGGGCCCATCACACAGTGAATACTTGGCAAGGTCCCAGAGAGGGTGATGGGGACTCACCACCCCTGGACAGGCCCGGCCTCGGGGGGAGGGGTGCTCTCTGATGGTGGCCGCTGTGGGTACCGCCGACAGCCGGGGGCTCCGGGGGCCTGGGTGCAGGGCTGAGGGCAGGAGGGGGGCCGAGCTGGACTCTGGACCTTGAAGCTTCACAGGGATGCTAAGGGCCTGGGAAGAGGTCCCCAGGAGCCTGGCACTGGCATGTCGGAGCCATGCTTCCCAGCCGCTCAGGCGTGTGCTGAGCAGAGGCGACAGCAGGCGCTCCGGGGCCGGAGAGGGGCAACAGAGGCAGCCCATGGCGCATGCGGCCCAGGGCCCTGCGGGGAGCCCGCCCCGGGCTAGGAGCCCTGGACCTTTGTCCTGACAGCCTGCACAACAGCCCCAGGGGCGGGACTTTGTTACTGTCCTTCGCAGGCTGAGGAGGCTTTGAAAGGAAGGGCAATTTTCCAAGGTCACACGGGGACACCTGGTCAGCCCGACCCTCGAGTCCAGACATGAGGCCAGGTCCAGGAGGCCTTGAATGCCAGGCTCAGGCATCTGGACAGCGGCACGCCCCGGAGGGAGCGCCCTGTCAAGGCTGGGACCGGGTGGCAAAGGGGCCGGCCAGAGGCAGGGGAGGCGTGAGAGGCCCGCGCAGGTGCCAGGACGGGGCTCGGCGTGAGCCTGAGCCTGAGGTACACAGCTGGTGCCTAATAAGCCAGGCTGACCCATCGCGTTCATTTATTATACTCATCACAAATCAAAGACGGTCCCTGAAGCAGTTCTTCCTCCAAGGGCCCTCTGCGAGCTCTGTGCAAACCCAGCGGGGCCAAATCCATCAATCTGATCAATACTGCAACGGGTTTGGTCTGCGGGTCAGCGCGCGGAGAGCCAGGCCCCGGGCCAACGGGTCCAGGCCACGTTCTACCACGACAAAGCGGTTCTGGAATTCTTCAGGGAGGGGCAGGCGGAGACGCAAGCCTCGTTTGTCCCTGCCTGTCTTTAAAAATGAAATTTCAAATAAACATGGTGTGAGGGGGGCGGGACCTTCCGCTCAGCTCAGCCGGGAGGAGAGACGAGCCCTCTGGGCCTGGAGACCAGGAGGCCGGCCCGACCCCCAGTGTTGCTGCACCGGCGTGAGAAGTAGGAGGGGCTCTTCTCCCTGCTTCCAGGCCCTTCCCTCCCCCGCAGGCACCAAGCAAACACGCACCAGATGCAACACCCGCTTACAGGAGCTCACAGCCAAGTGCGGGCCAAGCTGGCACGAACCTTCCAACTAGCTAGTCCAATACCCCCACCTTACAGATGGGAAAACCGAGGCGCAGAGAGGCAGGGGGTTCTCACACTGCCAGAGAGCAAGTTAGTGTTGAATGGGAGCTTGAGTCCACATCCAACGTCGGCAGCCTGCACAGGATGGAGGCGGAAAGGGCTGAGTGGGGAGGCGCGGGGGTCCGGCACAGGCAGCTCCCAGGTGAGGCCCCCCCCGCGCTCTGCCAGTCACCACCCGCCCCAGGCCCACTGCAGGCGTCCCGCACGGCCGAGCAAGGAGGGCATCAGGGCCTTTGTGGGATTCCTGACTCAGCCTTCACGCTTCACCCCCAGCCCTCCACCGGCTTTTGTCTTCAATGCTTCTTTATTTTTGAGAGTGCGCAAGCAGGGGAGGGGCAGGGAGAGGGGAGCCAGAGGATCCGAGGTGGGCTCTGTGCTGACGTCAGCCAGCCCGACGCAGCCTTGAACTCACGAACCACGAGATCGTGACCTGAGCTGAAGTCGGACACTCAACCGCCTGAGCCCCCCAGGTCCCCCCCCGCACCAGCCCTGAGTGAGCTCCGCCTGTGAGCCGGGAGCCGGGCCCTGCACCAGGCAGGGGGACACGTGGCCGCTCTCAGGAGCCCAGAGTTGAGAGGGACGGGGTCCGAGGGCCTGCCCCCGACGCGCACACAGAGGCGAGCAAAGGGGCTTCTAATCTCGCCTGCGATATCAGGGAGGTGTCCTGGGACCCGTGCAGCACACTTTTCAGGGAGAGGGGAGCCCTGGGGGTGAAGGGCTGCCAGCCTGGAGAACAGCACGTGCCAAGGCCCAGAGTCCGCGGCAGGCAGTGAGAAACGGGCTCGCAGCCTGGAGGGGGCGGGCTGCAGGGCCATGTGGGGCGAGCTAGGTGGGGCGAGCCTGCTGAAGAGGCAGAGTCCGGCCGGAGCCCGGGAAGAGCTGCCTGCGACACGGCAGCTGAATACAGCCTCCCCATGGCCTCGGAGGGCACGGGGGCCCAGGCACCTGTGCACGTGTGGGCGTGCGCTTGCGAACGCATGCGTCAATGTGGGGGTGAGCATGTGTGCACGCATGTGTTGATACATGGGCATGCATGCATGTGCAGGGGCATGTATGCACACATGTGTTGATACATGGGTGTGCACGTGTGTGAAGGAACATGTGCACACACGGACATAGGCACACGTACGCATGTAACTCACACCCATAATTTTATGCAGGTGTGAGGGTATGTGTGTACAAACACGTGCATGGGTACATGGGGCCCAGTATATGTGTGTGTGAACTCACGCATGTGCAGCGTGTGAATACATGTGCACACACACATGCTCACGCATGGCTGCTTGTGGAAGCATGTACATGTGTGCACATGTGTATGCAGTATACACAGATGAGCGTGCATGTGTGTGGTTATGCTAGGTGTGCACAGAAATGTGTGCACACGACTGCGTGTGTGAAGGTGGACACATGGGTATGTGCGTGCATACAGATGCGTGTGTACTTGTGCCTTGGAATACGTGCACACGATTGTGTGTGTGCATCCACACCTGTGTGCAGGGAAGGGGCCCGAAGAGGCAAGCCGCCCTCTGCCAGGGCTGAGGCCACGCGTGGAACACGGGCCAGGCGTGCACCCACGGGTGTGCTTCTGGATCCCTTCTCCCAGCCACTGGGGCCCAGGACCCCCCGGCGCACAGCTGTGCGGCCTTGGCTGGACCAGCCTTTCCCCTCTGGGCCCTGCTCATCCTGGCTGGGATGAGGGGACTATGCCGCTGGCCCTAGGGTGCTACACTTCTACGCGGTTTTCCCTCTACGATTCCCGCACCTGTCCCCGGCGCCCCTAAGCCCCCGGCCCCTCTCCCAGTGTGGCCCGGATCCTATGACACCCTCCCTGTCACCCCTCTGGGTCCCACCAAGCCCGGGCTCGGCCATGAGCAACTCGCAGGATGCTCTCTCCAGGCGCATGCGGTTTTGTTGCTGTGGGATAACGGAGGGCAGTTTGTCAAGCCCGGTTTTCAGCGCCGGGTAAGAGCCTCTCGGCTCCTCTCCGCACAGCTGCAGTCCCCGGGGCTCCGTGCACACGGGCAGGCCCGCGCCGCGCAGCCCTGAGGCCCAGCCGGCGGCTTCTCTCCCCGAGGACTCTTTCGAGGGCCCCGCTCCCCACTCCCCTCTGCTCTGGGCCCAGACCCGTGGGAGAGGCGCTGGCTCCCGGGTTGTGCCCGGGAGATGTTGCCAGCGGTCCCGAGGTCAAAAGACCAGCCAGGCGTCCCCAGCGGCCTGAGTCACTGGGCCGGCCAGGCACTCCGGATGTCCCCAGCCTGGCCTGGTGAGTCGCTTCCTGGGCAGCGGGGAGCCCTGTTTGTTTTGGGCCCTCGGTGCTCTGTGTCCTTCTTCCTCTGGACTCTTTGTGCTAGGCTGCCCTTGAATGTGAACGCAGGAGGCGCCCAGGGCAGCCAGGACCCTGGACGTCCTGACACCCCCAGGCATCCCCCAAAGTGTTCCTCACAAGATGAGAGCCCCTCGGGGTCTGGAGGAGTCCCGCGTGGCTGGCCAGCTGCTGGGGGTGGGGACCACTCTCCAAAACCTGCATATGACCCCCTTGCCACTTCTCTTCCTTGGATCCACCTCTGCACCCCCCAATCCCACCCCCCTCCAGGACAAAGCCCATCTCCCTGCCTCACGGGGCTTCTCACTTCCCAGTAACTTTCCTTCAATCTCCAAATGCACCTCAGAAGTCACCTCCTCCAGGAAGCCTTCCCAGACAACTCTGCTCCCAGCCTAGGGGAAGAGCTCCAGGGCACTGGCAGCTTGCACCACGGCCACCTCAGTGTGTGGCCCTGCCCGACCTGTCACGGATGGCGGAGGGCCCACTACAGACGGGAGCCGTTGCCCATAGACGATGGGGGGTGGCACGGGCGTGGGTCTTCCCTGCAATCACACTCCTGGCCTCCAGGACCAGTGGGCCCTTTCACGGGGAGTGTGGCTTTCTACCTTCCCCGGGCCGCGTGCCCCTCGCATGCAGTCACGGCTTTGCTCCCCCAAAATGCATAAATGCCCAGGATCAGGAAGGGGGGGTCTGGCCCTGCCTGGGCAGTCCCACAATCCACGATCTCTGATTTCCGGTCTGGCCCTGGCCTGACCCCCTCCTCCTCCTCCTCCGCGTAAGGTGGCCATCAAGGATGCTGGGGCTCCCCGTGGGCTATCTCTGCTAAGGTGCCAGCGCTCTGGGAGCCTTTTCAGGGCTCAGAGGAACGAGAAGCAGCCCCCAAAGCCACGCACATTTCCAGGCATCACTAAGGGAGATGCTCCAATCCCTCCCTGCGACACCTTCCTGGAACCCAAAAGCATCAGGCTCCAGCCCCCAGCCTCAGGAATCACCCCTGCCCTCCCACCTGAGGGTGCAGGGAGCTGGGGGAGGTGGTCCAGACTGCTGGGAAGAATGGCCCTCCCCTCCTGCAAGCGAGCCATGCCAGGCCTGGGAACTCCAGCCTCCTCCCCAGGGTCCGTCTCCCACAGACCTCAAGCCGCCTGGAGGTGGGTGCCAGCGCCAGAAGACGGGAACGACAGCGCGCGGTCGTGGAATGAAGGCACGGGGACATAAGGCAGGGGTAAGCCGGGGGGTGGGGAGAAACACCCCAACAGCTTGCCCTGAAGCCCGCAGGAATGAGGCACCCACGCAAAACCGCCCATCATCCGGGAAATTCATTCTGGGTGTTTGTCAGAGGCGGTGATTTCGAACATCACCCCCCACCCTTTAAAAGCAGGGCCACGGAGCATGAGAATTAAACTTCAGTAATTGCCAACATGGACGCAGAGGCTGGGAGCCTGCACAGGGCTTCCACAGGCACCGCCGTCATGATTCATGCTCCAGCAGCGCTTGGAAGTGGGCAGAGGAGGGAACTGAGGCCCGGGGGGCAGGGAGGTGGTTCTGCCCCGGAACACCGACCGGAGATGGGAGGCGACAGGCACTCGGCGAGACCCCTGCGCGCCCAGGATGCGTCGCGTCCTCCGCCAGGCTGCGAGTCGCCGGCTCTCCAATCAGGCCGCGGACCCCGAGCCGCCCGGAGCTGCGCGCGAGTGTGCGCGCGCGCGTGTGCGTGTGCGTGTGCCCGGGGGAGGCTAGGGAGCTCTTGTCTTAGAAAGAGCAGGTTTCTGGAACTCACTTNACCAGCCGGGCGCTGCGCGCGCCGCAGAACCTCTTCCTGGTGTCGCTGGCCTCGGCCGACATCCTGGTGGCCACGCTGGTCATGCCCTTCTCGCTGGCCAACGAGCTCATGGCCTACTGGTACTTCGGGCAGGTGTGGTGCGGCGTGTACCTGGCGCTCGACGTGCTCTTCTGCACCTCGTCCATCGTGCACCTGTGCGCCATCAGCCTGGACCGCTACTGGTCGGTGACGCAGGCCGTCGAGTACAACCTGAAGCGCACGCCGCGCCGCGTCAAGGCGACCATCGTGGCCGTGTGGCTCATCTCGGCCGTCATCTCCTTCCCTCCGCTCGTCTCGCTCTACCGCCGGCCCGACAGTGCCGCCTACCCGCAGTGCGGCCTCAACGACGAGACGTGGTACATCCTGTCGTCCTGCATCGGCTCCTTCTTCGCGCCCTGCCTCATCATGGGCCTGGTCTACGCGCGCATCTACCGCGTGGCCAAGCTGCGCNCGCCGGGCGCGCAGCAGCGTGTGCCGCCGCAAGGTGGCCCAGGCGCGCGAGAAGCGCTTCACCTTCGTGCTGGCGGTGGTCATGGGCGTGTTCGTGCTCTGCTGGTTCCCCTTCTTCTTCAGCTACAGCCTGTACGGCATCTGCCGCGAGGCCTGCCAGGTGCCCGACCCGCTCTTCAAGTTCTTTTTCTGGATCGGCTACTGCAACAGCTCGCTCAACCCGGTCATCTACACCGTCTTTAACCAGGACTTCCGGCGTTCGTTCAAGCACATCCTCTTCCGACGGCGGAGAAGGGGCTTCAGGCAGTGAACGGCTCGCCGGCCCCGCGGGGAGGCCCTGGACCGCTCCGGGCGGGGGCGGGGGAAGGCGGGGCTCGCCGAGCCGCCAGGGCCGCTTCCCCGGAGACCCAGGATGGCGCGGCCTCCGGAGCGCAGGGGCGGGAGCTGGCGGGCCCGGAGCGCGGGCTGAGAGACGCAGGGTCCCTGGGGAGGGGGGAGGAGAGAGGGGCAACCCCTCTGCCTTCCCGTCTCAGCAAAGGGCTGCTTCTGGGGCTGCGGGCCTGGGTCTGGCTCGGGGGGCCCCGCCGAGGTGTGGCCACGAAGTCAGGGTCTGCGCAGAGGTTACCGCAACCTCCCTAACAGGCGACAGGGGAGCCCCCCCCAGCACACACCACCCCCCAGCACACACCACCTCTGAGCAAGGGCTGACTTCCCCAGGACCTCGTGGGGGCGGCTGTCTTGGGGGAAGAAAGAGAGCACCGACAGTCTCTGGTTACTGAAAGTATTTAAATGTTTGCCAAAAACGACAGCCAAAACAACCAAACTATTTTCTAAATAAACCTTTGTAATCTAAGCGTTGGGTGCAGCAGTCAGTCCTTAAGCCGCCAGCGTGGGGGTACCTTCGAGACCTCGTCCTGCCTAACGTCCCCCCAAGGGTGGAAGGAGGGCATCCCAGGTCTCCAGATTCCAACATCCCCTCTTGCAGGAGAAGGGGGAGGGTGTCTTTTTTTTTTTTTTAAGCAAAATCTGTTTAATGCACACACACTGTAAAATTCTTGCGCTGTAACTGGCTGAGAGGGAAAAGAAATCAAGACCCCCCCACTGGGT
>NW_027551568.1:2574651-2578536 GCF_008692635.1 Crocuta crocuta
AGTCACTTTGGGCCAGTCCCTCGCCTCTGAACACTTTGTGGGGTTTCCACTTTGGAGGAGGAAGGATGGGTGAGCCCTGCCCAGAAGAGGGCCCCACCCACAAATGGGGTGGGGTTGAGGCCAAGACAAGCCTCTGGATCCTTCCTGGGTCCATACCAGGGCCTGGCACCAGGTTCTTCGTGGTTTTGAACGTTGGGGGGGCGGGCACCACCTGCATCCGCAGGGGAGAGGCTGGAACCTCCCTATCCTCCCCACCCCGCCCAGCCTTGTCCCCTTGCTCGGCCCTCCTCCCTCCCCCTCCCCGANTCAGGAGGGGCTAGAAGAAGCCAGCATGAGGTAGAGAGGCCCCCCCCAGCCCCCAGCCCCCACCACGGAGCCGGGGGCCCCTGGCTGGCGGGGGCTCGCTCTGGAGACCCTGCTGTGACCGTCCTAGCCACCTGTTGCTCCCTCTCGGCCCCCCCGCCTTGGCCTTTCCGTATGTCCCCTCCCCTGCGGAGCCCTGTCTGCACAGCCCCGCTCTCTCTTGGATCACCACCCCTCTGTCCTTGACCCGGAGTGGCCGTGGGTGTGTCTCCAGGACACAGACCTGTCAGCCCTGGGCCCTGCCTTCTGTTCCCACCCCCTGTCCCCTGAGTCGGGAGCCAGGGCTGGCCCCTTCCTTGGTCTGACTTGGCAGGGCTGTCCCTTGAAGAGCCCGCCTCTGCAGCGGCCCCACCCCATCACCCCCGGTTATGGGTTCTCGGGACACCCACTTGGGAAGAACTCTCCGGACTTTGCACACTCACTCATGTGGGAGCACTCACACCCGCTATGTTTAGGCTCAGGGACAGGTGGGGAGAGGGGGGTGGCGGAAATGGCCAGCCAAGGCTGACTGGGACATCCCTGACCTCCCACCACCCGATAGGGCATCCGTGTCACAGGCCCGGCTCTGTCGCAGGACTACGGAGCCGGCAGGGACAAAATTCTGCCCTCCCTGGGCTTCGGCACCCCTTCTGTGAAGTCCGGGGGGGTGTCATTGGGAGCGCAGGCCCTGCCGGGCCGGCTGATCCATGGCCCAACTTGCTGGCGGACCTGCGGGCCCCGGGAGAGGCCACCTTCCCTTGGAGCCAGCACGGCTGATGCCGGTATTGCTCTGAGCCCGCAGGCCCCCGCGGTGCAGTGGGGTGACGACGCCCCCACACGGGACTTCTGGGGGATGCACTCTGAGTCTGCAACAGGAGCGCGGAGCGAGGTGCATGGCCCACGGAACAATGTCAGCGCACTCTCTCATTGCAAGAATCGCACCTTCTAGGGCTGTCGCTGGGACTGCGGGCCTGGTGCTTAACGCCCCATTCAGCCACCAGATGTTCCCCACTTGATGGTAATTGCTGCCTGGAGAGAGCGTCTTTTCAGCTGGATAAACAGAGACGGAACCTGCCGCGGGGAAACAGGCCGTCCGTCTGGCTCTGAGACTCGCTGTCTTCTTGGCCAGGCCGTGTGGCGAGGTCGCTGCCGCCTCCCTGAAGGCGCCTGTGGGCACCTTCCCGACTGGGTCCGGAAACCAGCTCCCGGGGGAATTCTCTAGTGTACAGAGTGGGGGGCCCAGCGCGCTGTCTGCCTGCTCAGCCCCGCCCGCTGCGTCCCGCTCCCTCGCCCGGTGGCTGCCGGGCCCGGGCATCTCCACGTCTACTCCGGGGTGCCGGGCTCATTGTCAACCCCGTTCTGGGGCTGAGGAAACTGAGGCCCGGGACCCGCAGGTGTGAGGGGGCAGGGCACACCATGAACCCAGAAACGTCCCACTTGGGACCCCATGTCCTGAGCCCCCGGCTCCCGAGTCCCGGCACCGCTGGCTCCCGGCCAGCCCTCGCCGCTTTCACACAGCCTCCTTTCTGTCCACGGCTCCCCGGGGGGCTCTCGGGACAAAACAAGAAAAAGCCTCCACAGAAAGATCGAGGAGGGCCGGGCGCCGCGTGGGGGGCCAGCCTGACGCGCCAGGCCCAGCCCGGCCCGGCCCGGCGCTGACGCGGCTCCTACGAGATGCACCAAGACATACATTTGTTCAAATTCCTTCCTGTATTGTAATTCAATTGCCGAGCTTGGAGAAGAGGGGAAGAAGGAATAATCCAAGTAATCCATTCCAGCTCAGTATGGAATTAAAAAAAAAAATGACTTGAGCAGGCAGAGTTAACACTTTAGAAGAGCTCTCCAATCTTTGAGCTCTGCCCCCGGCTCCGGGGGTGGGGGCTGGGGGCCGGGAGAAAGCACGTTGCCGTGGCACTGGCTGGCGAGGAAGCCGTCCTTCCCGGCTGTGCTGGCAGCCGGCTGTATTTTTATATCACATCCGTCGGCAGGCCTCAAATACTCCAGTGCGGCCTCGGATCAAGACGCACCCGCCCGCGGGCCCGTGTCGCATCTGCTTGGGCACCTGTGGCCCTTTGCGAGGCTGAACCCTGCACTCCCGCCACGCCGCACCCCCGCCCCGTGCAGACCCCCACGTGCGAGGGAGAGGCAGCAGGCGGCAAGGCTGAAGACACCCTGGGCTCTGCGTCCCCGTGAAGGACAACAGGGCCGTCTGGCCACACGTCGGCCTGTGGCTCTGTCTGGGAGGGGACCAGGGGACGGCCTCCCGCCCTGAGGACCCCGTGTCCTGTTCTTCGTCCACAAAACTTATCCAGGGGACCTCATACTGCCCCCCCCATTCCTGAGTCGTCTTCCCGTTTGGCCAGCTGGACTTTCCAGAGCACCGGGGGGTTGGGGGAGAAGCGGGGGGGGGGGTTGGGTTTGCCCGAGAAGGGACCCCAGCAGACACCTTGGGTCCGTTCGCTGTGGGACCCCGACCCTGTGGCCCGCCATCCACAAAGAGGCAGCACGTCCTTCCCTGGCTGGGCTGAGGCAGGGGCGTGAAAGGGCCCGTGACCTGCAGGCGGACGCTGGCGCCGTGGCCCCTGAAGTCGGCCCGGGAAGCAGGGTCGAGCACCAACTCCGGGCCAGAAAGAGGGCCCTGGGGACCGAAACGTGTTTCTTTCCCACCAAAGGGATTTGCGGCTGCTCCCAGTGAAAGCCTGGGGCACAATGGGATTATTATTGTCGAGATAAGGGTCCTGGCTCAGGGTGGCGTGGGAATGCTGGACCGGAAAGCTCTGTGCTCCCCCCGCTGAGAACAAGGTGCGGCCCGAGCTGCCCGGCAGCGATGGAGAAAAAGGAAATAGGCTGAGCACTGGCAGGGAGGCCACTGTGCTGGGTGCCATCGCACAGGCCCCCTGACCCTGGGACATCGGGGCATTCACGCCGAGGTCCCCCTTTGGGGAGGGAGAGGGTTGACTCTCAGGTGCACCAGCCTGGGCTATTTCTTCCTTATTCCACCGACACCCCGAGCCTACCCCTCCCTGGGCCGGGCTCCAGTTGCCCCGTGGGGGGTGGACACGGGCCCTGCAGCACGACGGTCATGGGGGAGGGGCCGGCCCGCCAGCTGAGATGATGCACACGCAGCTGCGGGCATGCGGCCGGCACACGGGTGCCCGAATGGGGCTGTGGGGCTGCAGAGCTGGCCGGTGCGAGCTCCCCCGGGCCCTCCGGCCCCCACGGTCCCCGGACAAGCCCACACTGCTGTCAGCTCCTCCCCTTCCCGCTTATCCCATTGCGTGGCCTCAGTTTGCCTCCTCTGTGCCTTTGTTAACTCATGCCTTGTCCTCTGCCAGGAGCACCTTTCCCGCCCTGACCGGGGTGCCCCTCACAGGCCCCTCATGACTGAAAGCCCTTTGGAGCCACAAGCCCTCTGGGCCAGGCCGGGCACCATGCCCTCCTCCCAGTGCGGGGAACCCAGTGTTGGGGGTGGGGCCTAGGGAGGGTCTGAACACGGGGACGGTGCGTCACCCTGGCCAGGTGGCCGGCAGTGCAGCCCGCCCC
>NW_027551568.1:2578556-2578764 GCF_008692635.1 Crocuta crocuta
TGTGCCCCCCCCCCCCCCCCCCCCCCCGCCAGTGCCATGGGGCTGTCCCTCCTCACCCACAAAGAGGCCCCAGCAGGCTCATCCCTGGACTCAAACCTGAGAGCCGCCAGGGCGTGCCCGCTGGGCCTGAAGTGTCCCAGGCCATGGGGACAGCCCTGCAGGCGGCTCTCAGGGGCGCTGGGGGGGGGGGGGGGAGCGGGGGGCGCGC
>NW_027551568.1:2578846-2590447 GCF_008692635.1 Crocuta crocuta
GGGGTGGGCGGGAGAAGCAGGTGCTCCCTGCTCCAGGCCGGGCTCCGGGCTGCGGGGGATTTTCCACGGCACGTGCACGCCTGCTGCTGAGGCCACGTGTTCAAATGTTGGTGGGCGGGTCCCCCCCCACCGCCCTGCGCTTAATTAGCTCTGAGCTGACTGTGCAGCGTCTCGGAAAACAGAAGCATCTTGGTGCAGCCTTCGCTGAGCTCCAGGCGGAAGAGACCCAAATGGGAGCCCAGTTCAGAAACCCCCCTCCCCGCTTTACAGAGAAGCCCCGAGAGAGGAGTCAGTTCGCGTAATGACAGAAAAGAGCAGAAGTAGCTGGGAGCCCAGAGCCGGCGTCGGCCCCAGGCCCTCTGCACGCCAGCCTTGGGCAGGGCGCTCCCCGTGTCTGCTTCTCCCTGGACCCTGCCGAGTGGGGAAGGATGGTCCCATTTTACAGACAAGAAAACTGAGCTCCAGAGAGGGACACTCCCCTCGAAGTCGGGCTACTGGCGGGACTCACAGGCTACACTGAGTCCCCAACATGCCCCGTAGCAACGTTAACGGACATCGTTTTACGGAGGAGGGAACAGAGGCACCCGGCGTGCGAGTGACCCTCCGGAGCCCTCGCCAGAGCGCCCGGAATCCGCCTGCCCATCCTGGCGCGGGTCGCTGCTCCCATCCCGCAGCAAGCCGCCCCGACATCACACGATGAACAGCTGGGACCAGACAGGACCCGGGTTCGTGCGTCGCTCAGGCCACTTCATTAGCTCCCCTGCAATCCGCACTCTGAATCCGCCGCCGCTCCAAAGAATGACAGGGTCCCGTCCCTTCGTCCCTTCAGGATGCCCCAGGGGCCGGCTTTGTTTGTATTATGTCATCTTGGGAACGATCCCGATGCGAAGCGGAGCCGCTCCGAGAGATCGCCCCACCCGGGACATAGAACCCAAAATGTTCTACAAACCAGCTCTGCTCCCGCCCCTGGCGCGCGCCCTGCCTTCACACATCGAATTTAAAGCAAAATGAGCGCTCTTTTAATCGGTTCAGAGGAAGCTGTTGTTCGTAGCTGGACGCTTGCCACTGTTCGCAAGGCCTCAAGTGGGGGGCAGACCAGGAGGTCCTCTCTCGCCGTGCACGGCGCTCAGCAGCCCTGACCCCGGCCAGCCAGGCCCTGGAGGCCGGGATGTGATTTGCCCACGGCCTGGCGCCTGGCCCAGCATCATGTGCCCGGAGGGGCAGGAAAGGGCAACGGCTCCATGTCTGCCAGGCGCACTCGCCTTCCCGGGGCCTGGTCACTGGGACGCCTTCGCGGGGGCCGCAGAGCACAGTGGGGGCGTGGCCCCTTGGTGAGTCCCGGGGTGCGTTTCTCCAGTGTGACCTCAGGCTTCCCAAAGTGCCGGTCGGTCTGAGCTGTGGGATCCCGGAGTCTGTTTCTGTCTGCACAGGACCCTCCCTACCTCGCACAGCTTCTGTGGGGACCCTGGTGACAAGTGTAGAATGCGGGGGTCAGACAGCTGTGCTCCGTGGGCAGGCTCGCCCGGCTGCAGGCCCACGTGGGCTTTGCGGGCCTCGGCCGTCGAGGGAGGTGAGGGGCTTCCGGAGCCCCGGGCACAGGGTTGGGGTGACCATGCGGGCGGGCCTTCCTCTGCAGTGGGGGGACCAGCCCCTCGGTGGAGGGGAGGGACCCCTGGGCAGCCTCATTCGGCAGGGGCTCAGGCCCAGTTCTGGGACAGAGCCGTGTTCAGCCAGGCCCCTGGCCTCCCCCAGGGCAGCCTGTGTATACCCTGCTTCATCTTAGCTCCAGACCCCACACAGAGGCCAGCACACAGTGGGCGCTTAATAAATGCTGGAAGAATCTGTTTGGGTCGCCTGAGGGATTACTGCTCATGAAGGGCATTCTCCTCTCCTCCTCTTTGTTCTCAGGGGAATGGCCCCAGTTTACTTGGAATCGTGGGTGATTGAAGCTCAAAACCTCTGGAGACCGCTGTACTGGACCCATTGTACTGATGGGGAGACTGAGGCTCAGAGAAGTCTGGTCTAAAGACCACATATCCACTGAGGAACAGAGTCAAGGCCAGGGGGCATCCTCCTCCCAGCTCCCCCTGCTGATTTTCCAAATAATCGGAAAAGCCACAGAGGGAAGTACAGGGTGGACTCAGAGGAGCCCTGTGGCCCCTGCCTCTGGGGGCCTGAGGCCACAGCAGGAAGAGACACACGGGTCCCCTATCCCAGCCCTGGGGTTAGCTACTCCCTCCCTCTTACATACCTCTGGTGGTGGAGAGCTCACTACCTCCCTGAGCTGATCCAGTCCTTATAAACACTGCCGTGACTTTCTATTTTAGGTAGAGGCTAGAAGGAGTCCACCTCCCTAAGCTTTCAACCCCAGATGTTGGGAGCCACGTCCTGGGAAGCTGTTGAGGCCGGCGCAAAGTTAGCCAGACTCACATCCATGTCTTACCCCCGGCCCATCCTTTCCTTAAACATGTGCTGGTGCCCACGATCTGCCTGGCACTGGTCTGGGGAGTAGGGGTGAAGCCCATGGGGTTAGCCCCGTGAAGTCTCCAGGGAGCACACAGCCTGCAGGGGCCTGGGGAGGCCATGACCCTGGGAGGAGCCGGCCTGGCTGTCAGCGGGGCTCAACTGCTGACCAGTGGGAGTGGGGAGTGAGAAGGTGGCCAGGAGGCCTGAGAAAGCCCTACTCTGGGGTCCCCTGGGCGTCAGGGGTGGGGTCCCCTGGGGTCAGGGGTGGGGTCCTCTGTCTCAGGGACGGAGCCACGAGTGGCCTCCAGGGTGGGCCTCCTTGCTGTGAGTCCCCTGCTGTCATAAGGCTCTGGGGTTCCCTGACGCCTCCGCTGGGTCCCGGGAGGGCACGGTGGGAGAGGAGACGGCGGCTCCACTAACGTAATTTGTGGGCTCAGCACAAGGTGCCAGCCCGACACAGGTTTGATGAGCCGACCCCAGGGACGGACCGAAACCTCCACACGCGGCGTGCTTGGCACCTGGATGGGAGTGGGCGGGGCCTCTGCCAAGCTGCCCCTTGTCGTCTGGGGGCAGCGTGACCCCCTCTCTGCCTGTCCTGAGACGCCCCCCACCCAGCTGGCCGGGCCCCTAGAGCCTCCACTGTCCCAGCGGACTCCGCTCACCGAGCTACTCTACACAGTGGTTGAGCAGTGGGAGGGGCCCCAGCGCCCCGGCCCCCGGGCACAGCCCTGGGCAGTCCTCCGAGCTCCGGGCCCCTGGGACTGCGCTGTCACCCCGCCAGGGGATTAACCGGGCTTCTCTCTGAAAGCAGCAGAAAATCCGGATCTGACACCAATTCCAACAGGATTGTGTCTCAGACGCCGGTTCCGTGAGGGGCCAGCCCTCGTTGCCGCTTCTGGCTCCGCGGCTGCGTCCCCCGAGGGGGCTGTCACTCAGGCACCCCCACACTGGTCCGGCCCGCTGGCCCTTCCCCGCTCAGGAAGCACTTATCCCACACCTGCTGCAGGTGGATGTGGCGGAGAGAGCGCCACACCCGGTAACTGTCATCACCATCACGGCCAAGACTACGCACACTGATCGTCGTCCTTCACAAAACGCCCACCGGGCACCAGGCTAGCCCACCCCTGCCCGCACGGGGTCTGCGGTCTCCTGGGGAGTCCGGCAGTGGCCACAAAACCACGTGAGCAAATGCAACTTTACAAACCAGGGGATGCCGTGTGCAGGGGGTTCGCCCCTGGGGTGAGCGTGGGGCCTGGGGACGTCAGCTAAAGGTGGGCAGCCTCCTCCTGACAGGCCAGTGTGGGGCACAGTCTTGTCTGGATGGAGCAGCTGGAGTGTGTGTCCCGGGGGGTGGCTGTCCTGGGGCCGCCGAACACAGGGCCACAGCCTGGAGGCTGGGGGGCCAGGGGCCAGGGGTGGGCAGGGCCGGTTGCCCCTGAGGCCTCCCCCCCGGCCAGTGGACCCCATCCTCTCCCCACGTCCTCACGCAGTCTCCCCGGCAATTCTATGTCCCAACCCCCTCTTCTGTAAGCACCCAGTCAGATTGGATAAAACCCACGTGGCCTCAGTTTCCTTAGATCCCCTCATTAAAACCCTATGTCCAAGTACAGTCACACCCTAAGGTCCTGGGGTTACAGGTTTAACGTATGGACTCGGAGGCACACAGTTCAGCCCATGATACCCCGAGTCCGTCCCTGGCCCCCCACCTGGCTGTGTGACACGGCAAGTTCCCTCCTTCTCCAGCCTCGGTTTCCCAGTCATAGCCCGAGGGCTGCCATGTGCCCGTCTACGCGGTCACAGAGTCCTGGGAGGTTGGGGTGGCCCTCAGTCCATGCCCCCCCCCGGCAGGGGGCTGAAAGCAGGAGTGAGGCAAGCCCACGCGGCCCCACGCCCCTGACCCTGAGCTGACAGGGCTCAGTGTTGGGGGCTGCTAGCCCTGGGCACAGGGGCCTCCGTGAGCGCCCCCAACCCGCCGGGGTGCAGACCTGCTCAGGTGCACGGCACCGAGGGGTCTCGGTCCACCTCCTCGCTCCTTCCGTGGCCCTGCCCCGCATGGGCCATGCCGCGTGAGGGCCCCGGCCAGGTGGCGCTTGCTGCGGGTGGGAGGGGCTTGCTCTGTGCACAGCCGGCTCCACAGCCCCTGCGTGTTTTTGTTTTTTAACTTTTATAATATCTTTATTTCCAAGAGCCAAAAACCCGGAAACAACCCAAAGTCCCCTGGTAAGCAGGGGAGGAAACCGCCTGGGTGCGCCACTACTCAGCGCACCGAGGGCCGGCCGTGCCAAGGAGGCGGGAGGGATGAGTGTCCAGGCGTCACCGGCCTCCGCGCTCTGTTCCCGCGATGCGCTGTTTACCAGACTCTCTGCTTCGGAGCCATTTCAGGTTCACGGCCCCGCCAGGCAGACTGCGGCGTGTCCGCGGGCCTCCCTGGGCGCCAGGCGACGCCTCGGGTGTGGCTCTGCACCTGTAAAGGAACGGACAGACGGACGTGGGCCCAGCAGGGGAGGGCGAGTGTGGACTGTGGAATGCCCACCCTGGCCCCGGCCGGTTCTCAGAGGCCCAGTGGACACTGAGTGGGGGTGGCTGGCCGGCCACCAGGCTTGCAGGTGGTGGGAGGCGCTGGCCCCCAAGCCCAGCACGGAGGGTTCTGGAAAGGCGCCCCGGCCAGGTTGCTGGGAGCCGAGGAGGACGGACCTTCAGGCCAACTTGGCCTCCTGGGAGGCTTGTCATTTGCTGTAATGATGGAAAACGGCCAGCCTGTCCGTGAGGGGCAGCAAGAGGGGCGCCAGCCCCCGCCCCCAGCGGCAGGAAGGTGGTGGCTCCCGTGGCCCCAGCAGCCGCACCAGCCCGAGTAAGGACTGGACTCCTGTCAGGTTCCCNGGAAGAGCCTGGGATGACCCGGCCTCAGGGCTGGGGCTCCGTCCTGGCCGTCACCGCCTTGCTGTGGGGCCTCAGCACCTCCTTCGTCTCTCGGAACGAACGTGTCCGACAGCAAGCGTCTTCGGCACCTGCCGCGTGCGGGCAGTGTCCACTCAGACACGTGCGCACAGCTCCCCGCTCGTGTCCCCACGAACTCCCCAGCCACCGAGGCAAAGAGGGGTCCCCAGGGCTCGCTGACCCTGCAGCTGGGGCTGGAAGCACGACCCCGGGGCGCGTGCTGCTGGTCCCTGCGCACGAGGGAGCCGGGGATGGGCACCCCGAGCCAGCAGGGCCCACCCCTCGTTCTCCCGCTCCCCCCGCAGGGCTGCTGACTCGGGGGCCAGGGGCTGCCCCACAAACCTGTACGCCTGCACGCCCCCCGCTGCTCTGAGTGGGGTGTCTCGGCCAAGGCGCGGTTTCTGTGTTTCCGTAGTTTCTGTGGACACGGGCTGCAGGGAGAGCTCAGGGCCGAGGAACCCGGCGGCGCCTTCACCCCTGGCAACCCCAGCGCGTGGGTTTCCGGGCCCACCCCGGGCAGCGGGGGACACGCAGCTGACGACTTGCCGGAGGACAGGACTCCGGTGCAAGTCCCAGCTCAGCAGCCGGCTGCCGCAGGCTTCTGCTGTCGCTGCAGGAGCTCCGTTCACACCAGCTCCAGCGGGGGCAGGGTGGACGCACCTGGGGCAGGTGAGATGCCTCCAGGCCCCTCTCTGCTGGCCTGCAGTCTCCCCGCTCAGCAGCCCCAGGAATTGGGAGGCAGGTCACATCCCGTGCACGTCCCGTCCTGGAAGCCAGGAGGAGTCCGCCCCACTGGAGTGCCCCGACCAGGGTGGGGACGGGGACGATTCTGCACCGAACAGCCAGGTGCTCTGGCCGGGATGGGGACCGGCGGCCTGTGGAGGTGAGACAGCCCCGCGGGGACCCTGAGCTGAGCTGTGCCCCCCCCACCCCAGCGCCCTGGCCTCGGGGCCTCTGTAGGCTGACCACTCACCGCCCCTGCCATTGCCTCTGGGCGTCCTTGCCCTGCGGACTCCCTTCCCGACCCCCATGTGCTCCGTGAGGCCAGGGGTCTGAGCCCCAGGGAGTGTCATCTTTCTCACGTGTGCCTGCCCTGGAAGGTTCTTCCCCAGACCACACTGCTGTCCTCACAGGGCTGTCCCCTGCCCAGGGCCACCTCCGAGGCCTCTCCTGGCAGGACCCCTCCCCGGGCCTGGGCTCCTTGCTGCCAGTGCCCACTCTGATTGTTTTCTCCTTCGCTGGAGCTGCGACTTTGCTGGGCTCTAGGCAGCGGCAGACGCTGCCGGGGGGAGGGCTGGGGTCTCAGCCACATGGCCTGTCCCTGGCCTGGGAACCTCAGGGTGAGCCTGGTGTGAGCCCCCTGGCTGGGCTGCTCATGCCCAGAGACCAGGGACAACTCTCAGCCCAGACAACAGGCACAGTCCCTGGGGCCAGCATCTTGGCAGTGCCAGAGCCTGGGGCAGCCAAGCTCCCCGGCCTCGCTCCCGCGCCGTGCTCCCCGGCAGTGCTCCCAGGCGGTGCTCCTGCACCCCCGTGCTCCCACCGAGAGCAGAGGCTCCCCAGCAAGCGGCCCCACGGACCGTCACCAACCACCACCCTGCCACGCAGAGGTGCGGCTTCCCCCTCTCTGGACGAGAGCCCCCGCTCACTTCCTACTGCAAAACGGTAAACTGTTGTCCCTGATGAACAGCTTTCACGTAGACTCGGTGAACGAGGCGCCCCAGATGGGCGCCCGCTGGCGGTGGCGATGCAGGGTCTCAGCCTACCCTTCCCCGAGCCCCCGGAACCCGACGCGCCCAGCGTAGCGCTTCGTTTATTGCGGTAAAACACATCACGGTTCGAGGCGCACGGTGCAGTGGTTTTCCCTGCACTCCCAGCCGCCTGCAAATCCCCACCGTCCATGCCCAGGACTCAGGGCCTCATGAAACTGAGCGTCTGTCCCCATAAACACCAGCCCCCCCTCCCCCATCCACCGCGGCGGTTTCTGTCTTTATGGTTTTGGCTACTCTGAGTGAGTGTAGGGCTTTTTGCTGTTGATTGAGCCACAAGGACAGTTTAAAAAGCCAGGATTTGTGCTGACCCGGGTGTCACAGCTGTTCCTACAATGTCCCCACCAGATGGCTGCCAGGCCCTTGTGCACACCCCCAATGACGGGATGCTCACTACATCCTGGTGAGGCCCGTTCCTGAGACTCTCGAGAAGGACGCTCTGAGGCTCCAGCCAGTGGGCTCTCGCTGTCCAGGGGGGCAGCGCCCCTCTCCTCGGGCCCTCCTCCCGAAGCAGTCACAGAATCAAGCAGTAAAAGCCTTTCTGTTGCCTTTCCAGCCCAGACAAAATCAATAAATTCTGGAAACGTGAGAACAGCTGACCTTTGGATTTCTAGCAAACCTTTAAAGCATAAGTTGGTTTGGGCTCCGGCTCAGGGCTGGGGGCCGGTCTGGAGGTGCTGGGAAGGGCCCAGCTCCAGGGTCAAGCTGAGGCCGGGAGGTGTTGGGGCAGGGTTCCAGAAGGTGCATGGACCAGCCTGCTCCCTCTGTGAGCTCAGCTAGGCCTTGGCTCCTCCTTCCCCGCCCAGAGGTCTCTGGCAGCTACAGACACGCAGCATCACAGCCTTTACAGATGGGGAAACTGAGGCCCAGGGAAGAGGAGGGGCTGGGGCCTGACTCCCAGCACCCTCTGCCGTGTCCTCTCCGGAATGTGGGTCACTGTGGACCCGGTGGCATTGACTTGTGCCAGAGCACCCAGTTCAGTAATTGATTGATTTCCCACAATGCTCCAGGTCACGCTAGCCACTGGGGAGGGTGTGCGCTGGCCGTGGTCTCTGTGCTCTGAACGCTCAGCGTCATAAACACAGACACACAGAGCAGTGCCTTGGGGGGTCCCGATGGGGCAGCCCAGCCAGGGGGCAGAACGAGCCCCGGGAAAACCATGTCCGTTTACTGGCCCCGGCTCTTCAGAGAGTCCTCCGTGGGGGCCTGGGTAGCTGGAGACTGGTTCTTTTTATTTATTTACTTTTAATAGGCTCCATGCCCACCATGGGGCTTGAACTCATGACCCTGAGACCAAGAGCCACACGCTCTACCCACTGAGCCAGCCGGTGCCTCTGGAGACTGCTTCAACTTGGGGGCTGTGCTGAGGCTTACTAGAAAAGGCAGCATTTGGCCCAAATTTTGGAAAATGTGTGAGCTGTGTCTAGAATACACAGAAGGCGAGGGGCCCCCAGAGGAAACAGCTCGGAGGAGCCCTCAGTGTGACCCACCTGCTCTGGGACCCAGCAGCCCAAGGTGACGGGCATGGGGAGGGCTGTGGGGCCAAGCACTGAGCCTGGAGCTCGGTCCCTGGGTCCTGGGGGGACTTGGTGGCACCTTGCCGGTAGCCATACAGACAGAGGGCCCAGACCAGGGTGGGGGGAGCCTGGGACACCGGCACAGTCCTGTGATGTCAGTGGTGTTGACGTGGGACCCCTGGACAGGAGTGAGGGGATCGGATGTGTTTCAGATGGACCAGAAGCTTCCCGTGGGGCGGATGGAGAGGGCACGGCTCCGGGGCAGGGCGGCAGCCTGGAGGGGGCTCAGGGGAGGTGGGAGGGGGCTTGATTCCACCCCGTGCATTTGAGGTAAAGCCAGGTGCGGGCTCTGTGTCCTCACCAGGCCCAGCCCTCCCCCTCCTGGCCAGTGGCCCTCGAGGTGTGACTCAGCAGGAGGAGCCCGGAGCCAGGCCTGCGCCCGGCCCACACTCTTGGCACGTGTGTGGTGGCCCGGGCACAGGAAGCGGCCTTAGGCAGGGCCCCCCCAGCAGGGCAGGAGGCAAGGACTCACTGAGTGTGCCCTAGAAGTGTGGGTGGAGGAGGGGTGAGGAGGGAGGGAGGTCAGCACTTCTGGGTCTCCCGGGGAAGGGCCCCTGGGGCGCCGTGGAGAGCATGCCAGCCAGCGCCCGCAGCCAGAGGCCACATGGAGCTCCGTGGGGGACACATGCCAGAGGGGCACCCCGGGGGGACACACTGGGGGGGCACCCCGGGGGGACACACTGGGGGGGCACCCCGGGGGCCACATGGGGGACGTGCCATGGGGGACACCGGGCCGGCAGCCCTGCAGGGAGGAGCCCGTGCGCACTGGGGACTCCCAGCGTGATGTGTAGACAACACAGGGTGGGGCCCGGGGAGGGTCTGGGCCGCTGTCCAGGGTCCGGCTGGGCCTCTATGCTGTGACAGGAGAGGAGGGACAGCAGCAGAGGGACACCGCCTGAGAACCGTCCGGCGGACGGGGAGGCTGTGCGCCTGACTCTCCTCCGTCTGGGGCCCCCGCCGCCGGGGGGCTGCCCGGGGCAGGGGGCACGGGCGGGGCGACCTGGTGGGACCCCGCAGGTCCGTCCTCCCCACCCAGGTCCCCCACGGGGGTGAACGCTGTCCCCCCAGGTTGTGCCCGCCTGGGACCTCAGACGGTGGCCTCATTGGAGACGGGGTCCTTGCAGATGTGACTCACTGGGATGAGGACCTGACCCAGCAGCGGTGTCTGTGAGAGGAGGCGCGGACAGACACGGGGTGGGGGGCAGGTGACCATGGAGGACCCACGGGGACGTGGCCCGGAGCCCAGGAGCTGCAAGAGGCGGGAAGGACCCTCCCCGGGAGCCTGGCCCCGGGACACCTTGATTTCGGACTTGCAGCCTTGGGACTATGAGAGGGTCAGGCCTCTCCCCTCCTGCATTCTCCTGTGCCCGGGACCCGATGCCCACGCCTGCAGGCTGGGTGCCCCCGCCTGGGACCCGATGCCCACGCCTGCACGCTGGGTGCCCCCGCCTGGGACCCGATGCCCACGCCTGCAGGCTGGGTGCCCCCGCCAGCACCCCTCACCCTCAGCACCACCCCAGGTGCCAGACCCTGCTGCCACCCTCCTTGGGGGGCTCAGACCTGCCCCCAGCTCACTGTTCATCCCCACGTCCCCACCAACTGGGCTGCCCTGCCTTTCGGGCACTCTCCCTCTGTCTGTTCTGGAATCCCCAGGACGATGAACCTGGGTGAGTTCAGGTCACAGGGCAGCGGTGGCTCCATCTCTAACCTTCTCTGGAAGGTTCCGAGTCAAAAGAACCCCATCTCCCTCCTCCCTGNTTGCCTTTCGGGCACTCTCCCTCTGTCTGTTCTGGAAATCTCCCCCAGGACGATGAACCTGGGTGAGTTCAGGTCACAGGGCAGCGGTGGCTCCATCTCTAACCTTCTCTGNTTTCCTCCACAGCCGGTCCCAGTTCTGACAGTGACTGGAAGGGACGGTGGAGGCGTTGCCGTTGGGTCTGGGGTAGGTTCGCAGCAGCATGGACACAGGGCCCCCCCGCAGGAGTGCTGGCAGGTGGGGGGCCGTGTCGGGAGGAGGGGAGAGGGAGCCCAGCACACACACACAGGAGCTGTCAGCAAAGGCTGCAGGCACAGGGGGGGGGGGGGCCCNGAGATGCGGGGGCCCCTTATCGACACCTTAACTCAGGGGCCACATGGGCGGGGTCCTCTCCCCGAGGCCGGGATGGGCTTGCTGGTGTCACCGGGGGCGTGGGTCCCAGACACCTCCAAGGCCAGGTACTCCCCCTGACCTGGAACATGTCTGCCTGAGAATGGAGTGGACCCCAAACTTGTTGGCCACTTACGGGGGATGAAGAGAAGCCCCAACCCCCAGGGGTGCGAGGTGGCTTAGCCTCCACACCAGCCGAGCCCCTGGCCCGTTTGGACCTCAGGGTCTCAGAACACGCCTTCCTGCCCAGCCCCGTGGGTCCCGTGCAGCCCTGGCTTGGCGAGGCTGGCGGTCTGGGGGCAGCTCTTCCCGGATGCCCTGAGCCTCCAGTGTCGACAGGAGAGGAGACTGACGGGTGTGGCGGGCAGTTTGGTCACCAGATCAGAGGGGCCCAGATGCATGTGCGTGCCTGTCTGGCGTGGGCAGGGTGTGACGCGTGTGCACTAGTGGGCCCATCTCATGTGTGTGTGCACGTGTGCTGGTGTGCCCGCGGGGTGCGTGGGGGCCGGTACACATTCTGACGTGGACGCATGAATAAAGCACTTCCTCAGGCCACGTATCCAGAAACGGGATGCAGGCCGTGTCATAGCTTCTCTTTTCTGGAAAAGACTGAAACAAGCACCACTTCTTTCGGGCAGAACGCAGGCTGCTTGGTCAGCGTAACGGCGGCCGCATTGCTGCAGGGACCTGGGTCGGTCCCCACCAG
>NW_027551568.1:2590510-2595274 GCF_008692635.1 Crocuta crocuta
TCCGGGCAGCTGGTTTGGGTTTGGTGCACGGACAACCATGGTCAGATGAGCCCCTCCTGAGATCAGCTGGGCCTTTCTGGGCGGTGAAAAGACCCAGAAGCACCTGGTCCCTTTGTCCCTAACCTTCCACAGCAGTAATAGCCGGTCAAAATGAGGGTCACGCAGCTGTGTCGGGAGAGGATTTAGGCCAGGGACCGGCCACGGGGCCCCACCTTCCCACTGAGGAGTCTGAGGCCGGGGTCCGTGGGAAGTGGTGTCAGCCAAGGGCAGGGGAGGAAGCGGAGGCGTCCGCAGGCTGAGCTGGGCGTGGGGCGTGGCTGTGTGGGCGGGGCTGCCCGCTTACAGGGACATCCCAGCGTCTNGTGACCACCCCCCTCCCCCCCCCCCCCCCCGCCGTCACAGCCAGATGCCAGGACCCCGGACTCCCCCTGCGCTGTCCGCACCGGGTCCGCCCCCACCCTGCCGGCCCGGGCCCTGCGGGCACATCCGAGGACTCTGGCACCAAGCTGGGGCTGAGCTGCTGAGACAAATGGAACCGAGCAGCCGTGTCCTGGGCTGGACTCAGCCTGGCAATGGGAGAGCGGCCGCGGACCCGCCCCCCCAAGCCACGCGGGTCATCAGCTTCCAAGGGGCAGAGGGAGAACTTGGCTTGTCCCCGGCCCCACCTAAGTTCCTCTCGCCCCAAATCAGCCTCTCCAGGGCTGTCAGCACGTCCTTTTTGCTCCAGCCATGCCCGGCTGGGCAGAGCTGAGCCCCCTTCCCGGGCCCCTGTCCAGGCCCACACAGGGGACTCTGCACACCTCCACGTCCAGGGAGCACGTCTGCACAGACTGGCACGCTGTGCCGATGTGGGGCAGGCACCCTCACCAGCCACCTGACCGGGGGGCACCGAGATCCTCCAGGGACGGCCACCGTGAGCCGCATGGGGAGCGCTGCGGCACCCCTACCCGCCCGTCTCCCCCCGGCCATGTGAGAGGGGGTCTAAGCAACCCCAGGCAGTTCTCCTGGCTGGAGAGGAGACTGACTCTGCGTTTCAGAGGCAGCCGTGCATCACGAATCTGCCTGGGGGGTGGGGGGGGCGGCGCTGGACCAAGACTTCACAAATTGCTGGATTGTTTCCAAATATCTTTAAAAAACGATGTCAGACAAAGTAGATCACAGGGGAGGAGCATTAACGGCGATGAAAAGAGGAATCATGATCATAAATCATTTTGTAATGTTTTAGGGGCCAATTCAACAAGAAAACATGGCCGTCCTGAACGTGTCGGTGCCTAAAAACAATGTTTAAAAAGAAAGACAGCAAAAACCATTAGAACTAAACGGAGAAACAGAAGAGCCGCAAAATGACCTGAGATTTCAACAGCTTCTCTCCGTAATCGATAGGACAAGTATGCAGAACATCAGCCGAGATGCAGAGGCCTTGAATAACACCGCCTACCACGCTGACCCAGCTGACGCTCACGGACACTCCACGCGGCAACCGCAGAACATGAATTCTTCTCAAGGGCCGGAGGACAATGGCCGTGATAGACCGGATTCGGGATCATTAATCAGGTGTCAGTACTTCAAAATTACACAGAGTATGTTCTCTAACCACAGGGGCATGAAATCAGGCATTAATCACAGAAAAATATCTGAAACATTCCCAAGATTTTGGAAGCCAAATGAGACATTTCTAAATAACCCATGGATTGAAGGAAAAAAATTAGGGAGGGAAATTAAAAGGTATTTTTAGTGGAAAAAAATACAACACGCCAAATTAAAACTTGTGGAATATTGCTAAAGCAGTGATTAGAGGGAAATTAAATTTTTTGAATTTTTATTTATTTTTGAGAGAAGGAGAGAGAGCACAGGAAAGGAGCAGAGGGAGAGGGAGATGCAGAATCTGAGCAGCTCCAGGCTCCAAGCTGTCAGCACAGAGCCCAACACGGGGCTTGATCCCACAAACCGTGAGATCACAACCTGAATTGAAGTCGGACGCTCAACCGACTGAGCCACCCAGGCGCCCCTAGAGGGAAATTTATACATTCATGTCTAGATCTCCGATCTTGCCTTTTACAACTAGGAAAAGAAAGTTAAACCCAAGCCGGGCAGGAGAAAGCAGTGAAGAGCAGAGCAGAAATCAACAAAGTAGAAAACAGAACAACAGCAGAGAAAGCCAATGAAACCAAAACTCATTCTTTGAGAAGATCGATAAAATTGATAAGCCTCCAGTAGATTTATCCAGAGAAAAATCGAGAAACAGATTGCCAGTAACAGAGATGAAATCGGCAAGTCACTACGGATTCTGCAGATATTAAAAGAATGGTGAGGGAATTTTATGAACAATGTTACTTTTGACATGTATGTGAAATGGACAAATCCACTAAAAGATACAAACTACCAAAGCTCACTCCAGAGGAAGTAGAGAGCCTGGGTAGGTCTATTCCTGTTAAAGAAGTTGGATTTATAGTCAAAGACCTTCTCACACACAAAAAAATGCAGGCCCAGATGGCTTTGCTAATGTTTGAATTGTACCAAACATTTCAATAAAAAATAACAACTCTACACAAACTCTTCAAGGAATAAAAGAATAACACTTCTCAATTAATCCCTTGAGGACAGTATTACCTTGACACCAAAATCAGACAAAACCAGTTCAAGGAAAGATAACTATAGGTCAGCGTCTCTCATTAACATAGATGTAATCTTGTTCTACCAACATTTTAGCAAACTGAATCCAGTGATATAGACATAGAATAATACATCATGACCACGTGGGTTTTATTTCAGGAATCCAAGGTTGGTTTAACACACACACAAACTCAACCAACATAAATCACTACATTAGCAGGCTATAAAAGGAAAAACACGTGATCATCTTAACAGATGCAGGATGGCAAAAGCCAACATCATTGTTGCTTTAAAAAAAAAAACTCTCAGGGCGCCTGGGTGGCTCAGGTCATCGAGAGTCTGACTTCGGCTCAGGTCATGATCTCGTGGTCTGTGACTTCGAGCCCCGCGTCGGGCTCTGTGCTGACAGCTCGGAGCCTGGAGCCTGCTTTGGATTCTCTCTCTCTCTCTCTCTCTCTCTCTCTATTTCTCTGTCCCCTCCCTGTTTGTGCTCATGCTCAAACATGCTCTGTCTCTCTCTCTCTCATAAAAAAATTTTTAAAAAATGTATCTGTGTTCAGTGTTTTGGAAGATTCTGGGTTAAACCCACTTAAGCAGTTATTTTTAATCACCCGGCCTCTCATAGCCCTTAATAAACTAGTGAATGCACCTTTGAAATTCCAAAATATCATTTCCCCGCACGTGTGGTCATGCGTGTGTGTGCATGTGGGAAAGGCTGGATTTCTAGCAATAGACCCTTCTTGTGGGGGGTCCCGGAAACACCTCTGAGGATGGCATGGGGATCCAGGGAGGAGCCGGCCAGAACAGGAGCCTGGAAAGTTCTGCGAAGAATGGCAGGTGCGGCTCGGAGGTAAACGGACTTGGAAGGGAGGGCAGGTGCGGGCGCAGGGCTGGGTGGGAGCCCGGGGGAGCCCTCCTGCCTCCCCACCCAGGGCCGGGTGGGGTGGGAGCAGCGTGGAGGGGAGGTCCTGCCCGTTCCCGCCTCTGGGGGCCGGTCCAGCCTCTGCTCCCGGAGCAGGGAGGCCGTTAGCCCCAGAAGGCTGGCTTGTTCCCTCGCTCTTGGCAAGGGACTCGGGCGGCGGTTAATTGGATCTGTGAATTTGGTGCGGCTGTTTACAGAAAGCTTTTAGTCCCCAGGACAGGGTGGAAATTGGATTTCAGGCTCCTGGCTTGAGTAGCTCCCTGATTCCTCTCATCCGCCCGCGTGTGGGGGGCTCAGGGTTCGGGGCAGATTATAAATCACGCATTCATTTAATACCTGGCCCAGCCGGATGGACGCCGGGGGCTCGATGGCCCAGGGCCTCTCGCCTCTGGACGAGTCTGTTTGCTCACGTGAGCTGTGCGGCTCTGGGCTGACCAGGGCCTAGGGGGCCTCAGAGAATTTTCCACGATACGGTCACTGGGCCTGGGCTGTGCACACAGGTCCCTGGGACCCCACGGCAAGGACCTCTGGACTGAGTGAGCTACCGGACAAGCCCCCTGGGTGGTTTCACAGATTGCTCAAACATTTGTCTTTATGGGAACACATACTTTGACTCGGAAAAGATGCTTTAGATGCGCCAGCTAGAGCCTGAGGCTGTCTGAGCACCACGTGAGACTCCAACTGTTACTGTTTGCCTCTTCTCTTCTCTCCCACTCCACGCTGAGAAGCCACCTCCTTCAGGAAGCCCTCAGTGATTTATCTGTCTCCTCCAGCCTGTCCCCCCTGGGCCACTCACTGACTCAGACGCAGGCTGTCCGGGGATGCCTTTCTCTTCCGCAGAGTGAGTCTCCCGAGGGCCATTGGAACCCTGTGCCCACCTCCCCTCTATCTCTCCAGAGAGCAAGAGAGGCAGAGAGGGGTGTTTAGGGAGACCAGGGACTTCAACAAATGGGGAGAGGAGGGGAGAACGGGCCTCCACCACTTGCCTGGCGCCCAGGCTTGCACTCGCTCTCCGGCTTGTAAGAGAAGCTTCCAGCAGGGAAAGAGGGGAAACCGGGGTCTGGGGGGAGGGCATTTGGCCCAGGTGGTTGTGCGGCCGCAGCGGGATGAGCGCCTGCTCCCAGGACCTCCCGCAGCCCCCCACCCGCTCCCGCAGGGCCGCTGTCCCGGCCCCTGGGCGCCCTGGCACAGAGGACCAGCTGCCTGCCACGCCCCCCCCCCCCCCCCCC
>NW_027551568.1:2595279-2628686 GCF_008692635.1 Crocuta crocuta
CACGAGTGAGCAGTGATGCAGCCCAGGGGGCACGGTCACGGGGGGACCAGACCCCCAAGATCTTTGGGGGGGAGGGGGCTCACCCCCGCCCCGACCTGCTCAGACGCAACCATTCACACACACCCACCGTGTGGGGTTCGTGTGTGACCCGACTTAGCTTTCCCTTGTGAGCCTAGCTTCAGACCCTCGAACTTGGGGTGAGTCCTGCCCCGCCCGCCGTCAGGCTTCTCTGCAGACCCGGCCTCAGCGCCCCTTCCCGGGAACAAGCACAGGGCAAGCGTCAGAAGCCCTAGCGGGCCGGGCACGGGAAAGGCGGTACCAGCCGCTAAGCACCTACTGTGCGCCCGGTGCGGGGCGGGAGCCGGGCGGGCCCAGGCTGCCATGCCGGGGACCACACCTGGTCAGCCGTGCTCAGGTCGGCGGCGGTGTTCTCGCCCCTTCCCGCCAGCAAGAGGCTGCGCGGAGGGTGACTTCAGAGCTTTCGAGCCCTCACCTCCCGTCCCTGCTTCCCCTGCAGGGGCCTCAGCGGGAGCCCAGCCCCGGGGGCTCCTGCCCAGCAGCGCGGGAGGCCCCGAGGGTCCCCGGGGGTCGGTGCCCGTGACAGGGGGCAGTGCCCGGCGATGCCAGTTCTGAAATGTGGGAGGTGAGGCCGTGAGAGGGGAAACTGGAGAGGGCACATCCAGGGTGGTGAGGTCACGGACTCACCTCTACCTCCTCCCTCCAGGCACTTGCAGCTCGAGGACGCCTCCCGGGAGGGAGGAGGCAGCTCGCGGGGCTGAGCTGCAGGCTCAGGGAGGGTGAGGAGCCTGGCCCCATCGGGGGGCTTCCCCGGGTGGGTGGGAGCAGAGACGGGAGAGGCAGGGATGGGGTGGGGGAGGGGCTCAAGGAGGAGGGACCCCGCAGGACAGCAGCCCTGCCCCGAGTGCCCACTGGCGGGGGGGGCCCTGCTTCCTCTGGTGACCCCCAAACCCTCAGCTCAGCCTGCCTGCGGGCACTCCTGGGGGGCTGGGGTCTGTCTGCAGGGGGTCGTGGATGAGGGGCCGTGGCGGGATGAAGGCCGTGCGCGGGCGGCAGGTGGCCCCAGCCAGAGGGAGAAGCGTTAGCTGCCCCACACGATCCTCAGCAACAGGGGTGCCTGCGCGGCCCCCCACTGAGGCCCGGCCAGCCCTGCCCCTGCCCCGCCTTGTAACTATTACAGGTTTATATTTCATGTATTACGTGTTATAGTAAATATGCCATTATCATAAGACAGAATATGCTAAAATGAAAACTTGCCTTCATTCTTTGACTTTTTTAAATACAATTTTCTTATGTTTATTTTGAGAGAGAGAGCGAGTAAGTGAGCGCGAGCAGGGGAGGGGCAGAGAGAGAGGGAGACACAGAATCTGAAACAGGCTCCAGGCTCTGTACTGACAGCTCAGCTGTCGACGCGGGGCTCGAACCCACGAACTGTGAGATCATGACCTGAGCCGAAGTCGGACGCTTAACTGACAGAGCCCCCCAGGCGCCCCGTTCTTTGACTTTTAAGACACAAAACCAGGCTCGCGGGCCCAGGGGGCTCTGGTGGGCCACACGCACGGTGCCTGCTGTGCCAGGGAGAAGCCAGCCCCGCAAGTGCACAATGCGGAGGAGCCTCCCGGGGCCCGGCCGCCACCCCTGCCCTTCCTTCCCGAGTCAAAGCCTGTGGGGCGGAGGGGCCGGAGGCGGGTCCCGGGCCAGGAGAGTGGGTCCCGTACGAAGGGCAAGGCCGCCGGGCCCAGGGGCCCCTCACCAGCAACCCCGCTCATTCGCGGGGCCCGAAGGGATTCATCTCCGGGAGATGAGCCGACCGAAGCCACACTCAGGAAGGAAAGTCGCCTGCCTTCCGACACTGTGCACAGGTTACGGATGATATGTCACTCTCTGGAGGTGACAGCTCAAACTCTGCTTTAGTCATCGCCCGCATGTGACTGTTTCTCCTTAGAAGGACCCCACAGACAGCTTCCACCATCATGTGGGATTTTCATGGGGCGAGGAAAAGTCACAGCCAGCGGGGCACAGGCCGGGGCCCTCCGGGGGGCCAGGTGCCCAGCGCCGGGTCCCACAGGCAGCTCCTGCCTCACTGCTCATCCCCACGCTCTTCCTTGGAGCTGAGGAAATGGGCCCAGAGGGGCCAAGACACCTGCCCAAAGACCCCAGCAAACATGGCCACCTGAGGACTCAGCCCTCGGACTGTGTCACCCCAAACCCTGTGCTCAGCGCTTGAATTCCGCCGAAGCTTGAACAAGAGGGGGGTGTCCCGGGTGAGGGGCTCTGGGGGCCGGCGGCCAAGCCTGCCGCCCCGAGCGCCCGATCGGACAACGGAGCGAGCCAGGTTTGGCAGAAAAACTACAGAACAGACTGCCGGGCCGAATCGCGGCTCCGGGTGGGCAGCGACCGTGTGTGCCCTGTGTGTCCGCCAGCACCAGGCAGTGCTCGTGCTTGAGGGACAGAGGCTTTCGTCGTTGCTCGGGGTTTAACTGGCATCCGGTATTTTCACCAGGCAGCCCGGCGGGGGTGACGGAGCCCTGACACTCGCAGGGGTCCCGGGCCCCGGGGACGCCGCCCTCCCCGAGACGCTGCTCTTCCTGGAGGCGCACCTGCGGCTCCTTTGTGCTTTCCGCACACACCGGGCTCTGCCGGGAGCCCCGAGGGGAAGCAGCAGCGAGGGGGGCTCTCCAGCTCTCGGTCCCGCAAAACGGACGCCCACGGGCAGCAGGAGAATAATAGCGGCTCCCCGCACACCCCTCCCAGGCGCTCAGGCTGCACCCCTGCGCCGACGCCGGGATCTGGGGGCGGGGAGGCTGGAGGCCCTCACCCCCTCCCTCCTGGAGACCCGCTGAGGCCACCTTGCGAGCCGTATTCCGCCTTCCTCTTGACCTACGTCGTCTTCCTGGGAAAGAGGAGGACTGTGTCGTGAGCACCAGCTGTGGGCTCAGAGCCCGACCGTCCAGGCTCCCCGCGTCCCGCGATGGCTCCTCCGGAGGCGCCACCGCCAAGCCCGGCAGCCGCTTCTCCTTCCTTTCTGGTGTTTCTTTAAGGGAATTCATCCGGTGGCAGCACCTGCGCCCAGCTGACCTGCAACCCGTCCTTGCTTCTCGCTCCATGTACCCCTTGGTGTCCTGCTGTGGCCACGTGGGCGTCATGTGCCGCTGTGACACGCGGGTGCCCGGCCACGCGGGCGTCATGCAGTAATGTGCTGGACGGGGCCTTTGTAAGCCTGGGAACTCCCCCCCCTGCCCCCCGTCAGGGCTCTGGGACCCGCGGGGCCGCCCCAGGGCTCTGGCTGGGGAGGCAGAGCCTGCACAGGACAGAGAACCCCCCCCCAGGATCCTACCAGCTGCGGCTCCAGAGCCCCCAGCCGAGCGATGCTGCGGGCCTGGGAGCCGGGGGTCCTGGTGGCAGCGCCAGCCCCCAGCCCCCCACTCCCCCAGGACCAGGTTCAAGTGTGGACGCTCAGGGTTCCTTCTGGGATGAGGATGGCCGTGCTGAGGACAAGAACCACAGAACGGGCAGCCCCCCAGCCGAGGACCTCCCAGATTCCAGAACTTTCTACAGGCCACCAAGGCCTTCAGGAGCCGTCACCGTCCTGGGCACTGAGCTCTAGGCCCGCGTCCCCTCATCGGAGGGTGGGNTTCTGGGATGAGGATGGCCGTGCTGAGGACAAGAACCACAGAATGGGCAGCCCCCCAGCCGAGGACCTCCCGGATTCCAGAACTTTCTACAGGCCACCAAGGCCTTCAGGAGCCATCACCGTCCTGGGCACTGAGCTCTAGGCCTGCGTCCCCTTGTCGGAGGGTGGCTCTGGGCAGTGCCTGGGAATCACGGGGGCCTGGTGTGGCCGTGCCCATGGCCCACCCATGGCCCTCCTGGCTTCCCGGGAAGAGTTCTGGAAGGAGCAGCCATCTCAGGCCTCCTCCCAGGAACCCCNAGAACCTCTCTGGTCCGGCCCGCACCGCACCCCTCCCTGGGGGACATTCTCCTGGTGCCCGAGACGCGGCCGCCCCTCCCCCTCCTGAGAGCCGCGCTCGCCAGGCCCGGGCTGAGCCGCGTCGCCCCGGTGCACGCGCTGACGCCCTCCCCCCGCACCCCAGGAGCCAGACGCTCGGAGGGACGGCCACGGGGAGGAGACGGCGTCCACGCGCCACGGAGGGAGGAGGCCTCCCGGGAACCGAGGGTCTACACTGCTGTGGGTTAGGCCACTGGTCTGGTGCTTTCTCGTGGTGGCCCGGCCACGTGGGCAGGTGGGCAGGGGCTTATCCCCCAGGTGAGGCCCCTCCCGGGTCCCCAGGAGCTGTCCCCACGGAGGCTGGCCTTGGCACGCACGTGCCCCTCCCGCCCGCTGCCCTCAGGACCAGGTTGGCCCATGGAGGGCGGCGGCAGGGACGTGCCGGGTTCCCAGGCCCTCAGAGCCACGCGGCTTCTACCCGCCGTCTGGGACGCTCACTCTGGGGACCCGGGCTCCCTCCAAGGAGAGCCCAAGCCACACAGAGAAGCCACGTGACCAACCTGGACGTCCAGCCCGGCCGAGCCTTCCGACGACAGCAGCCACGCGACACCCTGTGGCCACCATGTGTGCGACCCCGCGAGAACCTCCCAGCCGAGCCCCACCAAACCGCAGGACAGAGCGATAAGTTGTTTCAAGCCCAAAGTTTCGGCGCGCGTAGTTATAACGGCAGCCGACGGCCGAGACGCCCCTAAGTGGTCCTCCCTCTGCCCTTGGGGTCACACAGAACCCTGTGCCCTGTGACAGCCCTTTAGGAGTCTGCACACAGTGGCCACATCCATAGAGTCCTTCCTCTCGGGGCAGCAGCCCTGACTCCTCCACACCATCCTGCGAGGATCCAGCTCAGGTCCCCTTTCCAGCCCACTCGTTGCTAATAAAGCCACTCTAATCTGCCGTGTATGAACCAGAGGGACCCACAACCCGCCCGAGCACGCAAAGAACAGTTTAGCCCAGGATGCAGCAGAACCATCACCTCCTTTATTCCAGACACTCTGCTTCTATTAATGTGACCAACAATTAAATGGTCTTTTAATGAACCTTACCCAATCATCAGCTCAAACGAAGCTTATGTCATTTACACCCTGGGGATCCCTTTTAACGGAGCAGGGTCCGAGGCAGTTTCCACATTTGGGGGAGGGACCCCAGGAGACCCGCTGACCCCTCACACATAGAGGTCACCCACAAAGAACTCCAGGAGCCCAAGGTAAGCAGGTCCCTGGATGAACCAGGCAGAACATTCCCCTGCACCAGCAGGGAGGCACTAATGAGTGAGTGGGAGGACAGGGCGCTATGATTTAGAAGCCCCCCCCCCAAATAAACCCCAATGCAACCAGGGACGATGCAATTTGTCACACATATATGATATATTTTTTTAAACAATTTCACATTTTAAAAAATTCACTGATCTTCTGTCACCCGCCTCTAAAAACCAGAGGGGAAAAAATACATATTCCAACATTTCAAACTTCAGAATACCTTCTCTTGCAGGGTTTGAATCCCTCCCCCCTCCATCCAAACGTGGGTTTTCTGAGAATGTCTCCTTCATTTAATGATTTTTCAACCTGGAGGAATAAATTGTCAGTCACGCGCTATTTCGAGAACAAAAGCTTCTATGAAAGACACCGAGGAAGCTCTGAGCACCCGAGGCAGCACCTGAGGCATCAGCGGGACAAACCCTCGCCCTGCGCGGCGGCCGCTCGTGGGAGGCCCCCGCACGCGGCTCCTGGCGCGGAGAGATCACCCCGCTAATCGGATTGACCCCTCGGCCCCTGAGGACAATGACGGGACTTTGCAGGCTTGAGAAAAATGAGAAAAGAATGTTTATCATAACGATCTGGNNGAGCACATGGGTTTAATCTCAGAGTTTTAAGAGCCCGAGGTTCAGAGCGGATTTGAGCGGTTTCAGCATAAGCCGCGCGCGTGAGAGGCGTGGACGTGGCCGCACCCGTGGTTTTCCTTGGTGTTCTGATGCATTATATAAGCACGTTTATATAAATGTTTTCCCGGGCTGGATAAAGAGTGCATTTCTATTTAAATTTAATCTGGGTCCTTGAGAATTAATTTTACTGATCTTTTTGTAACCCGCGAGACTCGTCCTTGATGGAAATTTCAAACGTGAAATGAAACGCCGCCGAGCTCGTCTGTCCCCGGCGGCGCCACCCGGCACGGAGGGGACCCCGGGAGGCGTTCGCCAGGCCCGGCGGGCAGAGCCGAGCCGGGCGTGTGCTGAGCACAGACTGCGGCCGCGCGTCTGGAGGGCAGGGGGCCAGACCCCTCCGCCCCCGGGGCGTCCATTCCAGGGGGAGACGCTGACGGCAAACTGCCCGGAGGCCCCAAGTCTGAAGGGAAACTGACACAGGGCGAGAGTGCTAGAGAGAGTCTGGGAGCGCGGGGGCCACCGGCCGGGGCATCGCGGGGACGGGGGAGTCGCCGCAGGGCCAGAGCATGCTCGGTGGGGCAGGCAAAGCCCAGGGGCCGGGGGCTGAGAGCGAAGGTGTGGGGGGGGCACCCAGCAGACCTACTCGGGGGCTGAGCTGGTGGCCAGGCCAGGCCCCCCGGGGCTTCGGCGACTGGAAGCCGTGGAGAGTGTCCAGTGGGGGGGTGACAAGGCCACAGGGTGTCACTCTTCACGCCTGCACGGGCAGAGGTCCGGCTCGCACTGCCGACTGAGTCGGGTCACGGGTCCTTGAACCCTGGCCCTGCCCCTCCCCGTCCCTGCCCCGGCCACCATCTCTGGCATGTCTCGCTCGTGAACATTTACGGGGACTTGGGGGCGCCATCATCTCCTGCGACCCTCAGGCTGAGGGTCATGAAGCAGAGGTGGGACATTGAAAGGATCTGAATGATCTTGGAATGGAGGCTCAGAGAGGTTAAGTGACTTTCCCCAGGTCACGCAGCAAGCAACTATGACAACAGAGTGTGAACAGAGGCCAGCTCCCGATTCTCCTCTGACTGGAGGGCCTCCCGGGAGGCCTGTGGGTCCTGGTGCCAACACTGGCCTGGGGGCCGGTGGCCTGTGCTGCACGGGGGCCCAGGGCAAGCGTCTCCTGCTCGCTGGTGCGCGGAGGCCAGCGCTGACCGTCCAGGTGGCCGCGGGTCCTGCCTGGAGCCACAGGCCTGCCCCTCGTCTGTTTCCTCCTGTCTCCGCGTTGGCTCTTCCCCTCCCAACCCCGGGACCCAGGCTCGCTGCTCGGCTGAGGGACGAGGTCCCGTCCACACGTGGCCACCGCGTCATCGTGAGAACTGTGGACCACAGGAGGGCGCGCGAACCAGGTGCTCGGGGGCCGTGTGCGCCCACCCCCACGTGACGACGGAGGCCCAGGCCCTCGGGGCAGGATCCACGCCCGTGCTCGCTGCGTGGCCCCACCCGGCATGCCGTCCCTCTCCCCCAGCAGGCCTCCCTGACTCGCTGACTCGCTGAGGAGGGCTCCGGCCCAGCGACGGGACAGCCCCAAGTCACTCCCTTCTCCGGTCCCCTGGGCAGAGCAGACGCAGCGCCATTCGCGCCCCACGAGGCACAGGCCCGGCGTGCGGCCGTGGAAGCGGTCAGGCCTGAGCTGGGGCACCGAGTCAGAGATGCGGGTTCCTGCCTCGGCTCCGCGGTTTCGCTGCTGCTGCCCTGGCGAGGCCCGGCCCCTCGGAGACTCTGCTTGTCCATCTGTGAGATGGGGTGGCTAACTCTTCCCAACGGGGCAGTTTAGGGGATAAAGCAGGCGGTGCCCAGAAGGCGGGGAACACGAGGCGGGGGCATGGGGTGGGGAGCATGGAGCACGGGGCAGGGAAGTGGGGGTGGGGAGCACGGGGCGGGGGGCACGTGCTGGCTGGGCCGGCCTGCCGGGGTGTGTAAGCAGCGTGCCCTGAGCACGGGCTCTGCCGCTCCGGGTGGCCGTCCCATCCAGGCCCACAGTCAGGGCTTCCCGGTGCCCTCAGGGAGGGGGCAGCGGGTGCTGCAGTCTCGCAGGGCACAGCCCGGAGCTGGGGGCCCGGTGGGGGCACCTCTCGGGGAGTTCACCCTGCAGGATGCGCAGGGGGTGGCCAGTGGGGGCCAGAGCTGGTCACCGCAGGCCACAGGGAGAGCATTTCCAGGGGCTGACAGCCCAGCACTGGCGGCCACGTGGGTGCAGAGGGACGTGCGGCCGCAGGGCAGGCCCGTGGCTTCCCTGACAGCATCTGGGAATCCTGTCCTGACACTGACAAGGGGCATCGGAGGGTTTCAAGCCCGGAAGTGGCAGCCCCGGATTTGTTCTGGGGTAGAGACCTGTCGAAGCTTCTCTGAGGTGGAGCCCAAAGCATCACGGTGACGATGCTGGCGTGGACAGGTGACAGCTGGCCACAGAGCCGTGCGGTCTGCTGAGGTGGCCCTGCGGGGCGGCCTGGGACCAGGTTCAGGGAGAGCCCCCCACCCCCACTGCAGGGCGCACACCTGCCCGAGGCTCCGCTCTGCGGTGCTGAGCTCCGTGCTCCCCGGATGTGGGCACCGACCCCACACGCAGCCACGAGTGGTGGGACCCCGATGGCCCGTTGTCAGGGGTCGGGGTGACTCTGGGGGGGCTTCTGGCCCGTCCTGTGGAGGACGGGAAGCTGGGCCAGGCCCTGGCTCTCGAGGCTTCAGTGGACCCCGAGTCTGCGTGTGGGTGCCCTGCACACACACTGGCGGCTGAGGAGCGCGGAGAAGCCCCGGAGCCTGCGGGGGGTTAGGGTTAGGGTGGGGTTTGGGTTTCCCACCCCCCCACGGTGAATGACCTGATTCTGTTCTGCGGCCCTGGTTGGGGCGATCGCCGCAGCCGCACAGTCCACTCACCTTCCCCTGGTCCAGGGCACCGGCCTTTTTAACGGAAGTAAGGATTTCCCTAAAACAACAGGGATTAGAGATGGGACAGCTCTCCCGTGGACGACACGCCCAACCGCCCCGGTGCTGCCCCCCTGGGCCTGGCCCCCCCCACCGGGGCGCGTGGGGGCTTCTCGTCGGATCCCCTGGGTCCTCCATCCTCGGCCCGCGCCATGGGCCCCCCGCCCTCAGCATCCTCAGTGCAGCTCATCGGCCCAAACATTCCCCCTCCTGGCTCCCGCCCTCCACTCTCTGGGCGCCCCCACCGCTGCTCCCCCTCACGTCCCCAGCTCTGGTTACACCCCACGCTTGCAGCGGTCTACACTCGCCCAGCCTCAGGGATTCAACACCACCTGTGCACTGAGAACCCCCAAACCCACTCCCCCACGTGACATCTGTCAGCCCTTGGCACCGGGCCTTGCCCGCAGTCTCCGGAACCCTCCGTCGGTGCCCCTCCTAGTGGTATAGGAGGTGCACCCACTCAGCACCGCCCCCCCCAGGCGTGGATGGAGGGGCCCCAGGCGGCCGCGTTTCCACCAAGAAATGTTACCGGGTGCAGCGCGATGGTGGCGCGGGCGAGGGGCCAGCAGATGAAGCCCGGGATCTGTGGCCCCAGCCTCACGGGCACACGTCTGTCCAGGCTGTGGCACTCAGCTGCGTGGCCGGTCTCGCAGGGGGCAGGCGAGTGAGCCCCTCGCGCCTCCCCCACCCACAGGCCCATGGACAGAGCTGGTGGCGTGGCCCACGGTGCACCCGGTCCCCCGTGTGCCCAGGAAGCAGGGAGGACTGGGGGTGTCAGCTCAGGACTCTGCCACATGTTCTAGAAGCTTCTCTCCAGACTGGTGGGGCGGGACAGCTCAGGGGATTCGGTCTGGCCTGAGCAGTGGGGGCAGGACTGAACCCCGTTTTATTACATTTGTGCCCTGAGCCTCCAGGAGAGCATGGCCGGACACCCGTCAGGAGCACTCGGACAGGGAAACCGAGGCCCAGAGAGGCCCAGCCTTGGGGGGGAGGTCTGAGGCCCAGGGGTCCTTCAGCAGCCTCTGCCAGTGAGCATAGGACCCACCCCTCCCCAGAAGACCCTCCTTCATACCCGCTGCTCCCCTTCCTGGCAGCTCTACGCACAGCCGGTCCTTGCCGCTGCTATTTAAGGAGTCACCCCGGTGGGAGCTGAGGCGCTGGGACCCCCACCGGGGACGGGAGCCTTTGTCCCCTCCAGTCCTGCACCCGCCTTCCCAGGGAACCACGCCCACAGGCCCCGTCTCAGTCGGCTGGGGCGGCCCGGGGCCCTTTCCTGGCCCACAGACGGCGGGCCGCCTCCTCGCTGGGTCCTCGCGGGGAGGGAGGGCCCGAGGGGGCTCTCCGGGGTCTCTGTTCGAGGACGCCAGTCCCATCGGGGGACACGCTCATCACGTCATCAGACCCTGGTCACCTCTGGCGTCCCCACCTCCTAAGGCTTCAGGAGGCACCGGTTCCTCGGCTCGCAGCCCCTCCTCCGTCCCCCCCCCCCCCCCGCCTCCTCCCTCTGATAAGGACCCTGTGATCACGTGGGGTTTACGCCCCACCTCAAGGTCCTCACCTTCAAATCTGCAAAGTCCCGTTTACGTGCATCACAGGCCACCTGCACAGACTCGGGGACTGGTGCGTGGACGTGGCTGGGGCCACATCTGACTGCCACGGATGCCGGAGGTCAGTCAGCTAACCCCGTCGCTGGACATCTATGCGGTTCCCGGCACGGACTCGGGGCCGCGTGGCTAACCCGACCCCACCCAGGAGAGCCTCCCCGGGAAACCCGCCGCCGGGAATTTCTGGGTGAAAAGGAACAGAAAGCTCTAAGATTTTAAGTTGCACTTTGCCGATTTCTGTCCCCGAAGGCTGCACAGCTTACGCTCCCTTCGCTGCCGTTACCCTTGGGCCTGGCCTGTGTCCCGTCCGCCAGGCCGCTCTGACCACGTTCCGGGGGCTTAGGGACATCACACAGTCACCGCTCACGGCTCTGGGGGCTGGAGTCCCAGGGCAGGGGGCTGGTGGGGTCAGGTCTGGTGACACCTCTTCCTGGCGCACAGACGGGTCTCACCAGGAGGGAGGTGGGGGTCCCGGGTCCCCTGTTATAAGGGCGCTGATCCATCACGGGACCGCCCTCCTGACCCGGCCTCCCAGAGGCCCCACCCCTCACACCATCACGCTGGCGGGCGGGATTTCAGCACACGAACTTGGGGACGCATTCAGACCTCGACATGGGGCCTCGTGTGAGTGGACGAGGGTGAGCCCGCCGTGGACGGCTCTGGCCAGCTGACCCACTTGTCACCAGGCGCCTGGCTTTGGAATCAGATTTGAAGCTCCCCGCCCTGGGTCTTGGGTCTTGCGTCACCTCGTCCGCAGGAGGGGGACAATGACCCCATCGGGCCGCAGGCTGACGGCCTTGGAGGCCCCAGCGGGCGTGGGCAGCTCAGGCCACTCGCGTCACTCTCCGGTGCCGGGCGAATGGCAGGTGCAGGCGGACGCAGGACCCCTGCGTGTGGCCTCAGGAAAGGGACAGAGGACGGGCACACGCGCTGGGGTCGCAGCCCCGGGAAGGCGCCAGGTTGCTGGGCTCTGTGTGCTGCGGAGCCCCCCGCCTCCGGGCTCGGCGAGGCTACACCGCCTGCACTAGTGATGGGCAGATCAGGTGACGCGTGTGTGCAAGTTATTTTTAAGCGACTCGATGTCTGGGGATGGAGCCGCCTGACGACGGCAGTAATCACCCCTGCACGGAGCGGGGTTCCAGCTGGTGCTGAGCCCCTTCCCCCCACAGCTCTGCACAGCAAAGGAGCGGACCCTCGTGCCTGGAGGCGCCCCCAAAGCCTCAGAACCAGGGGAGGCAGCAGTCCCCCCCTTCGAGCGCCCTCCTCACTCCCTGTCACCCAGGAGAGAGTCCACGAGCTCCTGGATGGGCACCGGGAGCCCAGCGTCTGACTCCCACCTGCCGTCGCAAGCTGCATGGCCCACGGCAAAGAGCCGCACCTGTGCTGGCCCCACACCCCTCCCCCTGGGCCCTGCCCCCCACCCAGCCCTGTGCCCTTGCTGGTTGTCTCCTGGATGCCCTTCCCATCTCAGCCCCTAGAAATCCCAGCCTTTTCCCAAGGCTCACCTGTTAGCCACGGAGCTCCCCACCCCCGCCCCTGCTTCCTGTCGTCCCAGAGTCAAACTCGGCATCCTCTGATGTCACTGCTTATGGAAATGTGCGCACAGGGGCAGGCACACACGCAGGTGCACATAAACACACGTGCACACGGGTGCCTACACGCACACACATGCACACGCAGGTGCACATAAACACACGTGCACACGGGTGCCTACACACATGCATACACAGGTGCACATAAACACAGTGCACACGGGTGCCTACACGCACACACACATGCACACGCAGGTGCACATAAACACACATGCACATGGGTGCCTACACACATGCACACGCATGAGCACATAAACACACGTGCACACGGGTGCCTACACACATGCATACGCAGGTGCACATAAACACACATGCACACGGGTGCCTACACACATGCACACGCATGGGCACATAAACACACGTGCACACGGGTGCCTACACACATGCAAACGCAGGTGCACATAAATACACATGCACACAGGTGCCTACACACACTCACATGCACACACAGGTGCACATAAACACATGTGCACACGGGTGCCTACACACACATGCACACGCAGGTGCACATAAACACACGTGCACACACGGGTGCCTACATGCACATGCAGGTGCACACAAACACACATGCACACGGGTGCCTACATGCACACGCAGGTGCACACAAACACATGTGCACACGGTAGCCTACACGCACACACACATGCACATGTAGGTGCACATAAACACACGTGCACATGGGTGCCTACACACATGCAAACACAGGTGCACATAAATACACATGCACACAGGTGCCTACACACACTCACATGCACACACAGGTGCACATAAACACACGTTCACATAGGTGCCTCCACACACGCACACGCAGGTGCACATAAATACAAGTGCACACGGGTGCCTACATGCACACATACACGCACACGCAGGTGCACATAAACACATGTGCACACAGGTGCCTACACACACACGCACATAAACACACGTGCACACCAGTGCCTATCACACACACATGCACACACAGGCGCACATAAACACACGTGCACATGGGTGCCTACACACACATGCACGCACGCACACATGCACAGCCCTCACCTCCTGGGACCCACCCTTCCGGGGCTGACGCGCTCCCTGGCGCATGCCAGCCCTCTCCCTGTCTGGCTCTGTGGTGCCAATTCCTCCTGCAGCGCTTGGGCCATAAGTCCAGGTGGGTCTGAGAGAAGAGACCACCTTCCTCGCCCCAGCCTGGGCCTCACGTGTCCCCCAGACTCGCAACCACGTGCGTATCCAGAAGCCCCTCCACTGGCTCCACCTGCATGCCTCTGGAGGGAGCGCCACGCACGGGTGGGGGCGTGGCAGTGGGTGTAGGAGGGCAATGGGCTGCACAGGCCCTCGCCAACATGTGGGTCCCTCCGTTCCCCGTTTCTGGGGGTCCACCCCCAGCCGCCTTCCAGGTGGCCTCAGAGGGGCTCTCCGCAGTCCTCACGGGGCTCCCCGCACCCTGGGTGCTTCTCACCTCCCCATCAGTGCTTTTCAGGGCTGGTTTCAGTGGAGAGGCTTCCGGATACGCACGTGGTTGCGAGTCTGGGGGACACGTGAGGCCCAGGCTGGGGCGAGGAAGGTGGTCTCTTATCTCAGACCCACCTGGACTTATGGCCCGCCTGCAGCACCCCTCCCCGGACTCTGCCCGGGGCGCCTTCCACTTGCTCCTCTCCCCCCTCCCACGCCCTGCACCTCCACTCAGGGGTGGGCTTTGCCGTCCGTCTTGAACCTGCACCCAGCACCCACCTCCAGCCTGGGCCTCACTCCTGGGTCCCCGAGGCCGTGTCCACCTGCCTGGCGGTCTGACTCAGGCTCCCACTCACCACACCCCCTGGACTCCCCAACTCCCCTCCCAATCTGCTCTGCTGCTGCCTTCCCACCATGAGTGCACCTCCTCTTTGGCCCTGACCACAGCTCCCAGTGGGTGTGCTCCCGGTGGGTGCTCACTTGGGTGCTCACTGTGGAGGCACTCCCTGCAGGTGTGCTCCCAGTGGGTGCTCCCTGTAAGTGTGCTCCCTGTAGGTGTGCTCCTGGTGGGTGTTCACCTGGTGGGTGTACTATTTGTAAGTGTGATCCCTGTAGGGGTGCTCCCTGTGGGTGTACACTCCGTGGGTGTGCTCCCTGTGTGTACCCTGTGGGGGTGCTTCTGGTGGGTGCTCCCTGTAAGTGTGCTCCCTATGGGTGTTCTCCCTGTGAGTGCTCCCTGTAAGTGTGCTTCCTATGGGTGTTCTCCCTGTGAGTGCTCCCTGTAAGTGTGCTTCCTATGGGTGTTCTCCCTGTGAGTGCTCCCTGTAAGTGTGCTTCCTATGGGTGTTCTCCCTGTGAGTGCTCCCTGTAAGTGTGCTTCCTATGAGTGTGTGCCCTGAGGGGGTGCTCCTGTGGGGGTGCTCCTGGTCTGTGCTCTGTGCGGATATGCTCCCGGTGAGTGTGCTCCCTGTGGGGGCTCCCTCCCTCTCCTGCCTGTCCGGACACTGCAGGGCATGTGTCCGCTCCAGAGCTGGGGTGCTCACGGGCGTGCACCCCGCCCGGCCCCACCCCTGCTGTGTGGAGGGGGTCTGGCCGGCCCAGGCGGCCTCCTTGCTCTGTCTGCACCACAGCGGGAGGGTCGGGAGGGTCCAAAGGGTCCCGCTAAATCCCACGTCGGACACAGCCCGCCCCCACGCCCTCCCGCGCCCCTGCCCACTCAGAAGCCCCTTCCTGTGGCCTCCTGGGCCGCACGGGGTCTGACCCCTTGGGCTCTCTGGGTTGTCACCTCCTGCCCACCCAGCTCCTGGCTCCCCCCCGACCCACCCTGCCCCAGGGCCTTGGCACCTGCCACTCCCTCCGTCAGTAACCCCCCTACGGAGTTGTCGGCATGCCCGGCTCTGTCACCGACTCCAGGTGGTACCTGAATTTAACACGTGGCATCGAAAACCCGAAGCCCCCCTCTAGCGTGTCATGTTCTCTCTCTTGCCCCTTCTCTCCAGTTCTTGTCACTAATCCATCAGCGATTTCTTAACCTTGCTTTTCTCTGCCTCACTTGCTGAACGGAAGCACCTGCAGACGGGAATTTTTATTGGTCACTCATGTGTCCCCAGCCCCTGGAACAGGCACAGCACGGGTGCACCGTGCTTCCCAGCGGGAGGCTGAGCACCTGCGTACACTNGCCAGCCATCTTGCCCAAGGAGTCAGCCACGGATCCTGCACACGGGGGACCCTGCACACGGACACACGGCCACCCGGGTGAGACACTGAGGGCCTCCCACCCACTTCATAGACAAGGAGCCCGAGGCCCAGAGGGGTCAGGCCCCCCGCGCCCCGCCCGGGCCAGGGTCCAGGCCCTCCGTCTCGGCCGCCCTGGCCCCCACGGGCACGGCCTCTTGGGACCGCTTTGTGGCCACACCTGACCTCTGAAGGCCGAGGCTGCACCGCCCCGGGGGCCCGCACAGCCCAATGGCGAGCGATTTGGTTCCATGCAGGTGGAGGCCGAGGGAGCCCGGCCAGGACGTCTCGGACAGGTCGCCGGTTTCCGTGAGCGTGGAGGTGACGTGCCACACGCTGGCCCAGACGGCAGGTTTACCCTGCCACGGTTCCGGAGGCCACAAGTCCTTACACAGCTGTCAGCGGCACTGGCCTCCTTCCTGCCGCGTCCAGCTTTCTGAGGCTCCGGGTCAACAGGACTTTTGGGGGACACTGTGCGCTCCTGGAGGCTGCGGGGGTCCCACGGGATGGTCTTCGATCGCCTCGCAGCCCCTCCCTCGCCGTCCACTCCCCACAACCAGCAGGAGAGCTGACGCATGCATGGGGGGGCCGGGCCGCGCAGCAGGCCCCCGTGTGGTCGCCAAGGGTCTGGGAAAGCCACTCGGCCCATGGGGTCGGAGCTGTGGGTGCCCTCACGTCACCCCTGCTCTGGGGCCCAGCGGTGCTCATCCGGGGCCAGCCGGACCAGTCCAGGCACCCAAGGGTCCGGAGCAGGGCCGGCCTAGGCTGCGCGGAGCCAGCACCCCGGGGAGCCCAGGCCCGCAGGCAGGTGGGCTCCTGCCCTTTCCACTTCAGTTCTAGAAAGTCTGTGGCTCCCTGAGCCCCCAGGCGCTGTGCCACCAGGAAGGGACGCCGAGCGCAGCCACGGGAAGCTGGCCGTGGGCCCGGTCCTTCTCGGTGGGGGGTGCTGCCCCACTGTCCCCAAGAGGTTCTTCTGGAAGGCCGACAGGCTGGGCGCCCGCCTGGGTTTTGGGGAGCAGACCTGCTGGGGTCTCCTGCCAGAGGACTGAGCACAGTCCCGGGGCTCAGAGGCAGAGAGCCCGTCCCCTGGGGGCCCCCCAGCCTCACCGCAGCTGCACCCCGGAAAGGACACCTGCATTCTTACCTGCTGGGGGTGTGAGAGAGAAGGCGAAAGTAAGGAGACGACACTCAGGAGGCCCCAAAGAAGGCCGGCTGCCTCCCAGGGCCCCCTCCCCCCGAGGGCAGCCCTCCTGAGCGCTGGCCGGGCCTGGGCGCCTGCTGGAAGGAGGCCCCGGCCCTGCTGACTCGCACCCTATCGGTGGCAGCCTCCCAGCCGGGCTGTCCGAGGCCCTGGGTCACCCCCGTGGGAGACTGTGGCCACCGTCCATCATCCAACCATCGGCTGTCCGTCGGGCCCCGAAGCCCGGCTTCAGCAGGACCCTCACTCAAGGCCGAAAATCCCCTGGGAGCCGCTGGGACAGGTCTGGACCCTTCCTGAAAGCTTCAGCGACAGGGAGCTCACTCCCACCAGGCCGCACTCGCAGGGCTGCGCTTGGAGTCCAGACCCAGCTGCTGCCCGGCCTGCGCTCCGCCTCTCAGGTACCCCCCCCCACTGCGCCCAAAGGCGACGGAGCCCGGCTCCCGCTGCGAGAACGCCAGTGCTTTGGGGGCACAGAGGGACCAGCCGGGTTCCTGGGACCCCGGGTCACTCCCACCTGAGGCAGGGAATGGAGTCCAAGCAGGAAGGACCTGGATCAGGGAGCAGACAGGGAGGGAAATCGCAGGGCTGCTGGGAGACGCTTGTAAAGACGTGGGTTCTAGGGTCCTGCCCCCGCGCCTCGGCCCAGGGGCCCCGGGACGGCCCAGGGATCCGCCTTGTAGCCAGCGTCCCGGGGATCTTATGTGGCTGCTTCCTGGGGGCTGAGGGGTCACGGCCAGGACCACACAGCTGCGCAACAGACCCAGAACTTTCCAGCGGTCAAGTAGGTTCAAAGGGCCCTTGGGTCACCCCACCCTCTCTGCTCAGCGAGGGAAATGCGGAGGCAGAGCTGTGGCCGCCCCCGCCTGCGCTGCCGCCAAACACCCACGCACGCACACACACGCCGCTCTTGCACGCACGTGCGGCACCCCCACACCCAGGGCATCGGCACAGACACGCCTGGTGGCACCCACAGCCCTTGCACGCCCACCCACAGGCACTCGCACACTGGCACGGGCATGCACGTGCGCACACGGCGTGTCCCATCAGCCACCGCCCTGCTCTGCGCTGATCCGGGACAGGACACCCCATCGTGTTTTCTTCTAATAACTGTTTGGTGTCTGGAAAGTCAGGGCAACCCCTCGCGTCCGCTGGGTCAGCAGGTGGGCGCGTGCCTGCTCAGTCCAGGCCCTGCGGTGAGGACCGGCGGGCACAGCCCTGCCCACGCAGAGCTCAGTCTTCCAGGGGCCGCCCCGGGGGCGCCCACATCGGCTCGGGGGGCAGCCCAGGTGGCAGTGCGGTGGGGGGGCCCGAGGGTTGAGTGCGAGGCCAGGGGGGCAGGTCGGCAGCTGGAGGGGCTGAAGCGCCCGACGCCAGCCGACACGGGAGCGGCCCCAGGTGGGGTGGGGATCAGTGCAGAAGCCCAGGGGTGGCTGGGGCAGCGAGGCTGAGCCAGCTTATTCTGGGCGCCAGGAATGGGGAGGATGCCCGGGAGGGAGCACCGTCCCTAAAAGTGGGAGGTGACACTTTCGTTCCTCTCCCCGGCCCCCCCTCGCCTACTTCGTCCCTTTGATCCCCAGGCAGAGCCTAGAGGAGGCAGCTAAGTGGGACCTTGGGGCCAGAGGCCGGGCTGGGTCTGACGGGCTCCGGGTCTCCCCAGGGTGGCCTGGGTCTGCGCGGGTAGGTGCTCAGGGACCCGGGGCTGACCCTGGAGAAGAGCTACAGCGGCCCGCGAGGTGGGGCCGGGCGCGTTCTCCAGGAGGGGACCCGACCCACTGGCAGGCTAGCTGGTGAGCAGCACAAGGGCCTGGCGGCCTGGGCAGGGCCTGGCGGCCGACGCACGGTAGCTCCAGGAACCCGCAGGCTTTGGCACACGTGGCCTGCAGAGAACGGCTTCGAAGCCCGCTCTGGGTCCTTCTCCAGCAGGACTGGCGTCTGGGAATTTTCCAGGTGTGGGTCTCTGGCCACCCACCGCCTCTCTGAGCTACTCATTCCAAGCATCTTTCTTTGCTGACCTGTTGGAGGTGACTTCCTGAGCCACCAAACAATGGGGCCACCGAGCTCCTGCCTGAAGCCCAGAGTCAGCCTCCAGTCCCATTGGGCCCGAGATCCCCCAGCCAGGGCTCTGCCCTCTCCCTAGCCCCTCCCCCACCAGGGTCTCCCTGCCCCTCCACCTTCTCCAGCCAGCAGCCAAAGAGCCCCGTCCAGGATGCTCCTGAGCAGGGACTGCCCTCTGCAGTCTTCACTGGCTCCCCACTGGCCCTGTGCAATGCCCCAGCTCCTGGGCTAGGCTGAGGGAGGCCAGACTCTGGTTCCCGGGTCTCGGGTCTGACTCCCTGGAACCCGGACACTGCCCAGGAGATGCTAGGTCACTGGGCTGCTTCTGGATATTTGGTGTAGGTCCCAGACCCAACGGGAGCCTCACCCACGCTGGCCCTTCGTGCTGCCCCTTCCCACCGCCACCATTCCCACCCACCAAAAAGCAGGAAGTCTCCCGGAAAATGGGCGCACAGCCGGGGCCAGGAGTCACACGGACAGGGGCTTTCTCCTTTTTTCTTCCCAGTGTGCTCCTCCCTCCCCTCCTCCTGGGAAATGCATGCTTTCCTCAAACCGGCCCGACCCCGTGTGCCTCGACGGCGTCCGCCCATCTCAGGGCCCCACCCGGCGCAGAGCCAGCCTGTGACTGCGCAGCTGTGGGCCAGCACACTCACTCCTCCCTCGGAAGCTTCCACACCGTGGGGGGAACGGCCCTCTTGCTCCCCATGGACCCTGCGCATCAGGGTTGGGTCTGGGGGCTTTGGGCCGTGAGGGGAGGGCCTGTCCGCAGGAGGCAGGAAGGAGGCCGGCTCCCCGAGAGCAGTGGCGGTGACAGAGGGGTGGGGAGGGGGAGGGGGAGAGCTGGGGCGGCTGGGCCCAGACCTCCAACCCCCAGAGCCCTGAGCCCACCTTCGCTGTCAGCAACATCCGCTCTGTGCCTGTGTCCGAGGCTCAGCCTGCCTGGGTGAGTGTGAGCCTGGACGGCGGTGCGGGAGGGGAGAGCAGTGGTGACGGGCATTCGGTCCTTGCGAATCCCTCCATAAAGTGGGGGCACAGAGGGAAATGCAGAAGTCAGGGACAGACAGACGCACGGGCCGGAGCCGGGCGCCTTGCAGAGCAGTGGGGACTCGGGAGCCGCGGCGGCCCCGGGCGGTGTGTCCCCCGACCCCGGGCACATGTGTTCCCCGACCCCGGGCGGTGTGTCCCCCGACCCCGGGCGCATGTGTTCCCCGACCTCGGGCGCATGTGTTCCCCGACCTCGGGTGGTGTGTCCCCCGACCCTGGGCAGCTGGTGAGGGCAGGAACCCGGGCCGTGGTGGGGCCAGAGGAGCAGAAGCTGCTGGAAGTGGCCTCACATGGGAGCCGCCTGAAGACACAGATGGCGGGTAGGGGTCCAGCCCAGTGGGGAGGAGACCGGAGCCCCCCCCCCAGCGCCCCACGAGCTCAGGACGCTGCTGTGACGCCAACACGGACAACGGAAGGGAATGGAGACCCCGCCGCGCAAGGTCGGTGCAAACAGGGAACGCGGACTCGGAGCCGCGCCCCCACCCGGAGCGCGGGGACCTCCCGCAGCGGCTGCGGCCGTGACCCTCGCCGCGAACTGCCACCCAACCCGAAACGGTGCAGCGGCTGGCCCAGAACCAGAAAACACTGGGAGTTAAATTTAAAAACCTTCAGGAACATAAACTTCCTAGAATGAGCAACAGGTGGCGGGGCAGTGAGACCCTATGAATCACAGAGAAATAGAGAAACGGGGCTCGGGGGCCAAACAAGACCCCCGAAGGGGGCGGGCCCTACTGCCCGCACAGTCAGTCACTGGGCCCGCCGGCCGACCTTCGGGGTGGGGCCCCTGACCTCCTCCAGGGTCTCCCCAGAGTCCCCAGGCCAGCGGATGGCTGAGCCTCACTGCCCCCAATCCTAGTCCTCCCTAATGACCCAGATGGTGCTGCCCCCCAAACCCACACGGGGCCTGGCACCCCCCAGAGAGAAGGAAGTGGGATCTCAACCCTGCGCTGTTCGTCACAGATGTTCCTCTGCGGGTCACCTGCCAGGCCTGTCAGTGCAACGCTGTGGGGCGCCAGCCCTGAATCAGCCTCCATGTCACGCCTGGCCCCCCGGTTTCCGGCTGTGTGACCTTGGGCCACTAGCTCAGCCTCTCTGAGTGTAAAACAGAGGCAGTAATCACCCAGTGCAACAGCCTGTGTCTGCCCCTTGCTGATGCCAAGCCCGCTGCGGTTTTGAACACAAGATGTCGCCCGACTAAGCCTCCTGAGGAAGGGGCAGCCCATCCTCCCATTTCACAGATGGAGAGACTGAGGCCCGGGGCGGCCCTGCCAGGTGGATGAAGAGGTCTGCAAAGCCGCTGCGCAGAGCCTGGCTCCTGGGCGCTCACACAAATGCCCGCGGCTGTTCTTGTGATGATCTGATTTGATTCCAGTGCGCAGAACGGGAGGCGTTTTCAGGAGGAGGGCGTGGGGACAGGCCGAGCCAGGTGCCTCGGTCCACGCGGCCTGAGCGTGGCGGGCCTGGAAGTGAGGTCTGGGCCCCCAGCTCAGGGCCTCTCCAGCCCCCCGCCGGCGGCCGGGCAGCCGTGGGCACGGCCCAAGGGCCTGGTCTGGGCGGCCCCCCCGGCCCCCCCCGGCCGCCCTGAACGCTTGCTACGGGGGACGTCTGCCTTCCCCACGGCCCCAGCGCCCTGGCCCTGGTGGTGCTGCCCCTGAAATACGGGGGCTGGGGTGGCGGGGGGGGCGGCTCGCGAGCCCCGCCTCCGAGCTCTCTTGCTGCAAACCTGACGTCCAGGCCCCATTGCGCCCACTCCTTCCCGCGGGCCTGTGGCTGGGCTGCGGCTGTGCCCTCCACCCGGGCCCCCACGCACCCCCAACGACCCCCTGCTGTGTGTCCCTCCCGCCCCCAGAGTGACCGCAGCGGCCCAGCCGAAGGCATGCTGTGCGCCAGGCGCGGGCTCGCTGCTCCTCTCTCCCCGGGGAGGGCCGCTGGGGCCCCCGTTCGACAGTGGTAGGGTGGGTGGGGATGGAGAGACCCCCCCATGTTTTGTGACAGACCAGTTACCCCAAACCTCGCCGGCGGCCTGGAGAGGCTGACGCCACGAAACCTCCCGTGGGCACGCGGCCGGGGACCTGGGGCAGGTGTGGCCGGCAGTGTCCCCGGTGCAGGACAGGAGGGGCCCAGGGCAGTGGGGTGCCGCCGGCTGGAGACGTTCCCGAGACTCTGGCTTTGCTCCTCACGGAAGAGCCCAGAATCACACCGGCCCCTCGGTGGGCGAGTGGGGCTCTTACAGCTGTTTGCAAAATTAATCTCTTCCCCNGGAGAGCCTCCCGGGGCCGCCCTGGGCTCTGGTTGTCTGACTTCATGAACGACCTTGTTAAAGGCAGTTCGCTGCGGTTTCCCCTCATTTGCCGCAGCGTCCCCGTGGCTGATGGCGACGGCGCTGTCCTGGGACGGCCGTCCCCAGCTTTGGGGCGCCGCCGTGTTCTCCCGCCCGTCAGCCGGGCTCTGGGGACCAAGGGCCCGTCTCCCCAGAGCCTTCCTCAGGCTCATTGCTGCCTGGGGCGTGTGGCTCAGGGGCTTAGGACAGCTGACCTCGCTGAGCGCCGCCGCGCCCCGTGCCCCCTGCGGTCGCGGCCCCGGGCACCCGGGGGACACCTGTATTCTTGGCTGTCCCCGTGGTGAGATTTCAGGTAGAGGTCCCGGCCCCGGGACGCGGGTGTTCTGTAACGTGTGGGGCACCCCCAGTCCTCACGCCACAAAGCTTCCCAAACCCCTTGGGGTGTTTCTTGTGGGTAGAAATCCCGCAGCTGGACGTCTGAACCCGGAAACAAACTCTACTTATAAACAAACACTGGCTGCGTTTATAGTTTTATTATTAAACTTCTTATTTTATTTTTTAATGCTTTTCTAAGGGAGAGAGAGCACAAGCAGGGGAGGGGCAGAAGGAGAGGGAGAGGGAAAGAATCCCAAGCAGGCTCCGCGCCGTCAGCACAGAGCCTGATGTGGGGCTCGAACCCACGGACCTTGAGATCATGACCTGAGCTGAAATCAAGTCAGATGCTCTGAGCAGACATTTCTCCAAAGAGGATACCCAGGTGGCCACAGACACATGGAAAGATGCTCGTCACTCATCATCAGGGAAGCACAAACCAAAGCCACACCGAGATACCACCTCACGCTGGTCCAGGGCCAACATTAACCACTCAGGGACCCACGGGTGCTGGCGAGGGTGCAGAGAAAGGGGAGCCCCCGTGGGAACGCAGATGGGTGCAGCCGCTCTGGAACAGTGTGGAGGCTCCTCAAAAAGTTAAAAACAGAACTCCCCTACGACCCAGCAATAGCACTGCTAGGTACTTACCCAAGGGATACAGGGGTGCTGATGCATCGGGCACATGCACCCCAATGTGCATAGCAGTGTAGACAGGGCCAGAGTGGCACGTCTAGACACGGGTGAGAGATGCAGTGCCGGGCTGGGCACACGTCTCACCCCCAGAGCTGTGAGAAGTATAACTCACGGGGCGCCTGGGTGGCTCAGTTGGTTGAGCGTCCGACTTCGGCTCAGGTCATGATCTCGCGGTTTGTGGGTTCGAGCCCCGCGTCGGGCTCTGTGCTGACAGCTCAGAGCCTGGAGCCTGTTTCAGTCTGTGACTCCCTCTCTCTCTGACCCTCCCCTGCTCACGCTGTCTCTCTCTCTCTCTCTCAGAAATAAATAAAAGCATTAAAAAAAAAAGTATAACTCACTTCCCTTTCATCTCTCCCTCGTATTATAGTCAGTCAGGGCTTCATGTTGCCTTTTAAAATGTATTTGTGTGACAGTTCAGACCATTCATTTCACCTTGGGATCGTCATCTAGTATAGAAGAAAGGGATGTACGAAAATGACTTTGAATCAATGATTCTAACGGTCAATAAAGTGCGGTTTACTGGGCCTCTTCAAGGAGGGCGCTGGGCACCCACACTCCCTCTGACCCTCGTCCGTCCCTGCTGACAGAGGAGAACGCCGGGCTGCGAGTAGCATNATGGAGCCGTGGAAGGTGTATTATCCGCCCGGTGCGCCAGTGCGGAGGTCAGACCAAGGACCGTGGGGCTCCCCTGAGCAGGCGACACCCCTCGCTGGCCAGCTGTGTGCTCTGCTCTACCTGCAGGGTAGTTAGATGCCCGCTAAGCAGAGGGGACAGCACACCTTTGTCACCGAGACTCACCTGGGCCCTGGGGAGGAGGTCCCCGGCCGGATGCTCCTCTCCCTGCGGCTCTCGCATCCCCGCAGCCCAAACGCTGCCCGACTCTCTGCTGCTGCAGCTTCCCTGGCTGATGCGGAAAGTCTGGGCACCAGCCCCCGCAGCCCCTTCTGCAGACAGACCGCCCCCGGGGTCCCGGGCCAGCTCTGGGGACAATCGCTGCTTTCCACGAGAGTCCGCGTATCCTTTTCTCCCTGTCTGATACCACACGTTTATTATGTCAATGCGATCATCACCTTAAAATCATCTGGGAACAACTGACAATAGAAGTCATCGGAAGAAATTCATGAATAATGAATCATCCTGAAATGAACTGTAACAACACTTCGCTGTTTTTCCTCTAATAGTACTTTTCTTGTAAAAATAGGTTAGCTGAGCTTGCGAGGAAAGGATACACACAAAACTACCCCCCTGTCATCAGGGACCCGCCAGAAGGGCCCCGGGAGACCGGCGCGAGCAGGCGTCGGGCAGCGCTCAGCACGGGCCGCGGGCAGCTCTGGCTTTCGGCGCACGCACGCTCAGCACTGCTACGTCTTCTCAGCGCAGGGACCCCCTGATCGTTACCTCGGGGCGTCATGTCCCACCCTGTCCCCGGTACTGTCTGTTCTGAAGTCTGCTTCACCCAACGTCAGGGCTGTGTGCACGATATTGTACGACGTTGACACGGACACTCCTGCTTTCTTCTTTTTTATTTAAAAACTTTTTTAATGTTTGGGGCGCCTCGGTGGCTTAATCGGTTAAGCATCCGACTTTCACTTAGGTCATGATCTCGCGGTTAGTGGGTTCGCGCCCCGCGTCGGGCTCTGTGCTGACTGCCAGCTCAGAGCCTGGAGCCTGTTCAGTCTGTGCCTCCCTCTCTCTCTGACCCTCCCCTGCTCACGCTGTCTCTCTCTCTCCTAGAAATAAATTAAAAAAAAAAAATTAAAAAAACCTTTTTTAATGTTTTATTTATTCTTGGGAGAGAGAGAAAGACAAAGCATGAGCGGGGGAAGGGTGTTGGGGGGGAGACACAGAGTCCAAAACAGGCTCCAGGCTCCAAGCTGTCAGCACAGAGCCTGATGCGGGGCTTGAACCCATGAACTGTGAGATCATGACCTGAGCTGAAGCCAGATGCTTAGCCAACTGAGCCCCCCAGGCGCCCCAATCTCCCACTTTCTTCTGACTGAAGTTTGCTTGGTGTCTCTTCCTCGGTCTGTTTACTTTCAACATACCGTTTCGTGATATGGGAAGTGTGTGTGCATATCAGGGCCACACCACCAATCTCTGCCATTTAATTGGCATATTTAGACCATTTGCGTTTAATGTAGCTGTAAATATGTTAGGACTGCCATATTATTCTTTGTTCTCTGTTTTTCCTTTCTCTTTTTTCCCTCTACTTTCCTTTGGGTTACTCGCACAGTTTTTGAGTTCCGTTATGACTTATCTATAGTGTTTGGTGTTTAAAATTTTTTTTAAATATTTATTTATTTTTGAGAGAAAGAAAGAGAGACAGAGCATGAGCGGGTGAGCGGGGGGCGGGGGGCAGAAATAGACAGAGACACAGAATCCGAAGCAGCTCCAGGCTCCAAGCTGTCAGCACAGAGCAGGATGTGGGGCTCGAACTCACGAACCACAAGATCATGACCTGAGCCAAAGTGTGAGGCTTAGCAGACTGAGCCACCCAGGTGCCCCCCACTGTTTAGTGGTCTTGGGAGTGTCTCCTTGTGTGGGATTTTACGTGGTTGCTCTGTTATTACATGGTACGAAAATTCATCCTGGGCCACTGCTGTCCCCATTTTACCTGCTTTAGTGAGATATAAACACTTTACCTCTCTTTGGGTCCTTTTGATGGCCCCATTTATGATATAATCATCTTAAATATCTCTTCCACACACACTGAGAATCCCAACAGGGCTATCCTTTTTGCTTCAGCTGTCAAACGTGGCTTTAACTAATTAATTAATTAATTTTTCATCAAATTGATCTTTATTTATTTATTTATTTATTTTAATATAATTTATTGTGAACGTAGCTAACATACAGTGCAGACAGCATGCTCTTGCTTTGGGGGGTGGATTCCCGAGATCCATCGCTTCCATACAACCCCCTGTGCTCGTCCCAACAAGTGCCCTCCTCCGTGCCCATCCCCCACTTTCCCCTCCCCCCCCCATCCACCCTCAGTTTGTTCTCTGTATTTGAGAGTCTCTTGTGGGTTGTCTCCCTCTCTGTGTCAAACATGATTTTAAAATTTCAAGGCCAGAAGGAAGGTCTGTCGTGTTGACACAATCTTGCTTATCATGTTCTTGCTTCTTCCCAATACTCCAAGGTCCCCGGTTTTATCATTTTCTTCTGTTTCGAGAATTCCCGTTACCAGCCTATTAGGGTAGGTCTGCCCGTGACAAGCACCCCCAGGCCTCCTTCATCGCAGCATGTCTTGGCCGTCCCTTAATTCCTGAAGAACACTTGTTCTGGGTATAGAATTCTGAGGGGATGATTATTTTTCTTTCAGCATCATTTTTGGTGAGAAATCTGCTCATTGTTTTTCTCCCTGGAGGTGAGTTCTTTCTCTCTGCTTGCTCTCCAGATTTTTCACTTCGTCCTTAATTTTCAGAAGTTTGATGCTGACTCTTGGCATGGACGCACTGGGGGTGCCCTGTTCTGGGCTCCCTTGTCTTGAATCTGGAAGCTTGTGTTTTTGGCAAGTCTGGGAGCAGAGCCTGACCTCGGAGGCTCTGCGCTTCCCCCCATCCCCACCCCCCTGGCGTCCCCTGTCCCTGCTGCAGCCCTCACTGCCTTCCATTCTGGTGGTGTTGGGCATGGGGCGGAGGGGGGCACACCCTGGGCAGCCCACCAGCCCTCACAGGTGGGCACCCGGGGGGGCCGGGCTCCCGCTGCCGGGGCTGCCCCAGCACAGCCGCCCGTTTTGCCCCGGCCACGCCTGTGTCGTCTACCCACCAGCCTCCAAACAGAGGAACGAGAACCGAGAAGACCCCAGCTGAGCTCTAGGCCCCTGGTGGACTCAGCAAACGCGCAGGGAAGGGGCGGCTCTGCGCGTGGATGAACAGGCAGAAGCAGGTACACCGACCGGCCGAAAAAACTCTCCCCCAGGAGGGAGCAGCCGCACGAACATCAGCCTCGGACTCTCAGCCAGTGACGGCGCGTGGTGTTGTGCAGCTGGGTGCCCCGGGCCCCCGGCTCCACCAGGTACCACGTTGGCCACATTGTGTCCCTGCCTGGGCCTCTCGAGGGGATGGTGATACAGTCATGTAGCTGAAGGGTCCAGGGCAGTGCTGGGCACCTGGTGGGCACCGCGTGACAGGAGCCATCGTCAGCTGGCTCCCGTGTGGCACGGAGCAAGCTCATTCTACAGATGAGGAAGCTGAGGCTCAGAGAGGTTTAGCCACCTGTCTGAGGTCACACAGGAATAAACATTGGCCAAACGCCAACTATGTGCCAGGCCCCAGGCTGGCTCTGCTGTCACAAAAGTGAACCAGCCATCTCCCCCAGGAGAGAACTTTCCGCTCCCCCAGTCCCGCCAGCAAGGGGGCCAAGGAGCTAGCATTCAGGGCTCATATGCGCCCAGCAACTGGCCAGAGCGTGGTGACCTCTGCGGTCCCTCTGTGGTCGGAATGTGCCGGAATCCGCTCGACTTTCCGTCTGTTTGCAGCCACCTGCTGCTTGGACCCGCTGGCCATCGGGGCGGCCGGTGAGGAGGAAGACACCCGAGTGGGACCCACCCTCGCCTCCTGATGACCAGCAAACTCGGAAGTGAGAAAGCTGCCATCAGGAGAGCCCGCCAGAAGCCCCGGGGCGCGTGCCCACCCGCTGCTCTGCTCTAACCCTGTCCCGTGGGGAGCTGGGGACTCCGAGACGCCTAGCACCGGCCCAGTTAGCCGGAAGTCCGCCCAGCAGCCCCCGCAGAAGCCCTGAACCGGCCTGAAGTCTGGGGTGCCCGCAGCGTCGGTGCCCGGGGAAGAAAACACCCGTCCACGCCCCCGGCCCTGTAGGCTGTACACACACGCTCTCCAGCGAGTTACCAGAACGGAAATGCGGTGCCGGAAATTGCCTTCAGCTCTGCGGGGAGACCGGGCACAAAGGCGGCCGTGACCCAGTCTGCACAACTTCAGAGAGAGGAGAGGAGGCCGCATGGGTGCAGAAGGAGCAGCCGGCACTGGTGGGCTCTCCTGGGGACCTGCGAGAGCCGGGGTCTTCGAATCCGAAGACAAGATTTCGGGCAGGCGTGAGGGTCCCCGGCTGCCGGGTCGGAGCGGCAGCCCCGATGCCATGGGAGGCCGCAGCCCGGGGGGCGGTCAGCGCGCTGGAGGGGGCCGCTCTCCCGAGGGAGGGGGCCCTCGTGCGGCCTCTCAGGGACCCACCCAGTGTCTCCTGGGATGGTCACCGGGAATGGCGATGTGGCCCTGAGGTCACGTGCTGCAGCCTCCTGACGGTGGGTGGGGCGCCAACGCTGCCGCACCAGCTCGTGCCCGGACTGCAGGCACACGTCCCCCCCCCAGCTCCTGACCCCCAGGAGGCTGGTGTTGGGAGGGGGTCAGGGTTAGGTGAGGGCATGAGGGGGGCTCCTGTGGTGGGACTCGCGTCCTCCTGGGAGGGGGGGGGGGCTGTCTCTCCCCAGGTGCACACGCGGAGGAGAGGCCGGGTGCGGCAGACCCCGGCCGTGCCGCTCCCTGGTCTTGGACTTCGGGTCCCCAGACCTGTGAGAAGCAGACGCCCCGGGCTGCGGCCTGGGCAGGCTGAGACACGGCCCCAGCTGAGCGCCTACTGTATGCACGGGCTCGCCCTGGGTGCTCTGACTCAGCCAGGTCACTCTGCCGCCTTCCAGGCCGGTGGGAACTGCATTTGTCCCTCTTTACTGATGACGAAGTAGAGGCTGAGGGAGGCCTGCCAGCGAGACTCAGGCTCACACGGGCAGCACGGGCAGGGCTGGGGTCCCAGGTCACAAAGGGCGTGACTCTGGGGCCTCGAGCTGCAGGGGGGAGGGGGCAGCAAGGAAGGCACACGTTCTGCTGCTGTGGTAAGAAAGCCCAGGGGGCAGCGGCTGTTCCCTGGGAAGTGACGGGAACAGTGTTCGCTGTAAAGTGGGGACAGGTAATGACAGGAAGGCAGATGTTGTGGCCGGGCCTTGCTTGCCATTTGCACTGGTGAGGCAAAGGAGACTGTGGAGGGAGAGCAGTCCCAGCGGGGGAGCCCTGGGGTGGAGGAAAGATCGGGAGAGCCTGGGGCTGCCCCACACGCAGGGTGGCCCGTGTGGAACTGCTGCTGCTCCCGTGGAAGCACGGGGAACTGTCACCGTGCGGCTGAGCTCCCGGAAACACCAGGGCAGCCTCCCCTCCTCGGCCTCGACCTCGTCTCCTGGGACCCTCCTGCCCCCCACTTCTCCCCACCTCCATGGTGGCTGGTCGACCCCATCACTGTCTCTGCACGCGCGCTCTGACGTGCATGTAACCCTCCCTGCACGAGCACCAGTGGGGGGGGGGTAGGGCTCTACCAAATTTAGACGTGACCTTCGACCTCTGTGTCAATCCTTCCACTGGCTTCCCGCTATTCCTGAACAAATCCCAAACACCCCCAGCCCCATATGGAGGCCCCCGCCAGCCTCCTCAGCCTCTCCCCTACTCTCTGGGCCCGGCCGCCCCAATTTCCTCCCTTCAATGAACCACAGGACCTTTGCACATGCTCTTTCCTCCGACTCCAGTGTGCTTCTCTCTTCCCACCCAGTCCCATCCTCCAGGTGAGTGACGCCCCTGAATTTTGGCCGCAGCCTCCCAGTGTCCCCCTTCCCCACTCCACTCCCGTCCCCTCTCTCCTCCTGTCCGCAACTCGCTTGACCACTGCAGATCGGACCCTCCCCGCGCTCTCCCTCGTGGAACACAAGGCCGTCTCCGTCAGCTTGTTTCCTGAGACGGCCCCACACGGACGCCGTCGGCAGAGCCCCCTGAGCCCCCCTCTGCCCTGCTGCTGCTGGGGCGAGAGACGCGGTGCCAGGCTGGGCCTCAGCCGTCAGCCAGCGGGGCCCTGCCACCCCCGNGAGAGGTGCCCCCGCCTCCCTGGCGAGACCCCGCTGTCCCCCGGGCACCCGCTGAAGCCTCGAGAGGCCCCTGCGGAGCTCGGTCGGACCTCAGGCCCCCGCACAGTGTTCCAGCCCCGAGGTTTGGGCGCTGGGCCCTCAGCTCCCTCCCCTGCTCCCGGGCCAACAAGCCCCACCGCAGCCCCGGCTTTGCCTGAGCTACTCGCACCCGCGTCCAGGCCGGGCGGTGGGCTGTGTGTCCGAGCTCCTGCTTCCGCAGGGTAACGGATCGCCCGGGGCCAGGCGCTCGCTGCCCTCCCCCCCGCGCGCCCCCCGTGGGTCTGCTCACCCTCAGAGCCCAGGCGCAGAATTTTATTTGTTCCTTGAGCGGGGCGTTCATTCGCTGATTCGCCCCCTGATTCATTCATACATCGATCGGTCAGCTCTCTCATTCATCCACTGAGGCACTGATCAATTCCCTGGCTGCGTCCTTCACCCATGAATAAATTCATTGATTTATCAGTTATTTCACTGATTTGTTCATCCACCCTCCCCTTGATCCATTCATCCATTTATTGGTCAATTAATTGATTCATTGGTTCATCGATTCACGTATTGCCCCCTCACCAGTCAGTCGCCAACACCCCCTCAGCCCTCCATGCGCCGGGGACACAGAGGCGGCTCCCCGGGGCCTCTGTCCCCCACAAGTGCGCCTCCCGTGAGGGACCCACGGCAGACGGCCGCCTTCTTCCACACACGGACGACACGGCACGTGCGGGGCGCCCGGGGGGACGTGCATGCCCCCTGTACGAAGTAGCTCAACTTTCAACATTTTAAAAGTCTGTTTCTAAGCTATTAGCAGAGATAAAGAAGTCATGAAAATCATTATCAATCTGATCTGTAATTTTAGGAGTAGCACAGGGTTGAGAGCCGGGAACCAGCTGTAAGGATTCGTAATACAAGGGGCGCCTGGGGGCTCCGTCGGGTAAGCGTCCGGCTTCGGCTCAGGTCTCGAGGTTCGTGGGTTCGAGCCCCGCGTCGGGCTCTGTGCTGACAGCTCAGAGCCTGGAGCCGCTTCGGATTCTGTGTCTCCCTCTCTCCCTGCCCCTCCCCTGCTCGTGCTCTCTCTCTCTCTCTCTCTCTCAAAAATAAACATTAAGGGAAAAATTTTTTTAAAAAAGGATTGATGATACAAGAATAACTTAACCATCCTGCTCTGTGACCCTCTCCACTCCACACCCCACAGACAGACAGACAGACACACACACACACACACACACACAGTATTAAGCTATTTACCAGTGAGCTTGTGGGAACAAGGATATTTACATACTCAGTTTCTAGGTGGACAACGAGGTGCCTGAGCGGCTCAGTCGACCCTTGATTTCGGCTCAGGTCCTGATTTCACAGTTAGTGAGATCAAGCCAACATAGGTCTCCGTACTGACAGCTTGGGGCCTGTTTGAGATTCTCTCTCTCTGCACCCCTCCCCTCTCAAAAATAAATAAATACATTGAAAATAAAAAACAGAAAAAAGAGTAAAGGTCATTGTTTCACAACTAGATGCAAAGAAAGAGGATCCCTAAAAACCAATTTATTCCAGTGCTTTCTGCTCTCTTGTGAGGCAGGAAATAGAACTGAGTGTCCAGAATGACTCCAGATTCCCGCTTAGGAAATATCGGTGCGGGGCCACAAAACCCCTCGCAAGGGAGGGGTGCGGGTCTTGTTGTATAGTATGGGCGTTAAATCACGGCCAAGCTGTCCACTGAACCCCAGGTCCCACGGTGCAGGTACCAGACACACCCCGCATGTCCCGGCCCGTGACCCCCCCGGGGCCCTCCCCCCTCCCCTCTCTGAGGCTCAGTTTCCTCATCTGTGAAATGGGGGTGCAGACAAACCCCCAAATTCACAAAAGGATGAAGACAAAGGACATCAAGCGACACCACAAGGACCCTGGACACCTGTGAAAATGACAGTGGCAGCGCTCATTTGCATAAGGAGCTCACGGGCGGTTAAACCATCTCTGGGGACCTGCTGGTTCGGAGCCCAGAGAAGCGGCTCGCGGGCCGGCCGCCGGCTGCCTGCGCGTCCGGGTTGCTGGAGGCAGGACAGGAGCGGCCGTAAGGTCACCCTGAGAGCATTTTAGAGAAAGGAATGAAATGTGACTGTGTGCACTTTCCACTAACTGACTGCTTTCAGTTCCCTTTNGTTATGCTGTTGTAACATTCGCTAATTACACTCGTTCCTATTTGTAACGGAAAGAGAACCATTTTCTAAAAAATGCAGATCAGCGTGCCTCAACTAACTTAACTGTGGAAAGATAATCCAGAATCTAAACCAGTAAAGTGGAGCATAGGTCAGACCGCCGACCTTGTCCTCCAGAGAGGCCCCCCTCGGGGTCCCCGCCTTTCTCTGTCCACTGAACCCCAGGTCCCACGGTGCAGGTACCAGACACACCCCGCATGTCCCGGCCCGTGACCCCCCCGGGGCCCTCCCCCCTCCCCTCTCTGAGGCTCAGTTTCCTCATCTGTGAAATGGGGGTGCAGACAAACCCCCAAATTCACAAAAGGATGAAGACAAAGGACATCAAGCGACACCACAAGGACCCTGGACACCTGTGAAAATGACAGTGGCAGCGCTCATTTGCATAAGGAGCTCACGGGCGGTTAAACCATCTCTGGGGACCTGCTGGTTCGGAGCCCAGAGAAGCGGCTCGCGGGCCGGCCGCCGGCTGCCTGCGCGTCCGGGTTGCTGGAGGCAGGACAGGAGCGGCCGTAAGGTCACCCTGAGAGCATTTTAGAGAAAGGAATGAAATGTGACTGTGTGCACTTTCCGCTAACTGACTGCTTTCAGTTCCCTTTCCGGGCAGCCTCTGGACTCAGGGTCCCCATTCCCTGCAGCGCCCAGGGGGCTCCTCACTGGTGGGAGGGGGCTGGGAATGGGTGCCCAGCCTCTGGCTCCCCTCAGATATGTGCATCCATGGATGACCAGAGAATGGCAGAGAATGTTCTAGATGAAAGGAAGCTGGGGAGAAACGACAGATAGACAGAAGGTGTGAGTCTCAGTTAAACCCCGGATTTAAGAACAGGTAGAAGATGGGTGCATAGTTTAGGGAGGCCACAATTCAGACGGGCATTAGATGGCCGCTGTCATGGCCCAGGCTATCGCGAAGAGCCACGGACGGGCCCACCGCGGAGCAAAGCTGCTGGTGGCGTCGGAGGCCGGGGTCCCATGGCAGGTGCCGACGTGACCCGGCTCCTGGCTGAGACGGCCCGCTGTGCGCCGCGTGCGAGAGACAGGGCTCTGCGGTGCCTTTTTCTCTTCTTAAAGGACACTCATCCCGGGGGGGGTGGGGCACGGCCTCATCTAACTAACGGCCTCCTGAGGCCCCCACCTCCCCACTCCATCACCTTGGGGGCGAGGGCTCCAGACTCGCGTCTGGAGACATGAGCATACCGTCCACACAAGCACAGTGTCCACATCAGGTTTTCAGGGGCCGGAGACGAACTTTGTCCGGGTGCTGGGCCCGTGGGCGGGAGCGCGGCCTGGGCGTCGTAAGCACACGGGGTGTTCAGTATGCGGCGGGTGTTGATGATACTGTCGTCTCGGTCAGTCTGTAGATTTGTAGGCTTTTGGGGGAAAAAGTTGGATAAAAAGAAATCGGGCTTCACA